>NC_088400.1:51865641-52172516 GCF_034236695.1 Oncorhynchus nerka | reverse complement strand
ATCAAATGTTATTTGTCACACGACAAATACAACAGTGTAGATACTTGCCTTTCCGTGAAACGCTTACTTACAAGCCCTTAACCAACAATGCAGTTAAATAAATAGATTTAAGAAAGTATGTACTAAATAAACTAAGTAAAAAATCAAATTAAAAGTGATGTGGACACCAAGGAACTATACTCTCGACCCGCTCCACTACAGCCCAGATGATGTGAATGGGGGCCTTTGGCCCTCCCTTTCCTGTAGTCCACGATCAGCTCCTTTGTCTTGCGCATGTTGAGGGAGAGATTGTTGTTCTGGCACCACACTGCCAGGTCTCTGACCGCCTCTGTTTAGACTGTCTCATTGTTGTCGGTTGTACCACCGTTGTGTCGTCAGCAAACTTAATGATGGTGTTGGAGTCGTGCTTGGCCATGCAGTCGTGGGTGAACAGGAAGTACAGGAGGGGACTGTGCACGCACCCCTGAGTGGCCCCTGTGTTGAGGATCACCTGGGGGTGGCCCATCAGGATGTCCAAGATCCAGCTGCGGAGGGAGGTGTTTAGTCCGAGGGTCCTTAGCTTAGTGATGAGCTTTGTGGGCACTATGGTGTTGAACGCTGAGCTGCAGTCAATGGAACAGCATTCTCACATAGGTGTACCCTTTGTCCAGGTGGGAAAGGGCAGTGTGGAGTGTGATTGAGATTGCATCATCTGTGAATCTGTTGGGGCAGTATGCGATTAGGAGTGGGACCAGAGTTTCTGGGATGATGGAGTTGATAGTGTTGATGTGAGCCATGACCAGCCTTTCAAAGCACTTCATGGCTACCGAAGTAAGTGCTGGTTACCTTCTCTTTCTTGGGGCACAGGGAATATGGTTGTCTGCTTGTAGGTATTACAGACTCGGTCAGGGACAGGTTGAAAATGTCAGTGTAGACACTTGCCAGGTTGTCTGCACATGCTCTGAGTAAATGTCCTGCTAGTCCGTCTGGCCCCGTGACCTTGTGAATGTTGACCTGTTTAAAGGTCTTGCTCACATCGACTTCGGGGAGCGTGATCACACAGTTGTCCGGAACAGCTAATGCTCTCGTGCATGCTTCAGTGTTGCTTGCCTTGAGGCGAGCATAAAAGGTATTTAGCTTATCTGGAAGGCTTGCGTCACTGGGCAGCTCGTGGCTGGGTTTCATTTTGTAGTCTGAAATCATTTGCAGGCCCTGCCACAGGCGTCAAATCCGGTGTAGTAGCATTCAATCTTAGTCCTGGATTGATGCTTTGCCTGTTTGATGGTTCGTCTGAGTGCATAGCGGAATTTCTTATAAGCTTACGGATTAGTGTCCCGCTCCTTGAAAGCGACAGCTCTAGTCTTTAGCTCGGTGCGGATGTTGCCTGTAATCCATGGGTTCTGGTTGGGATATGTACGTACGGTCACTGTGGGGACAACGTCATCGATACACTTATTGATGAAGCCAGTGACTGAGGTGGTAATCTTCTCGATGCCATTGGATGAATCCCGGAACATATTCCAGTCTGTGCTAACAAAACAGTCTTAGCATCCAAGTCATCTGACCACTTCTGTATTAAGTGAGTCACTGGTACTTCCTGCTTTAGTTTTTGCGTGTAAGCAGGAATCAGGAGGATACAATTATTATACAATTATTGTCAGATTTAGAAGATGAAGGGCGAGGGAGAGCTTTGTTTGTGTCTCTGTGTGTGGAGAAAGGTGGTCTCAAGTTATTTTCCCCTCTGGTTGCACATGTGACATGCTGGTAGAAATTAGGTAAAATGGATGTAAGTTGCCTGCGTTAAAGTCCACGGACACTAGGAGCACTGCTTCTGGGTGAGCATTTTCTAGTTTGCTCATGGCCTTATACAGCTCGTTGAGTGCGGTCTTTAGTGCCAGCATCGGTTTGTGGTGGTAAATAGATGGTTCCGAAAAATATAAACTCAGCAAAAAAATAAATGTCCTCTAACTGTCAACTGTGTTTATTTTCAGCAAACTTAACATGTGTAAATATTTGGATGAACATAACTAGATTCAACAACTGAGACATAAACTGAACAAGATCCACAGACATGTAACTAACAGAAATGGAATACATTTTCCCTGAACAAAGGGGGGGAGTCAAAATCAAAAGTAACAGTCAGTATCTGGTGTGGCCACCAGCTGCATTAAGTACTGCAGTGCATCTCCTTCTCATGGACTGCAACGGATTTGCCAGTTCTTGCTGTGAGCTGTTACCCCACTCTTCCACCAAGGCACCTGCAAGTTCCTAGACATTTCTGGGGGGAATGGCCTTAGCCCTCACCCTCCGATCCAACAGGTCCCAGACGTGCTCAATGGGATTGAGATCCGGGCTCTTAGCTGGCCATTGCAGAACACTGTTATTCCTGTCTTGCAGGAAGTCTTCTCTGTAACGCACAGCATTGAGATTGCCTGCAAAATGTCTTGCTCTTTTTGCCAGTCCTGTCATATCCAGCTTACGGTGGGTTTGTGCCAATAGGCAACATTGTTGCCGGTGATGTCTGGTGAGGACTTGTCTTGCAACAGACCTACAAGCCCTCAATCCAGCCTCTCTCAGCCTATTGCAGACAGTCTGACCACTGATGGAGGGATTGTGCATTCCTTGTGTAACTCGGGCAGTTGTTGTTGTTGCCATCCTGTACCTGTCCCGCAGGTGTGATGTTCAGATGTACAGATCCTGTGCAGGTGTTGTTACATGTGGTCTACCACTGCGAGGATGACCAGCTGTCCATCCTGTCTCCCTGTAGTGCTGTCTTAGGCGTCTCACAGTGCGGACATTGCAATTTATTGCCCTGGCCACATCTGCAGTCCTCATGCCTCCTTGCGGCATGCCTAAGGCACATTCACGCAGATGAACAGGAACCCTAGGCATCTTTCTTTTGGTGTTTTTCAGAGTCAGTAGAAAGGCCTCTTTAGTGTCCTAAGTTTTCATAACTGTGACCTTAATTGCCTACCGCCTGTAAGCTGTTAGTGTCTTAATGACCGTTCCACAGGTGCATGTTCATTAATTGTTTATGGTTCATTGAACAAGATTGGGAAACGGTACAACTTGTTATAGCTTGGGGGCAGTATTTTGACATCTGGTTCAATAATCCAGAACTGATATGGCAGGCAAAAACCTGAGGAATATCCATCCAGGAAGTGGGATTTTTTTGACGTGGGTTTTTCAATTGAATTCCTATAGAGTATCTAATGGATTGCAGATTGCAGACCCAGATTGCAGTTCCTATGGCTTCCACTAGATGTCAACAGTCTTTAGACATTGTTTCAGGCTTGTTTTCTGAAAAATGAAGAAGAATGAGACCTTTCTGTCAGTGGACTGTAGAATCATGCAGTGCTGGTTTGCGCCCGTGACCGATTGCGCGCCCTTCGTTGTTTTTCCTTTCTATTGAATACGTTATTGTCCGGTTGAAATATTATCGATTATTTAGACAATTGACAACCTGAGGATTTATTATAAACATCGTTTGACATGTTTCGACGAACTGTTCCAGTAATATTAAGATGTATTCGTCTGCGTGTTTTCACCGTCTTTGAGCCAGTGGATTACTGAACAAAATGCGCCAACAAAACAGAGTTTGGGGATATAAAGAGGGACTTTATCGTACAAAACCGAACATTTATTGTGTAGCTGGGACTCTTGTGACAGCAACTATATGAAGATCTTCAAAGGTAAGTGATTAATTTTATCGCTATTTCTAATTTTGGTTGTAAAATGTTTGTATGCTTTTGTATGCGAGGCGCTGTCCTCAGATAATCGCATGGTATGCTTTCGCCGTAAAACCTTTTTGAAATCTTACAAAAAGGCTGGATTAACAAGAAGTTAGTCTTTAAGCCGATGTATAACACTTGTATTTTCTATGAATGTTTATTATGACTATTTCTGTAATTAAGTTGGCGCTCTGCAATTTTACCGGATGTTGTTGAGGTGGGTCGCTAGTGGAACGCCTGTGCCAGAAGGGTTAACCTCTTCAACCTATGGGGGCGCTATGTCATTATTGGATTAAAAAATGTGCCCGTTTTAAGCGCAATATTTTGTCACGAAAAGATGCTCGACTATGCATATAATTGGCAGCTTTGGAAAGAAAACACTCTGACGTTTTCAAAACTGCAAAGATATTATCTGTGAGTGCCACAGAACTCATGCTACAGGCGAAACCAAGATGAAACCTCAAACAGGAAATGAGCAGAATTTTTGAGGCTCTGTTTCCCATCGTCTCCTTATATGGCTGTGAATGTGCCATGAATGAACTTGAGCTCTCTGCCGTTCGTCCAAGATGTCTGCAGCATTGTAAGGTATTTGTAGGCATATCATTGGAAGATTGACCATAAGAGACTACATTTACCAGGGGTCCGCCCGGTGTCCTGTGTCGAAATTATTGCATAATCTCTAGGTCCATGTGCGTTCCATTTCTTCAGAAGAGAAAGTCAACTGCCACGATGGATTTATCGTCGATAGATATGTGAAAAACACCTTGAGGATTGATTCTAAACATCGGTTTGCCATGTTTCTGTCGATATTATATTCACGATCCCGGATCCGGGATGGCTCGTCGCAACAGGTTAAACATAGTGGTGGGTCATTTTGACCCTTAAGACAACACAAGGGTTAAACCCATTGTTATTGTATGCTTAAATAAGTTCAGGAGTAGAAATGTGCTTAACAAATCACATAATAAGTTGCATGGACTTACTCTGTGTTCAATAATAGTGGTTAACATGATTTTTTAATGACTTCCCCATCTTTGTACCCCACACATAAAGTCCCTCAATTGTGTAGTTTTCAAGCACAGATTCAGCCATAAAGACCAGGGAGGTTTTTCAATGCCTCTCAAAGAAGGGCACCGATTGACGATATGTATAAAACATTTTTTTTTTTAAAGACACTGAATATCCTGTTGAGCATAATGAAGTTATTACTACAAAGATATATTCGTCCTTCCTAACTTGGAGAGGACGGAAACTGATCAGGGATTTCACCATGAGGCCAATGGAGATCTTAAAACAGTTACAGAGTTTAATGGCTGCGATGTGAGAAAAAATGACTTTGTAGTTACTCCACAATACTAACCTAAATGACAAAGTCCAAAGAAGGAAGCCTGTACAAAATAAAGTGGAATAGTTACAGGTTTAACTTAAATCGGCTTAAAAATGTATGGCAAGACCTGAAAATGGCTTTCTAGCAATGGTCAACAACCAACTTGACAGAGATTGAAATATTTTAAAATGAATAATGGGCAATATTGTACAATCCAGGTGTGCAAATCTATTAAATACTTACCCAAAAAGACTCACTGCTGTAATCGGTGCCAAAGTTTTTTCTAATGTCTCAGAGGGGTGAATACTTATCTAATCAAGATATATGTTAGTGTTTTATTTTTCATATTTAAAAAAATATGTGTATATAATTTTTGTTCCACTTTGACAATACAGAGTATTTTCCTGGTAGATCTTCTTAGGGCTAGGCCCCTTTTTTCTCAATTTCCGCCTGAATTAAACTGCCTGTAATTCATGCCCCGAAGCCAGGATATGCATATAATTGATAATATTGGAAAGAAAACACTTTGGAGTTTGTAGAAATGTTAAAATAATGTAGGAGAATATAACACAATAGATATGGTAGTAGGAAATCCAAAGAAAAACCAACCTGCATTTTTTTTGAGAGACATCCTCTTAGAAAGGCAAGTAAAAGGACATATTGAAAATTAGCTCCCTGAATGCAGCCTATGGTCAAAGTTTCAGGCTGGCAACTTCAAAAACTAATTTGAAAATGTCCGTTTTAGTACAGGGAAACTTGGAAATTCGTGGAAATTCGTGTTTGCGGGCGCCATGAAGACAGTACACACTTGCTAAAATCGGTTTCCTATTGAAATATTATAGTTTGATTACATTTTAGGGTATCTGAGGAGTAGATAGAAATGTATTTTGACTTGTTGAAACAAAGTTTACGGGTAGATTTTCAGATTCCTTTCTCTGCATGTTGAACGAGAGGATTGCTCAAGTCGATGGCGCCAACTAAACTGACTTTTTGGGATATAAAGAAGGATTTTATCTTTTTTTTTAAACGACACCTCATGTTATAGCTGGGACCCTTTGGATGACAAATCAGAGGAAGATTTTCAAAAAGTAAGTGAATATTTAATCGTTATTTGTGAATGTATGAAACCTGTGCCGGTGGACATTGATTTGATGTGGGGTGCAGTCCTCAGACAATCACATGGCATGTTTGTGCTTTAATAGCTAATAGCTACTATAAATTGGGCAGTACAGTTAGATTAACAAGAATTTAAGCTTTCAGCCAATATGTCACTTATATCTACCTAAATGTTTGATATCCATAAGTTTTATGTACAGTGCATTCGGAAAGTATTCAGACCTCTTGACTTTTTCCACATTTTGTTATGCTACAGCCTTATTCTAAAATGTATTAAATAAATACAAATCCTCATCAATCTACTGTTACGTCCGTCGTCGGAATGAGACCAAAGCGCAGTGTGGAAAGTGTACATATTTCTTTATTTTTAGATGAACACCAAAAAACACCAAAAGTTAAGCGAACGTAACGTTCTGCAGGCTACACAGTAACTGAACAAAAACAAGATCCCACAAACTCAGGTGGAAAACAGGCTGCCTAAGTTTGATTCCCAATCAGAGACAACGATAGACAGCTGCCTCTGATTGGGAACCATAGCCGGCCAACAAAGAAATAGAAAACTAGAATGTCCACCCAAATCACACCCCGACCTAACCAAATAGAGACATAAACAGGCTCTCTAAGGTCAGGGCGTGACATCTACACACAATACCCTATAATTGCACAGCAAAAACAGGTTTTTAGAATTTTTGCAAATGTATTGAAAATAAAAAATAGATACCTTATTGACATAAGTATTCAGACCCTTTGCTATGAGACTAGAAATTGAGCTCAGGTGCATCCTGTTTCCATTGATCACCCTTGAGATGTTGCTACAACTTGACTGGAATCCACTTGTGGTAATTTAAATTGATTGGACAAGATTTGGAAAGACACACACCTGTGTATATACAGTGCCTTGCGAAAGTATTCGGCCCCCTTGAACTTTGCGACCTTTTGCCACATTTCAGGCTTCAAACATAAAGATATAAAACTGTATTTCTTTGTGAAGAATCAACAACAAGTGGGACACAATCATGAAGTGGAACGACATTTATTGGATATTTCAAACTTTTTTAACAAATCAAAAACTGAAAAATTGGGCGTGCAAAATTATTCAGCCCCTTTACTTTCAGTGCAGCAAACTCTCTCCAGAAGTTCAGTGAGGATCTCTGAATGATCCAATGTTGACCTAAATGACTAATGATGATAAATACAATCCACCTGTGTGTAATCAAGTCTCCGTATAAATGCACCTGCACTGTGATAGTCTCAGAGGTCCGTTAAAAGCGCAGAGAGCATCATGAAGAACAAGGAACACACCAGGCAGGTCCGAGATACTGTTGTGAAGAAGTTTAAAGCCGGATTTGGATACAAAAAGATTTCCCAAGCTTTAAACATCCCAAGGAGCACTGTGCAAGCGATAATATTGAAATGGAAGGAGTATCAGACCACTGCAAATCTACCAAGACCTGGCCGTCCCTCTAAACTTTCAGCTCATACGAGGAGAAGACTGATCAGAGATGCAGCCAAGAGGCCCATGATCACTCTGGATGAAGTGCAGAGATCTACAGCTGAGGTGGGAGACTCTGTCCATAGGACAACAATCAGTCGTATATTGCACAAATCTGGCGTTTTTTTTGGAAGAGTGGCAAGAAGAAAGCCATTTCTTAAAGATATCCATAAAAAGTGTTGTTTAAAGTTTGCCACAAGCCACCTGGGAGACACACCAAACATGTGGAAGAAGGTGCTCTGGTCAGATGAAACCAAAATTGAACTTTTTGGCAACAATGCAAAACGTTATGTTTGGCGTAAAAGCAACACAGCTCATCACCCTGAACACACATTATCCCCACTGTCAAACATGGTGGTGGCAGCATCATGGTTTGGGCCTGCTTTTCTTCAGCAGGGACAGGGAAGATGGTTAAAATTGATGGGAAGATGGATGGAGCCAAATACAGGACCATTCTGGAAGAAAACCTGATGGAGTCTGCAAAAGACCTGAGACTGGGACGGAGATTTGTCTTCCAACAAGACAATGATCCAAAACATAAAGAAAAATCTACAATGGAATGGTTCAAAAATAAACATATCCAGGTGTTAGAATGGCCAAGTCAAAGTCCAGAACTGAATCCAATCGAGAATCTGTGGAAAGAACTGAAAACTGCTGTTCACAAATACTCTCCATCCAACCTCACTGAGCTCGAGCTGTTTTGCAAGGAGGAATGGGAAAAAATGTCAGTCTCTCGATGTGCAAAACTGATAGAGACATACCCCAAGCGACTTACAGCTGTAATCGCAGCAAAAGGTGGCGCTACAAAGTATTAACTTAAGGGGGCTGAATAATTTTGATTTGTTAAAAAAGTTTGAAATATCCAATAAATGTCGTTCCACTTCATGATTGTGTCCCACTTGTTGTTGATTCTTCACAAAAAAATACAGTTTTATATCTTTATGTTTGAAGCCTGAAATGTGGCAAAAGGTCGCAAAGTTCAAGGGGGCCGAATACTTTCGCAAGGCACTGTAAGATCCCACAGTTGTCAGACGCACACACACACACACACACACAGCAGTTAGGACTGTGTCAAAGCGTGACACTGAGAGAAGCTGAAAGTCATAATAAGTGGCACCAGAAATTCAATAAACTGATCCCATCTATGACAGGAAGCTGTTTGCATGCCCTGGGAGGGCCTGGTGTAGCCAAAGATAAGGATCAAACTTGAAAGGATATTTCTATTTAAATCAATACTCTACTCTGGTTTGTTGTATTTGTTGATGTTATATCCATGTTTGTGACTTGTACATCTATACATACAAATGGCAGAATGTGTTGTCGCACCAAATTGAATGGACCGTCTAAAAATACATGGATTTAGGGAAGTACATTCCATTGATTGTATGTTTATGTGTGCAATCAAGCCAGAGCCTCTTCTGGGAGAGCTGTGACCCAGTTCTGTGGAACCTCCCTGTCCTCTCATTCTTTCAAGCCACCAAGGCCACCTACCTCATCAGCCCTCAAAATGGTGTGTATGGGAGTGTCTCTGTGTGTGTGTGTGTGTGTGTGTGTGTGTGTGTGTGTGTGTGTGTGTGTGTGTGTGTGTATGTGTGTGTGTCTGTCAGTGGGTCATCAGAGTGCATGGGGATAGGGGAGATAGCCTCAAGAATGAGCTGTGTTCGATACTAACATACTGTATACTACATACTTATTGAGTATATACTACATACTATTAGTTCATTTTAGTATACTGTAAACAAATGTATCCTTTCATTTGAGCTTACTAACGCTTCGCCTGTCTACCGGAAGTTGATGCTGTTGCTATGCAACCTCTTGCTAGCTTGTTAGCAAAAAACATTTTACTACCTCGGGTGTTATTAAATTCAATCTTGAGTGCCAGAGTGCACTCTGGGTGTTTGTAAATTCAGAGCGTTGTCCGATTGTCCTTTTGTAAATTCAGAGCGTTTTCCTCTCAGATCTTTCAGGGCACACCCTGCTAGGTCTTCTGACCTCACAACGGCAGTCAAGCACCCAAGTTAACTGGCTAACTACTTCCAGACACAAATGAGAGAACACCTCACTCTGACCATTTTACTCGCCCTAGCAGTGCTGGTTAGGCTGTTTTCATGTTAAACTAACTGTGCTGCTGGCAACAATTTGCTTGTGTTTTTTTGCCGACGTTTACTGACACCGGTCATATTCAACTGGTGTGGAGTGTTTGTAAATTCATCAGCTATTTTGCGCCCTGTCACTGGTACACTCAGACGAGAGTGCACTGAAATCAGAGTAGATAGCCAGAGTGAATTTACAAACGCACAATGACTATATCACTTAGCTAAACTAAGAATGACGGGAATAATCAAGTCAATAAACATTGGGTAGTTAGTTAGAGAGCATATAGTTAATATACTGGCAAGTTCGGTGTATTAGTAGCTAACTAATGTTAGGTAGCTAGCTAACATACCAGTACATACTGCTTTAATGATATGCTACAGTTTTTTATTTTTTTTATTTTTTTTATTTCACCTTTATTTAACCAGTTAGGCTAGTTGAGAACAAGTTCTCATTTACAACTGCGACCTGGCCAAGATAAAGCAAAGCAGTGCAACACAAACAACAACACAGAGTTACACATGGAATAAACAAGCATACAGTCAATAACACAATAGAAAAAAAGAACATCTATATACAGTGTGTGCAAATGGCATGAGGAGGTAAGGCAATAAATATCAAATCAAATCAAATCAAATTTTATTTGTCACATACACATGGTTAGCAGATGTTAATGCGAGTGTAGCGAAATTACATTTACATTTAAGTCATTTAGCAGACGCTCTTATCCAGAGCGACTTACAAATTGGTGCGTTCACATTAAGACATCCAGTGGAACAGCCACTTTACAATAGTGCATCTAAATATAGGCACCTCAGTACCTCCAGGCTCTGATCAGGCCCTACACCCAAACAAGGGCACTGCGTTCATCCACCTCTGGCCTGCTCGCCTCCCTACCACTGAGGAAGTACAGTTCCCATTTATAGCCCAGTCAAAACTGTTAGCTCTGGCCCCCAATTGGAACAAACTCCCACGACGCCAGGACAGCGAGTCAATCACCACCTTCCGGAGACACCTGTACCTCTTTCAGGAATACCTGGAAGGATAAAGTAATCCTTCTCACCCTCCCCCTTAAAAGATTTAGATGCACTATTGTAAAGTGGCTGTTCCACTGGATGTCTTAAGGTGAATGCACTTCTGGATAAGAGCGTCTGCTAAATGACTTAAATGTAAATGTAAATGTAAATCTTTTTTAAGGGGGGTGAGAAGGATTACTTTATCCTATCCTAGGTATTCCTGAAAGAGGTGGGGTTTCAGGTGTCTCCGGAAGGTGGTGATTGACTCCGCTGTCCTGGCGTCGTGAGGGAGTTTGTTCCACCATTGGGGGGCCAGAGCAGCGAACAGTTTTGACTGGGCTGCGCGGGAACTGTACTTCCTCAGTGGTAGGGAGGCGAGCAGGCCAGAGGTGGATGAACGCAGTGCCCTTGTTTGGGTGTAGGGCCTGATCAGAGCCTGGAGGTACTGAGGTGCCGTTCCCCTCACAGCTCCGTAGGCAAGCACCATGGTCTTGTAGCGGATGCGAGCTTCAACTGGAAGCCAGTGGAGAGAGCGGAGGAGCGGGGTGAAATGCTTGTGCTTCTAGTTCCGACAATGCAGTAATAACCAACAAGTAATCTAACTAACAATTCCAAAACTACTGTCTTATACACAGTGTAAGGGGATAAAGAATATGTACATAAGGATATATGAATGAGTGATGGTACAGGGCAGCATAGGCAAGACACAGTAGATGGTATCGAGTACAGTATATACATATGAGATGTGTATGTAAACAAAGTGGCATAGTTAAAGTGGCTAGTGATACATGTATTACATAAGGATGCAGTCGATGATATAGAGTACAGTATATACGTATGCATATGAGATGAATAATGTAGGGTAAGTAACATTATATAAGGTAGCATTGTTTAAAGTGGCTAGTGATATATTTACATCATTTCCCAGCAATTCCCATTATTAAAGTGGCTGGAGTTGAGTCAGTGTCAGTAATGAAGTAATTACAATTTAGCAAATGAACACTGTGGTGATAGATGTGCAGATGATGATGTGCAAGTAGAAATACTGGTGTCCAAAAGAGCAGAAAAGTACATTAAAACAATATGGGGATGAGGTAGCTAGATTGGACGGGCTATGTACAGATGGGCTATGTACAGCTGCTGCGAATGGTTAGCTGCTCAGATAGATGATGTTTAAAGTTTGTGAGGGAAATATAAGTCTCCAGCTTCAGCGATTTTTGCAATTTGTTCCAGTCATTGGCAGCAGAGAACTGGAAGGAAAGGTGGCCAAAGCAGGTATTAACATTGGGGATGACCAGTGAGATATACCTGCTGGAGCGCATGCTACGGGTGGGTGTTGTTATCATGGCCAGTGAGCTGAGATAAGGTGGAGCTTTTTCTAGCAAAGACTTATTGATGACCTGGAGCCAGTGTGTCTGGCGATGAATATGTATCGAAGGCCAGCCGACGAGAGCATACAGGTCGCAGTGGTGGGTGGTGTATGGGGCTTTGGTGACAAAACGGATGGCACTGTGATAGACTGCATCCAGTTTGCACGGTAGAATGTTGGAGGCTACATTGTATGTGACATCGCCAAAGTCGAGGATCGGTAGGATAGTCAGTTTTATGAGGATATGTTTGGCGGCGTGAGTGAATCTAGCCAATTCTAGATTTAATTTTGGATTGGAGATGTTTAATATGAGTCTGGAAGGAGAGTTTACAGTCTAGCTGGACACCTAGGTATTTGTAGTTGTCCACATATTCTAAGTCGGAACCGTCCAAAGTAGGGATGCTAGTTGGGCGGGCGGGTGCAGTCAGCGAATGGTTGAAAAGCATGCATTTAGTTTTACTAGCATTTAACAGCAGTTGGAGGCCACGGAAGGGGTGTTGTATGGCATTGAAGCTCGTTTGGAGGTTTTTTAAAACCTGTTAGGGATGATGCGAATTTTCACAGCTTTTCGCAGCTTTTTGTTAAAAATCGCGCAACATTTCAAAGTCCTGCTACTCATGCCAGGAATATAGTATATGCATATGATAAGTATGGGTGTATAGACAACACTCTGAAGTCTCTAAAACTGGTTAAATCGTGTCTGTGGCTATAACAGAACGTGTTTAGGAGTAAAAATCCCTCTGAAAACTGTTCACCAAAAACACAAAATAAATATTCATCCGCCAGTCAATGTATTGTCTAAGGCGACAGAAAATAAATGAGGTTGCCCTGTCAATGCCTACAGCTTCCACACGATGTCCCCAGTACTGGCATTTCATGTCTGCTTTATCCTTGGTTAGATGACGTATAGGCACTTCCTGTCTTTGGGCGCACCACAGGATGTTGTGAAAGTGAAAACATGGACGATGATTTCAAGACTTGCTGCTATCGAATACAGATCGCCCCATGATCAATTTGATAGATTATTAACGTTTATTAATACCTAAAGTTGGTTTAGAAAAGTAGTTTGAAGTGATTTGTAAAAGTTTATAGGCAACTTTTGTAATTTTAAAAAGTGACGTTGCGTCTTGTAAAGGGGATTTTTCCTGGATCAGACCGGCCTTCAGAAAATTTTGGGTATACAATGACGGATTTAATCGGGATAAAGACCCAATTGTGATGTTTATGGGACATATAGGAGTGCCAACAAAGAAGCTCGTCAAAGGTAATGAATGTTTTATATTTTATTTCTGCGTTTTGTGTAGCGCCGGCTACCGCAAAATCTGTTGTTTAGGTGACGTTCTGGTATTTTGGGGGGTGCATGCTATCAGATAATAGCTTCTCATGCTTTCGCCGAAAAGCATTTTACAAATCTGACTTGGTGGCTAGATTCACAACGAGTGTAGCATTAATTCAGTACCTTGCATGTGTGTTTTAATGAAAGTTTGAGTTTTATCAAAAACTATAGGTGGCGCTCTAAAATGTCCGCTGATTTGGTTCCGCCACAGGAACACTCATCCATATTAACACAGTGTCCAAAGAATTTATAAAGGCTATACCTGGATCTAAGATGTCCTCCACCGGTACCCAGCACCTCTCCCCACGGACCGTACCCCTCCCAATCCACGAGGTACTGCAGGCCCCTCACCCGGCGTCTAGAGTCCAAGATGGCGCGTACCATGTACGCCGGGGGCCCCTCGATGACCAGAGGGGGCGGAGGGACCTCCGGTACTTCAGCTTCCTGCAGGGGTCAGCTACCACCGGCGTGAGGAGAGACACATGAAACGAGGGGTTAATGGGATAGTTTCGGGTCGAGAGCCAGACCCGGTCCTCCGGTGCGAACACGGGGCCTAACTGCGGTGGCGTTCAGCGCTCACCTTCTGCCGCCCACCAGCCCGTTTAGCGATTCCTGAACGGCTCTCCAGGTCTCCTTTGAGCGCTGCACCCATTCCTTCACCGCAGGAGCCTCGGTCTGGCTCTGATGCCAAGGTGCCAGGACCGGATGGTACCCCAACTACCCCCTAAGACCTCGCACCGTCCTCTCAATACCCGGGTGACCCGAGGAGGGTAGCGTGTGGGCCCACCGGATCAATTTGTCACGAACACCAAGCGGCACGTACTAACGGGCCCGCTGGACACTGTGGTGGTGTGGGTTCTAACCATGACGCCCGCTCGATGTCCGCATCCACCTCCCATACCACCGGTACCACCAGACCGCTCCTCGGCATCATAAAGAAGGGACAATGCGCCGGCCTTAGTGTTACGGGAACCTGGTCTATAAGAGATGGTAAAACGAAATCTAGTGAAAAAACATGGCCCACCTTGCCTGGCGAGGATTCAGTCTCCTCGCTGCCCGGATGTACTCCAGATTACGGTGGTCAGTCCAGATGAGAAAAGGGTGTTTAGCCCCCTCAAGCCAATCTCTCCACACCTTCAGAGCTTTAACCACAGCCAGCAACTCCAGGTCCCCATGTCATAGTTTCGCACTGCCGGACTGAGCTTCATTGAAAAGAAAGCGCAGGGGCGAAGCTTCGGTGGCGTACCCGAGCGCTGAGATAGCATGGCTCCAACCCCAGCCTCGGACGCGTCCACCTCCACCATGAGCGCCAAAGAAGGGTCCGGATGAGCCAATACGGGAGCATCGGTAAACAGAGCCTTCAGACGACTAAACGCTCTGTTCACCTCCGCTGACCACCGCAAACGCACCGGCCCCCCCTTCAGCAGTGAGGTAATGGGAGCAGCCACCTGACCAAAACTCCGGATCTGGTAGTAATTGGCAAACCCTAAAAACCTCTGCACCTCCTTTACTGTGGTCGGAGTCACGCGGTCACACTCCATCACCACCCCAGATGTGGAAATGAGGCGGCTAGCTTGGAGAACACACATTTCTCAGCCTTGACGTACAGGTCATGCTCCAACAGCTCCAACAGTGATGGAATTTAGACCTCGATAATCAATGCACGGACGCAGACCTCCCTCCTTATTTTTCACAAAAAAGATACGAAGATTCAGTGACATACATCTCCATAGCCACCGTTTCCTTCTGTGACAGCGGGTCCACGTGACTCCTGGGAAGTGCTGCGTTTACCTGGAGGTTTATCGCACAATCCCCTCGTCGATGAGGTGGTAATTGGATCGCCCTCTTTTTACAGAAAGCGATAGCCAAATCGGCATATTCTGAGGGAATGCGCACAGAGGAAACCTGTTCTGGACTCTCCACTGTCGTTGGTCCGATGGAAACTCCTATACACCTACCTGAACACTCTGACCACCCCTCTAAAGCCCCCTGTTTCCATAAAATCTTGGGGTTGTGAATAGCCAACCAGGGAATCTCCAGCACCACTGGAAACGCAGGAGAATCAATGAGGAAGAGACTAATCCGCTCCTTATGACCCCCCTGCGTTACCATGTCAAGTGGAACCGTGGCCTCCCTGACCAGCCCTGACCCTAACGGTCAACTATCTAGGGAGTGCATGGGGAAGGGTTGGCCTATCTGCACCAACGGAATCCCTAACCTATGCGCTAAACCGTGGTCCATAAAACTCCCAGCTGCACCTGAGTCGACTAGTGCCTTATGCTGGGAAGAGGGGGAAAACTCAGAAAAAGAGATTAGTACAAACATATGACAAACAGGGAGCTCTGGGTGAGTCTGGTGCTGACTCACCTGGGGTGTCCCGAGCCGTGTTCTGCCTGCCCTCTCGAATCCCAGACGAGCTCCTCCAGCACCGGTCGGCAGTGTGCCCTCTTCGACCACAACTGGTGCAGGAGGAGCCTCCTCCTCCGGTCGCCCTAGACGCAGCACCCCCTAACTCCATGGGTGTTGGAGCGGAAATGCTGGGGGGTGGAACAAACAGAGCCCGTTCTGGACGCCCGCGAGCAGCTAGCAGGTTGTCCTGCCGGATTAACTAATTTTAGTTTGTCCAGTGTGAGTTTGGTGTCCCGACAAGCTAGCTCTCTGCGGAAGTCCTCCCGGAGGCTACACCGGTAGTGGTCCATCAGGGCCCTGTCGTTCCACCCCACCCCAGCGGGCAGGGTCCGAAACTCCAACGCAAAGTCCTGCGCGCTCCTCGTCTCCTGCCTCAGGTGGAACAGCCGTTCACTGGATAATGGTCCCTCGCTGAGTCTGGACCCTCCCAGACCTCGTTGGCCCACTCCAGGGCTCTGCCCGTCAGACAGGAGACGAGGACGCTCACACTCTCCTCTCCCGAGGGAGTTGGGCGAACGGTAGCCAGGTAAAGCTCCAGCTGGAGCAAGAGCCTGACACCGCCGGAGAAGTAGATAGGCAGGCTGAGGAGAGAGAAGTAGATAGCACAGGCTGAGGAGACGAAGTAGGGAGGCCGCTCCTCTCCCACCTCTCCATTCTCTCCATCATCTGATCCATCTCCATCCCAATCTGGTGTAGGATGGCTTTGCGATGTAGGACATGCTCTTCCATGGAGGGGAGGGGGGCGCGGCTGCTCCTGCTGACTCCATGATAAGGTGCGGGCTTCTGTCACTTATTTCTTGGAGTGGTGGGTGTAGAGTCAGGCGCAGAGAGCAAACTTCTAAAGAAATGTGTTTATTGTGCGTAGTTTAGCCAAACAAACAGGCAATGCCCATAGAACACGTATGTCTCCAAAACAGGGAAAGAACATAATACACAAGCGAAAAAAACAACAGCACCACTGACAGTAAGGATAAGCCCGCACAACAGCAAGCGGGCACTAGAAGTTTAAATAGACCAAATAATGAACCAAAATGAGCAACAGGTGAAAACAATCAGACAAAACAAACAGAAAAAGGGATCGGTGGCAGCTAGTAGACCGGTGACGACAACCACCGAGCACCGCCCGTTCGGGTAACCCTTGTGGGTCTTCTTAACATTCTGTATACTCCCCTCTTGTCCTAAGTCTTAAAAATTACCTGCTTTCACTGAACCCCTAAAATAAAGCAGCTTAATTTAATTTTAAACCCCAAACCATTTTTGCAAGAAGAAACAACCAGTCATTCATCACACATTTTGTGAATATCTGGGTTATCCCACTTCACAATGCAGAAAGACTGCATTTAATCAGTGGACACCACTTGTCATAATTGTTTTCTTTACTAAAGTAGAGGTTTATTGTTATTACTATGATTGCTAAAGGTACTGCATAGGTGTAAACATGTTTTATTTAGCAAGAGATAGCACTTGTATAGCCTAAGAAAGTAGCAGAAATGTGCAGAAAGTTGTTTTGAATGCATTTTATTGAAGGGAAACAATAACAGTCTTGTTTTTTTAGCAACATAGTGATATATTCTATTATACTGTACAATGAGGAATTCAACTACAAAATACTAGTCTGCTCCCATTTTTTTAACCATTGCCCCCACACACAAGGTGTATAAACAACAACAATAATGTCACACCCTGATCTGGCTTACCTGTCTTTGTGATTGTCTCCACCCCCCCTGTCACCTATCTTCCCCATTATCCCCTGTGTATTTATACCTGTGTTCTCTGTTTATATGTTGCCAGTTAATTTCAAACCTACCAGTGTTGACTTTTCTGCCTGCCCTGACGCTGAGCCTGTATGCTGTCCTGTAACTTTGCCCCACTACTCTGGAGTACCAACCTCTGCCTGACCTGACCCTGAGCCTGCCTGCCATCCTGTACCTTTGCCTGCATGAGAAATTGCTTCGTGGCCTTATTGAGGGGGTCCAAAAGTTGGCTGAACGCCATGGCTGAACGCGTTGGACATTTTGCTGGAGCAATTCCGCAGGTTGTCTGGGAGGCAGCCTACCACGGTGCTAACCCCACAGCCCCTCAGTAACTCAGCTGTTAGCAGCGCCATCCCCCGGAATGCTTCAATGGAGAGCCGAGCACCTGTCGGGCATTTCTCTCTGTGTGCCCTCATCGTTAAGTTTCAGCCCACCTTCTTTCCCTCAGATCGCTCCAAGATAGCCTACTGCGTCCCACTGATGTCCGGGAGGGCTCTCATAGGCTACTGCTGTATGGGAACAACAGTCGGCCATACGCGTTAGCCTGGAGGGGTTCGTGGGAGAGGTGAAGAAGGTTTTTGAAGGTTTTTCTCTGGGAGAGAAGCTGCCCGGAACTAATCCAGCTTCGGCAACTCCCACAGTGTGGCAGACTATGTGGTGAATTTCCGCACGTTGGCAGTTGAGAGTGCTTGGAACCAGGAAGTGCTGTTCGATATGTTCCTGCAATGTGTCTCGGTGGAGGTCAAGGACGAGCTTGCTGCTCAGAAGTTAGCTACGGATCTTGATTTCGCACGTCCAGGAATTCCACCTTGCCTCAGAGTCATCCCGGAAGTCCCCAACGGTCCCTTTGCCAAGAGAACCCGAGGCTTCCCGACCTCCCCCGAGAGTCGCCCAAGATGGCTGAGTCACCGTTTCTCGAGCATATGCAACTAGGCAGAGCTGGGCTGTTGCCAGCGGAACGGCAATACAGGATCAACACAAAGAGTTGTCTGTATTGCAGGACTCTTGGTCATTTTGTGTCCTCTTGTCCTTTAAAATACCCGGCTCACCGGTAGGAGCGAGTTCTCTGTTGGGCCATATGGAGAACTTGTTCGCACCCCTTTTCATGCCATTCTGCTGTGGGGAAACCAGTCTAATTCTCTTCGGGTCCTCATTGACTCTGGGGCGATGAGAGCTTTTTGGACGCTAACCTGGCTTCCGAGCTGAACATTCCCACTCAGCCCCTCTCCATTCCCATGGACGTTAGAGTGCTGGACGGGCCCTCTATAGGCCGGGTCACTCATCATATCTCTCCCATCAACCAACGGGTGTCAGGGAATCACAGCGAGACTATTCCATTTTTGCTCATCAAGTCTCCTCAGATTCCCGTGGTTTTGGGATTCTCCTGACTGCAGCGACACAATCCCCTCATCAACTGGTCTGCTGGTGCCACCATGGGCTGGAGTCCGTTCTGCCACACCCATTGTCTGAAGTCAGCGCAACCTGCCCCAAGCCTGGGGGCTCAGAAGGTGCCCTGGACCTCTTCGCCTTTCCCGCGGAGTACCAGGACTTTCGGGAGGTGTTCAACAAGGCCCTGGCCACTTCGCTTCCACCGCATCGACCATATGACTGTTCGGTTATCTGTACCCGCAGTCCTGTAGTGGGCCCACTCCTCCAGACTGGCCTGCCACCCAGGCTGCCATTGGACCCTGGCTTTTGTGCGACAATGCTTTTGGTGGCCTACCATGGTCCCTGACATCTCCGCATTCATCGCCGCTTGCACGGTTTGTGCACAAAACAAGACTCCTCAACAGGCTCTGGATGATCTACTCAAACCTCTGCCTGTCTCTCACTGTCCCTGGTCTCTCATCTCCCTGGACTTTGTCACAGGTCTTCCCCCATCTGATGGCAACACCGCCATCCTGACAGTGGTGGATCGGTTTTCTAAAGCTGCCCACTTCATTCATCTCCCCAAACTACCCTCTGCCAAAGAGATGGCCCAGCTCATGGTGCAGCACGTCATCCAGACTTCCATGGACTACCAGTTGACATGGTCTCTGACCGGGGCCCTCAGTTCTCGTCCCGGGTCAAGAAGGCGTTCTGCACCCTCATTGGGTCGTCAGCCAGCCTGTCCTCCAGGTTCCACCCCCAGTCCATCGGCCAGTTGGAGCGAGCCAACCAGGACCTAGAGACTACTCTGCACTGCCTTGTCTCCGTCAACCTCACCACCTGGAGCCAGCAGCTGGTGTTGGTTGAATATGCCCGCAACACCCTTCCCTGCTCTCCTTTTGAGTGTTGCCTGGGGTATCAGCCCCCACTCTTCCCTGGGCAGGAAGAAGAGGTCGGCAGACCTTCTACCCAGATGTTTGTCCATCGCTCGTTCCTGGAGGGGAGCCTAGACGGCCCTCCTCAAGACCACCCCCAGGTATCAACGACAAGTGGATTGCCACCGGATCCCGGCTCCCTGGTATCATCTCGAGCAGAAGGTATGGCTGTCTACCCAGGATCTGACCCTCCGGGTGGAATCCCGCAAACTCTCAGCCCATTTCCCATCTTCAAAATCATTAGCCCCTCTCCTGTTCGTCTTCTGTTTCCCCGGACCCTTCGTATTCATCCTACCTTTCATGTGTCCAGAGATAAACCCATGTCTCACCGCCCTTTGTCTACTGTTTCCTTTGCCCCACTACTCTGCCTGCCCTGACCCTGAGCCTGTCTGCTATCCTGTACCTTTGCCTTTAATAAACTTTTGTTACTTCGACACTGTCTGCACCTGGGACTTACCTTCAAACCTGATAAATAAATAAGAATAAAATAAGATAGACACAAAACAGAAACGTGAAGAACATAAATCAATCAACTCTAATTAGCACATGTAGGACAGTATGCAAGTGTGTGTGCGTGGACTTTACAGATGTATTTTTCACATGTGCAGCACATAGTATTTGTTTTACAGTCCTTCTTTGGGGGGCAGAATTGGCATCTCCTCCACTTGCCTGCCCCAGCTGTAGCCTCAGCTGGATCAGGACACGATTCAGCACCCTGAACAGCTTTCACAAGTGCTGCAGAGGCTGCTGTGCAGCGGAGGCGCTCCCTTCTTTGAATGTGTGAGTTACTAGTGCCTTTCCCAGCTGCTCCAGGAGCACCCTCCTCTTGTTCCACTTATCAGGCATACAGGTAGGGTTGATCTTGTCCATATCACAAAGGCATTGTATGAGGACACATCAATGATGTTATGGAAGATGACCAGGGGCCAGCGAGCAGTCATCCTCCTGCAGCTGTTTCAATCAGGTTGTCCACGCCTCCTTTGTTGTGGTTGTTATCCAGGATGATGGCTGGCTTCCTGTCCTCGCGATCACTGATCTCAGACGTTTTGTGCAGTGTGCTCAGGAGGACCACAATCTTGTTCCTCTTTGGGAGGGAGGAAACTGGAGTAGTGGTGGGGGTGAAGGCAAACTTTGATGAGAAGGCCTCTCTCTCCCTTGTTGCAAGGAGTGCAGGGGGGGAGCTCAGGCTTTTTCTTTCTAACTGTGCCAACCATGGTGATCTTCCTCTTCAGGATCTGCTGGCTGAGTTTATAAGAGGTGAAGAAATTGTAGCATGTGACATTGTGCCCCCTCAGTCCATCTGTCACATTAAGCACAACCCGCATCCCCTGGTTCTTCTCCGGGCCTCCACTTGTCGGCTTCCCTGTGTAGAATTGCATCTTCCAAGTGTGGTTGGATTGCGCATCACTCGCCACCCATATCTTGATGCCATATTTTGCTGGCTTGTTGGGCATATACTGCCGGAAAGAACACCGACCTTTTGACAAAAGAGATTATGATCAATAATTAGTATCAGTGTCAGAAAACAATCACATAAATCAATGATATTACAGCAATACATAACAAAATGAACTGTAAAAATCACTTACATTACAGATATGAAAATAAAAATGTACCTCTGAATGGAACCAGTTGCTCATTCACTGCTACTTCAGGCCCAGGGTTGTAGGGTTATGGCAGATGCTCCACCCACTTCCCCCAGACCTCTCTTATGGCCGCCAGTTTGTCTCTCGCACGTCTTGCAGGTATTGACTTACGGTTATCAAATCGTAGCATTCTTGAGAAAGTGTGAAAGACTTTCAGTGGCATCGTGGCAGGGACATTCCCCCTTCCACTCTCTGCTACTACATGTAGCCTCGCATCGGAACCTATACACACCCACTAAGATTAGCAGCCCTATGTAGGCTCGCAGGTCAATCTCATCCATCCTTTTCCAGTTGTCTCCATATGTACGGAAACCCTCCAAATGTGTCATCTCCAGGATGATTATTTTGATGGCTGTTGTGAAGAACATGTAGAATGTTGAGGCGATGGCCTGGGCATGGGCAACTGCATGTATTGTGGGCCCTGGCGTCATCCTTATGACATTTTGTGCTGCCATCCTGCCCTGGTTGTCATATGGTGACAAGGATCATGTTATTTTGCTTTTCTTGATGCATCGTGCTCTGGGTTATATTCTTCCCCATATTCTTCTTCAGATACCTCCTCCTCTTCTAAATCATTGTCCCTTGTTCATCCTGGACATCTGAAAAAAATCTGATCTACGACCTGTTGGGCACTGAAAAATGCACTCATGGCTTCAGCAAAGAGGGAACTGGGGGGACTGTCATCTGCAGCACCTGTATAGCATCTGACTGTATTCCCCATTTGTAATTTTAAAAAATGCTTTCAAAAAATGTTTATTTGTCTGAAATGTTTTATTTTGTCTGAAATTGTTTTTATTTTCTCTCTGAACTTGAGTCATGTGTGGGGTCATGGATGGGAGATGCTGCACATGATCAGGAACGTTTTTGTTTTGTCTGAGTTCAATCAGTAGAACACATGAACTCAATTTCTCATTGTGTGTGTGTGTGTGTGTGTGTGTGTGTGTCTGTCTTTGTGATTTTTGTGGTGTTTAAATTATTTTATAACTGCAGGGTCAAAAATTACCCTAAAATAATCTTTGTACTCTGGTGGTGTACAGCTTTCATCAAAAGACAATGTTTCACTTTTTGTGAGGTTGGGGTCACTCTAGGAAAAGTAATCCAATTTCAAGTTGAAAAAATATAATTTAGGGGGTTTTCTCTGCTGTTAAACAGAGTGTACTCTGGTGGTGTACAGCTTTCATCAAAAGACAATGTTTCACTTTTTGTGAGGTTGGGGTCACTCTAGGAAAAGTAATCCAATTTCTCCTCATTAATTCACATAGTAGCCCATTTCACTGTTGCAGACAATTTATGTTTGAGGCTTTACTGAGCCGGATAAACTTCTCTCTTTGAGGAGACCCCAAGCACGTCCCCAGTGTTTCCGCAGATCAAGTATGCAGACATCTGTGACCAGATTCAGGAAACTAGGCATATGTCGCAAGTCACGACTCCACAGGAGAGCCTTTTGAAAGTAAAACATTTTTTTAATGAAAATACTTTTTTGGGCAGAAATGCCTTCTCAAACATGTAAACTTTAATGTGCCTTAATATCAAACTTGTATGTCATCTACACATACGAATAAAGAATTTAAATTACGAGCCTAGTTGGTTTAACCACAGAAAAATCCAGCAACCTTCCCAAGAGCCATGATTGGCTGAGATAATGTTTGTGCTGGACATGACGAAAGATGAGTTTGGATTGGTCTTGTTGCATCTTTTGTCTATAAAATGAGCTGCTCGTGATGTGTAAATAATCCTTTCTACTGCAGTTTTATTTTGAAAGATATGATGTTAGCCATGGAAAACTGCAAATATGTTGCTACTTCTCTCAATAACATTGCTGCCCTGAATTTATCAGGCGGTATCGACAAAGGCCAGTGGGAAGAAGTTGTGTACTTTCTGGAAGACGATCGTGCCATGCAATGCTGACTCTCTCACTCTGAAAGTAACATGTTTTTAAATCAGTGGAACACAATGGGCCAAACAAGCTGTGCAAACTAAATGGAAACAACACAGGATGTCTAATAAAAGGGGTTGCAGTCTGCCATGAAACTTTCATCTATGTAAGAATCTAGCTACAGATTCAGATATTATATTTTTCAAATTTTGTCAGAAAGCTCTTTCATTGCAAGCGAAAGCTTGCTGTAAGCTAGTCAGCTGGAGTTCGATGGCTGGCTTGCTAACTAACAATGAACCTAATGTTATTTGGTTAACTTTAGCTTGCTATGACAATCGGTTTGTATTGCTAGTAACGTTACTCTATGGATTGGGGTTATTTTTCATTTTAGATACAGTTGAAGTCGGACGTTAACATACACCTTAGCCAATTACATTTAAACTTTGTTTTTCACAATCCCTGCTATTTAATCCAAGCAAAAACTCCCAGTCTTAGGTCAGTTAGGATCACCACTTGATTTTAAGAATGTGAAATGTCAGAAAAATAGTAGAGAGAATGATTTATTTCATATTTTATGTCTTTCATCACATTCCCAGTGGGTCAAAAGTTTACATACTCTTAATTAGTATTTGGTAGCATTGCCTTTAAAATGGTTTAACTTGGGTCAAACGTTTTGGGTAGCCTTCCACAAGTCTCCCACAATAAGTTTGGTGAATTTTGGCCCATTCCTCCTGACAGAGCTGGTGTAACTGAATCATGTTTGTGGGCCTCCTTGCTTGCACACGCTCTTTCAGTTCTGCCCACAAATGTTCTATAGGCTTGAGGTCAGGGCTTTGTCCACTCCAATACCTTGACTTTGTTGCCCTTAAGCCATTTTGTCACAACAATGGAAGTATGCATGGGGTCATTGTCCATTTGGAAGACCCATGTCTTGAGATGTTGCTTCAATATATCCCAATCATTTTCCCTACCATGATGCCATCTTTTTTGTGAAGTGCACCAGTCCCTCCTGCAGCAAAGCACCCCCACAACATGATGCTGCCACCCCTGTGCTCGCGGTTGGGATGGTGTTCTTCGGCTTGCAAGCCTCCCCCTTTTTCCTCCAAACATAACGACGGTCATTATGGCCAAACAGTTCTATTTTTGTTTCATCAGACCAGAAGACATTTCTCCAAAAAGTACGATCTTTGTCCCCATGTGCAGTTTCAAACCGTAGTCTGGCTTTTTATGTTGGTTTTGGAGCAGTGGCTTCTTCCTTGCTGAGCTACCTTTCAGGTTATGTCGATGTAGGATGCGTTTTACTGTGGATATAGATACTTTTGTACCTGTTTCCTCCAGCATCTTCACAGGGGCCTTTGCTGTTGTTCTGGGATTGATTTGCACTTTTCGCACCAAAGTACGTTCATCTCTAGGAGACAGAACGTGTCTCCTTCCTGAGCGTTACGACGGCTGTGTATTCCCATGGTGTTTATACTTGCATACTATTGTTTGTGCAGATGAACGTGGTACCTTCAGGCGTGCTGAAGGATGAACCAGACTTGTGGAGGTCTACAATTTTTTTCCTGAGATCTTGGCTGATTTCTTTTGATTTTCCCATGATGTCAAGCAAGGAGGCACTGAATTTGGAGGGAGGTCTTGAAATACATCCACAGTTACACCTCCAATTGACTCAAATTATGTCAAATAGCCTATTAGAAGTTTCTAAAGCCATGATATAATTTTCTGGAATTTTCCAAGCTGTTTAATAAAGGCACAGTCAACCTAATGTATGTAAGCTTCTGACCCACTGCAATTGTGATACAGTGAGTTATAAGTGAAATAATCTGTCTGTTAATAATTAACAATTGTTGTAAAAATTACTTGTGTCATGCACAAAGTAGATGTCCTACCGACTTGCCAAAACTATAGTTTGTCAACAATAAATTTGTGGAGCGGTTGAAAAATGAGTTTTAATGACTCCAACCTAAATGTATGTAAACTTCCGACTTCAACTGTAACTAGCTAACGTTAAAGTGACATGTCTAAACAAAAGACCCCAAAATAAAGCTTGTTGTCAGCTAAGGTTAGGTGGCTGGCGTGCTAGCTAACATTGACTTATGTGTATGAAGTGTGTGTAACGTTAATGTAGTTTTCTCAGAATGCCATTTCGCATTGCTGGTTTGTGTTGCTGGTTAAATCTTGCTGTTAGCTAGCCAGCTGATGTTAGATGGCTGGCTAGCTACAGTAGCTAAAATTACCTGTATGAACTGTGTGTAGTGATATCTCACAATCCCATTTCGCATCTATTGTATAATAATATTTGTAACTGGAATTTGTCTTTCAGCATCATCAGTAAAACACACCTGACTCTAATCCACCAGTCATACAGTCATCAAAAAGAGAGCTGGCCCAAGCAAGCAAAGGCAGCAGCGCAGTCATCGACTACATACACAAAACATGTGTGAACCTGAATTGTGATAACTGCAGTGGCCAAACAAGAACAAGTTTGTGCTCTGCTATTGTGCCTGGTGAACCATGCACAAGCTCCACCACAATCTGGACCTTCACTTCCTGATCACAGGCCACACCAAGTTTGCCCCTGATTGGTGCTTTGGCCTCATCAAGCAGCACTTCAGAAAGACCAGAGTGAACACTTTGACTGAGATTGCTGGTGTTGTGAATAACAGCACTGTGACAGGGGTCAACATCCCACAGCTGGTTGGACTGCAGGATGGTTCGGTGCTGGTGGAAAGCTATGGCTGGCAATAACACCTGACTCCGTACTTCAGGACGCTGCCACAGATCAAGCAGTACCAGCACATCAGGTAAAAAATCATTTTCATTGAGGTTATTCTTATCTAAACTTGGGAGAGGAATTGATGTTGTGCAGGGTTGTAATGTCTTCTGATTTTTTGTTGTTATTCCCTGTTTTACAGCTTCAATGCACTGGAGCCTGTTGTTGTCGCCAAGGAGTGTCAGGACCAGGTTTCAGCTGCCTCGCAGCGCTGACATCCTTCCTCCCATAGATGGTCTGCCTGTAAAAGTGCCACCTGGACTGGACACAGCTAGACAAACTATCTTTTTGACAAGATCAGGGAGTTTTGCGACAAAGAAGCTATGAACATCACATGCCCTGCACCAAAGTCAAGGGCAGGACAGAAATGGACTTTCCGAGTATAGGTTCCCTTGTTCATGCGTGGTTTGGACGGACCAGTCATCAGCACTATCTGTGACTCTAGTTACATGACTCTCTCCTAACATGCACGCCATACGTTGCTGCTACTATAATTTTTTTCCTGCTGCTCAGCCACTTTACCCCTGATTGTATGCATATACATGTAACTACTTCATCTATTACTGATATCGTTATTGATATTGTTCTTGTACATACTGTATATGTTATTTATATTGACACTATCTATTTCTGCTATTGCTAGTAACCATTTGGCTGTACCATTTACACCTTCTGTAGAGACCATCCACTGAGCAAAATATCGATATATAATGACTACTAATGTGTGGTCGTAACATGATTTTGTGACATACCACTACAATATCATGTGATCGTATAAAGTATCCACCACATAAATATATGGTGCATGCATCTGTTTATGCACTGTACATGTGCATCTCACCCGGGTTTCAACTCAGGTTGTATGGCCTTAACCTCTTGCTTCTACCTGAGACGCTTGCGTCCCAACTAGAGCTCTGGAAATGCAAATGCGCTACGCTAAATGCTAATAGTATTAGTTAAAACTCAAAAGTTCATTAAAATACACATGCAGGGTATCGAATTAAAGCTACACTCGTTGTGAATCCAGGCAACAAGTCAGATTTTTAAAATGCTTTTCGGCGAAAGCATGAGAAGCTATTATCTGATAGCATGCAACACCCCAAAAGACCCACAGGGGACGTAAACAAAATAATTAGCATTTCGGCGTTACACAAACCGCACAATAAAATAGAAAACATTCATTACCTTTCACCATCTTCTTTGTTGGCACTCCTAGATGTCCCATAAACACTATTTGGGTCTTTATTTCGATTAAATCGGTCCATATAAAGCCTAGATATCGTTATATGTAGACTGTGTGATAAACGAAAAAAACATCGTTTCAAAACGTAACGTCATTTTTTAAAATTCAAAAAGTCGACGATAAACTTTCACAAAACACTTCGAAATACGTTTGTAATGCAACTTTAGGTATTAGTAAACGTTAATAAGCGATAAAATTCATCAGGAGGCGATGTAAAGATCATTAGCTGTCCGTCTGGAAAAATGTCCGGCTAGAAACTCAACGAAAATATCCGGTCCTAGACCGGATTAGATACGGTGTCCTGCATGTGTTTGACCAAGAAAAAACTTGAAGGGAAATGACAAGACTCTAGACACCGTGTGGAAGCTGTAGGTACTGCAACCTCAGTCAATTAATTGTGGTTCACCTTTATCAATGGGATCAAGTAGCGCATGGATATATTTTCCCATTTTCAGTGATCAGTTTTTCCTGTGCTTTTCGATGTAAATGCCGTTCTGGTAAAGCCACAGCAGTGATTTAACCAGTTTTTTAAACGTCTGAGTGTTTTCTATCCACACAGACTAAGCAAATGCATATACTATATTCCTGGCATGAGTAGCAGGGCGCTGAAATGTTGCGCGATTTTTAACAGAATGTTCAAAAAAGTAGAGGGTCGACTGAAGAGGTTAACTTATGCATGGAATACTATGTGATAAGTGCATGTGTAACAGTATATAATGTATGCTAATGTACTTGTGTGAAGGCATTTGGGCAGTGGTGTAAAGTACTTGAAAAATACTTGAAAGTACTACCTAGTCGTTTTTTTGTGGTATCTGTACATTACTTAACTATTTATATTTTTGGCAACTTTTACTTCTCTACATTCGTAAAGAAAATAATGTACTTTTATTCCGATTATTGCATGGATCGTAATGGACACCTATGATGTGTGTAAAATACTTTTTTGAAGGTTGTACTGATTATGATGAGGTAATGCTAAGCATGTGTGGCTTCATGTTTGTTGACATTATACAATGCATTCTGGGTGTCACGTAAACGTCTGTCAGAACAAAGATGTTATAATGAGGTGAAGGAATGGTTCACTCATCTTTCGAGTAAACTTCCGGAAGTGAATGAATGATCGTAGACGACACACCCCTTTCAACAGACCAAACTCATCTTGTCTCTTCTGCCTATCTTTGGTTGACGCAAAAAAAAATGGTGGCGCACACAAACTACCCCTCGAGGTATTGCTTGCCTGAGGTAGAGTACCTCATGATAAGCCGTAGACCACACTATCTACCAAGAGAGTGTTAATCTAAAGTTCATTAAAAAAAAATGTCCCTTTTTCAGGACCCTGTCTTTCAAAGATAATTTGTAAAAAAATCCAAAGAACTTCACAGATCTTCATTGTAAAGGGTTTAATAGCAGAGAAAACCCACTAAATAATATTTTTTCAACTTGAAATTGGATTACTTTCCTAGAGTGACCCCAACGTTAGAAAAAGTTAAACATTGCCTTTGTTCAAATTTCCATGAAAGCTGTACACGACCACGGTACAAAGATTGTCTTCGGGTCATTTTTGACCCGGCAGTTATAAAATAATTTACACACCACAAAAACCACAAAGACACACACACACAATGAGAAATTGAGATTATGTGTGCTACTGATTTAACTCAGCCAGCAGCTCCTGAAGAGGAAAATCACCATGGTTGGCACAGTTAGAAAGCTCAAGCCTGGGCTCCCCCCTGCATTCCTCGCAACAAGGGGGAGAGAAGCCTTCACATCAAAGTTTGCCTTCATCCCCACCCCCACTCTAGTTTCTTACCTCCCAAAAAGGAACAAGAATGTGGTCCTCCTGAGCACACTGCACAAAACGGCTAAGATCAGTGATCGTGAGGACAGGAAGCCAGCCATCATCCTGGACTACAACCACAACAAAAGAGGAGTAGACAACCTGGACAAGGTGATTGGAACTTACAGCTGCAGGAGGATGACTGCCCGCTGGCCCCTGGTCATCTTCCATAACATCATTGATGTGTCCTCATGCAATGCCTTCGTGATCTGGAACAAGATCAACCCTACCTGGATGCCTGATAAGCGGAACAAGAGGAGGGTGTTCCTGGAGCAGCTGGGAAAGGCACTTGTAACCCCACACATTCAAAGAAGGGAGCGCCTCCCCCACACAGTGGTCTCTGCAGCGCTTATGAAAGCTGTTCAGGGGGCTGAATCTTGTCCTGATTCACCTGAGGCTGTAGCTGGGGCAGGCAAGAGGAGGAGATGTCAATTCCCCCCCCCCCAAAAAAAGAAGGACTATAAAACAAATACTATGTGCTGCACATGTGAGAAATACATCTGCAAAGACCATGCACACACATTTGCATACTGTCCTACATGTGCTAATTAGAGTTGATTGATTTATGTACTTCATATTTTTGTTTTGTGTCTATTATCTTATTTTATTCTTATTTATTGTTGTTGTTTATACACCTTGTCGGTGGGGGCAATGGTTCACAAAAATAGGAGAAGACTGGTATTTTGTAGTTGAATTCCTCATTGTACGGTATATAAGAATATATCACTATGTTGCCAAAAAAGTTCAAGACTGTTGTTTCCCTTCAATAAAATGCATTCAAATCTACTTTCTGCACATTTATGCTACTTTCTTAGTCTATACAAGTACGATCTCTTTCCTAAAAATAGTATGTATACAAATATGCAGTACCTTTAGCAATAATAACAATAAAAATAAACCTCTACTTTAGTAAAGAGAACAATTATGACAGGTGTGTTGTAATAAAAACGAGTGGTGTCCACTAATTAAATGCAGTCTTTCTGCATTGTGAAGAGGGAAAACCCAGATATTCACAACGTTTGTGATGCATGACAGGTTGTTTCTTCATAGACAATAGATTTGGGGTTTAAAATTCAATTAAGCTGCTTTATTTTAGGGCTTTAGTGAAGGCGGGTCATTTCTTTACCCTTAGGACAAGGGGAGTATGCAGAAAAAGTATTGACTCAAGAAATGTCAGATGTTTTCATTTTTATGAATTTCAAACATTTTATCCCCCCAAAAATCACTTTGACAATATGGGGTATTGTGTGTTGATTAGTGACACAAAATCTAAATTTGATCTATTAAGGCTATAAAACAACAACAAGTTAGAAAAGTTCAGGGGTGTGAATATTCTCTGACAGCACTATACTGTAGATGGACACTTACACACATACAATACCAGTCAAAGTTTGGACACACCTACTCATTCAAAGGTTTTCCTTTATTTTGACTATTTTTTACATTGTAAGACATCAAAACTATCAAATAACACATACGGAATCATGTAGTAACCAAAGAAGTGTTAATCAAATCAAAATATATTTTATTTTTGAGATTCATCAGTAGCCATCCTTTGCCTTGATGACATCTTTGCACACTCTTGGCATTCTCTCAACCAGCTTCACCTGGAATGCTTTTCCAACAGTCTTGAAGGAATTCCCACATATGCTGAGCACTTCTTGGCTGGTTTTCTTTCCCTCTACGGTCCAACTCTTCCCAAACCATCTCAATTGAGTTGAGGTCTGGTGATTTTGGAGGCCAGGTCATCTGAAGCAGCTCTCCATCGCTCTCCTTCTTGTTCAAATAGCCCTTACACAGCTTGGAGGTGTGTTTTGTCATTGTCCTGTAGAAAAACAAATGATAGTGGGACTAAGTGCAAACCAGATGGGATGGCGTATCGCTGCAGAATGCTGTGGTAACTATGTTGGTTAAGTGTGCCTTGAATTCTAAATAAATCACAGACAGTATCACCAGCAAAGCACCCCCACACCATCACACCTCGTCCTCCATGCTTCACGGTGGGAACTACACATGCGGAGATCATCCATTCACCTACTCTGCGCCTCACAAAGACACGGTGGTTTGAACCAAAAATCTAATATTTGGATTCATCAGACTGATTTCCACTGGTCTAATGTCCATTGCTCATGTTTCTTGGTCCAAGCAAGCCTCTTCTTCTTATTGGTGTCCTTTAGTAGTGGTTTCTTTGCAGCAATTTTACCATGAAAGCCTGATTCACACAGTCTCCTCTTAATATTTGATGTTGAGATGTGTCTGTTACTTGAACTCTGTGAAGCATTTATTTGGGCTACAATTTCTGAGGCTGGTGACTCTAATGAACTTATCCTCTGCAACAGAGGTAACTCTGGGTCTTCCTTTCCTGCGGGAGTCCTCATGAGAGCCAGTTCCATCATAGCACTTAATGGTTTTTGCAACTGCACTTGAAGAAACTTTCAAGGTTCTTAAAATTTTCCAGATTGACTGACCTTCATGTCTTAAAGTAATTGTGGACTGTCATTTCTCTCATTTCTGCTTATTTGAGCTGTTCTTGCCATAATATGAACTTGGTCTTTCACCAAATAGGGCTATCTTCTGTATACCACCCACCCCTAACTTGTCACAACACAACTGATTGGCTAAAATGCATTAAGGAAAGAAATTCCACAAATTTAACAAGGCACACCTGTTAATTGAAATGCATTCTAGGTGACTACCTCATGAAGCTGGTTGAGAGAATGCCAAGAATGTGCAAAACTTTCATAGAGGCAATGGGTGGCTACTTTGAAGAATATCAAATGTAAATTGTATTTTGATTTGTTTGAACACTTTTTTGGTTACTACATGATTCCATATCTGTTATTTAATTGTGTTGATGTCTTCGCTAATATTCTATAATGTAGAAAATATTAAAATAAAGAACAACCCTGGAATGAGTAGGTGTGTCCAAACTTTTGATTGGTACTGTATAGAAATACGTACTGCCAGACACACACACACACACACACACACACAGTCACGATCGTCGTATGGAGTAGACCAAAGCGCAGGGTGGTGTGAATCCATTATTTTATTGGATGACAAAAAAAACGAAGAACACTTAAACAAAAACAACAAAACGAACACGATGCTATGACAACGAGTGCAGACACAGTCAACTACAGATAGACAATAACCCACGAACCACAATATAAAACAGGCTACCTAAATATGGTTCCCAATCAGAGACAACATAGAAACAGACTAACTAGACATGCAACATAGAATGCCCACTCATAACACACCCTGACCAAACAAGACATAGAAACAAACAACTCAAATAATGGTCAGAGTGTGACAGTACCCCTCCCCCCCTCCGGCCGCAAAACCTATAGAGGAGGGTTTGGGTGGGCATCTGGCCGCGATGGCGGCTCTGGTGCGGGACGTGGACCCCACTCCATCATAGTCATTTCCCTCTTCCCTCATTTCCCTCATTTCCCTCTTAAGACCCCACTGGACTGAGGGGCAGTTCTGGACTGAGGGGCAGCTCCGGACTGAGGGGCAGCTCCGGACTGGCTGACGGCTCTGGCAGCACCTGGCTGGCTGACGGTTCTGGCAGGTCCTGGCTGGCTGACGGCTCTGGCAGCTCCTAGCTGGCTGACGGCTCTGGCAGCTCATGGCTGGCTGACGGCTCTGGCAGCTCCTGGCTGACTGACGGATCAGTACAGACGGGAGACTCTGGCGGCTCAGGACAGACTGGCGGCTCTGGGGGCTCAGGACAGACTGGCGGCTCTGGCGGCTCAGGACAGACGGGAGACTCTGGCGGCTCAGGACAGACGGGAGACTCTGGCGGCTCAGGACAGACGGGAGACTCTGGCGGATCAGGACAGACGGGAGACTTTGGCGGCTCAAACAACTCAAATAATGGTCAGAGTGTGACACACACACACACATCCCACATCCCACAGGTGGAAAAATGGACATTGCGATTTTGAATGCCTGAGTGTATACAAGCCAGGAAAATAAAATACCAGAGACTATGTCATCCATCATTGTTAAATCCTGTATCTATAAATATTATAAAAAGATACATGGTGGACCACCAAATCAATTTCTTCAGAGATCAAATATATTTCATGAGTCTTGCAGCAGGTAAAGTTTGAGCTCAAAAGCTGGTAACAGTTGATTGAACTGGTAACAGTTGATTGAATCTTGGCCAGGTATTCTGACCTCAATGGTAATTCCTGGATAAATAAAGGTTAAAATAAAGTTACATGTAGAACTGAGAAGCTAGTGAAAATACTGCAAAGAACTGTGATTGATTAATATTGATAAGTACAGACTATAGTAACTCACACAAATTAGACACGGATTTAGACATATGATGTACATCCATTAGTGTGAAATATAACAGATACGGAGATTTGTCATGTGGAATGTTTTACTCTCTGTACCTGCTCTCTCTATTCTTCCACTTCCTCTCTATTATTCTCTATTGGTTTAAAGGCCTAAGGTATAAGCCCTAGGTTCATATGTCACCACACACACACATTCTCTCAGACACTCACTCCCTCTAAGATTTCTATGTCCTTCTGTGTAAAACGAGATTGTTGGAGTGATGAAGGAGGTCCATAGGGGGAAGAAAGAGAGAGCTCAAGGGAGCCAAAGGGATAGAGAGAGTGTGTGTGTGTGTGTGAGAGAGAGAGAGAGAGAGAGAGAGAGAGAGATGTTGGGTGGGTATTGTCTGAAGTCAGCAGCTTTGGAAATCCCTCCTTCTGTCTTAGTCTTATAGAATCTACAGCGCGATACGGGTCACGAAAACAGATTCCTCCATTCATACAATCCCAGATTGAGAGAGGAATGTAAAAGAGGGAGAAGAAGTTAAGTCAGTCATCTGTGTCTCGGCCGGCCAAAGGTCAGCTTACCACACACACACACACACACACACACACACACACACACACACACACACACACACACACACACACACACACACACACACACACACACACACACACTAACACTTTGTCGCCAGCACACACACAGAGGCACGTGTGACCTTGTTCCACTGGCCACTTCTCTTCATGATAATCTATTCTCCAGACATCTATTCCCTAGGTCATGGAAGCCCTATGATCTGCTGTCTGAATAACTGCAGCACTATAAACCAGTTTCTAGTGAGGGTTGGAAGGTTGGAAAGGATTCTGTCTGTCTCCATATGTGGTTCACCACATCACATACCACCCCAGGGTTTCTGATCCTGAGTGTGAATAATGGGAACACCCTGGCTGAGACTGACCTGTGTCAGTAACATACACACACACATGTGCACAGAGACAGACAGACACATAGAGATAGGCAGGCACGCCCACATGCACAAAGACATACACACACACACACACACACACACACACACACACACACACACACACAAACATATGTACCGCCATGGCTAGTACGGTAGGGTGAAGTCATGCCAGGTGTTATGTGTTTGTGCGTGTATGTGAGAGAGAGTGTGTGTGTCTACAAAGATATATGTGGGAAATTGGCACAGCCATCCTGTGGGAGAGACTGTCTGGTATATGACTAGATGATTGACGTATAGTTGACGTGGGAGGGCTGCTGTGTGTGCAGTTTTGGGTGGGAATACTGAGTGTATTCCGGATGGGGGAATATTGGTGTGCGTGTGTGTTTGGATTGGCGTGAGAATGCCATGTTCAGGACTGGGATATGAGAAAGTGGAACCTCTGAGCAGTCGAAATAACACAATAGAAACACAGCATGGTGAACTACATTTGTTTGCTGACAACACTGTGTGTCTGAGTGTGTATGTGTGTTTGTACGCTTTAGAGTGTACGTCAACTTCTGTGTATGTGTATGTTGTAGACTGTATGTGTGTGTTGACATATCTGTCCATGTGCGTCACAGGAAGTTGCTGAGGGGAGGACGGCTCATAATAATGGCCGGAACGGAGCGAATGGAATGGCATAAAACACATGGAAACCATGTGCTTGATATATTTGATACCATTCCACTCATTTCCATCCAGCCATCCTCCACAATTAAGGTGTCACCAACCTCCTCTGATGTGTGGGCTATAAGTGCACATGACACTGTGTGGCCATGGTGTACAGTGTCCATATTAGGACACCCTCACTCTCAGTAGGACTTAATTTAATCTCAGCAGGACTAATGTTGAGTCTGGGAGAGGGGTAATGCACACCAGAGGCACAAGACGAAGAAGTGGATGTGAGGTTTGGGGGTTTCCACAGGAGAGACAAGCCAACAGTAGATTGCTGCAAATCCTGCAGCTGCTTTCATACTTTACTCAGACCTCTCGGAGGACAAACAAACCCAGGAACCTCTCCCTCTCTTTCTCTCCATCCCTCTTTCCCCACCCCGCCTTTCCTTGCTCTTTCCACCTCTCCGTTCCGTCATTATTTTCTGCTTCCAAACCGCTAAACCATATGTCAGTCAATGTGGGTGACTGAGTTTTGGATTTTGGAGACGGGCCCTATATTTGCTGCTCTTTCCAGGATGTTGGGTGAGTGTGTGTGTATGCGTGCATACAGGGGGTGACACACATTTTCACTGTGCACAGTTGCTTAACACACCCCCCTCCTCCCGAACACACACTTATCTGTCATACCCTCTTTCCCAACCTCTTTCACCCTCAATCCTCACTTTCCCTAGCTTTATCAGTACGTCAGCCTCACAGGAGCACGGGTGTGTGTGTGTGTGTGTCTATGTGTGTGTGTGGGGGTGTCTGTATGTGTGTTTAGGTAAATTACATCACATTGGTCGTGGGATGGGAGGAGGAGTCCATTTGATTGATGTCCTATCTCTCCTCATATCCCTTATTCAGCACCCTTTAGTTCGCCTGCGTAGGAAGCTTCTTCGTTAGCCACATGCTTTAAACACCTACTGTACAGTATTTTCTGCATTCCAAAATGGCATGCTATTCCCTTTATAGTCACTACTTTTGATCAGGGCTCTGGTCAAAAGTAGTGAACTATGTGGAATTCTCACGGTCGTCCCCCTCATCTGAAGAGGAGAGGCGAGAAAGATCGGAGGACCAAAATGCTGCGTGGTATGTGTTCATCATGAATTTTAATAAAGAAAACACTGAACACTGAAACACTATACAAAAACATTAAACGAAATAACAACCGTGAAGCTAATGCGAACTGTGCTGAAACAAGCAATCAACATAGACAATCACCCACAAACAAACAGTGAAACCCAGGCCACCTAAGTATGATTCTCAATCAGAGACAACTAATGACACCTGCCTCTGATTGAGAACCATACTAGGCCGAAACATAGAAATCCCCAAATCATAGAAAATCAAACATAGACTGCCCACCCAACTCACGCCCTGACCATACTAAATATTGAATACAAAACAAAGGAATTAAAGGTCAGAACGTGACAGGAATAGGGTGCCATTTGGGAGTTACAATATGTCTAGAGTAGCCTACCAAAACTTAGCTGGTCGTCTTGAATCTTCCCCATCATCAATGTCCTCCTTCAGTATCATAGTTCTTTCTCCAGTGCTGAATCAGTAGCTGTTGGGTCAGTCAGCCTTTGCAGACATACTTGGTCACCTTGAGTAAAAGTGTCTTCAAATGCAGGTTTTTAGCTCAAACTCATGATATCTTCTTTGACGTTACAGTGAGCCGTAATTGCTGCTTTGTCTCCTGTTTCTGTAGCATGAGGCAGCTTAATATACAAGTATAGAACACCTCTCCCCAGCTTAGGGTTACTGCTGAGTGCCAAACAGAGAGGCATCAGGTCCCATTTTTAGAGTCTTCAACCAGGGATTGAACCCCCAACCTACCAATCTCAGGACAGACACTCTAACTACAAGGCCACTGAGTTGGTCAAGTGCTGTTTGTGTGCAGCCCATTGAGGGTCAGCGGTTGTGAATGTCTGAAATGACAAATAGGGTGAAATGAAAACGAACAAATCTGGTTAGCCTCCGGTAACAACAACTAAAGAAATTGTGCCAGATGCTCAAATAGGTTCTGGTGGGAGAAGCTGAGAGAAAGATACAAACACAAGTAGCGAAGTATCCACCCCTCTAAACAGAAACTCTCAGCCAAAGCTTTGTTCTAATGACTGTCTTGGGTATTGGTTGTCCAGAGAAGTAAAGTACCACAATGTACAATGGAGCTTTTGGGAATGGGAAACACAGCTCAGTACAGTTTGAGGAAACACGGTATGGATGGCATGGCGTCTCCAGTACAACCAAAACCATTTCATTCTAAATGACCCAAATATCCATTTGAAAGTCACCTTTTTGGCCTTGGGTGAATCACGCCACTGTTTTCACATCTAATGACGCATTTTTTTTCCCAAAAGGTCTAATTTGACTAGTTGTAGTTTCCACCAGCCGCCCTCACTCCATTTGTTTAAGCAGATGCCCTGCTCACTGAAGTGGAAATAATACAAATAAATTGAAGATGGAATAAAAACAACAATTAAAGTACTAAAACTGCACTGATCTCGTCCCCAAAACCTACTTAACAGTAAAGTCTATGTACTGTGCAGCCTATGTCGTATAACTTAATGGATATCAAATGGACATCTAAATAAATAAAATGACAGCTATTTAAATAGCTCACCTCTCATCCCTCAAATTTTTCCAAAATGGCTACCATCTCTTTATGCTTTCTGAAAGTGCTTGTGGGAATTATGTAATCCAGGACGAGGCTTAATCTGTGTCCGGGAAACCAGCCCCTGGCGTTTAGGGCCTACATGTAGATGGTTTTCTCCATCTTCATTAAAGACCTCGCTTACAGTGAACCAACACCACCACAATTTAAATTAGATAACACTTCATATTTCAATAAAGTGGGTCTAAAATGCATGGACCTGTGTTTTTCAGTGTATTTTAAAGTTACTTTTTACACTGTGAGTGGTCACGTTCTGAGGGTTCTACCACGAATGCTTGCTTTATAGATTGTTTACATGGCCCTAGCTTGCCTACAGTTTTTTGACACTTAGCTACTGCTGTATCACATGTGTGTGAATGTGTGTGTGAGTACGTGGTTCAAGTGCCCTGGTCAGTGTTACGCAACCCACTCTGTGCGCACACACACACACACACACACACACACACACACACACACACACACACACACACACACACACACACACACACACACACACACAGGTGGCACCGCCTGCACCCACACACTTTAATGTGCAGTTTCCATTCTCTCACCCTGGTATTACCATGACTTAGTGGGAAACTGGTGGCCATTCTGGCCCTCCTGAGAGAAGTGGAAATACCTACTCCGGTACTGCTGCTAGAGTGAGTGTGTCTGTGCTCTTGTAGCAGAGAGAAATAAGAAGATTGGATTTATATTATGGATATATATATATATATATATATATATATATATATATACATTTTTGGGGGTAATTAGTAGTGTCCCCAATAATGCATATTTTATTATATATGCATATTGCATATACACTGTACAGGAGTGTATCCAGTGTATTGCTAGATCCACAGAGACTCTGTACCTGTTTTAACACCCATCCTCAGAGGCATTTGGCACAGGAATTGGCTGGGATTAATTGTTCTCAGTTAACACAGAGCAAAGGGCTTTGAGGTAGTGAAGGGATGAAAACAAGGCAATTCAGACAATGGGTTACTGGAGTGGGGAGGGTGTGTGTCTGAGTGAGTGTATTTGTGTTTCTCTCTTGTGATTTTTTTATATATTTTTTATCTCAACGAGGAAAACGTAGGTAGTATAAATAAAGGTTAAATTAAGTGGGTGTATATACTGTATCTGGCGTGTGTGCATGTGTATGTGAAAGTAGGCTAAGAGCTAACAAAATCCAGGTCAGCCTTAATAAAAACAACCTCCACCACCCATCCTTCCATTGATCCATCCATCCATCCATCTCCAGTCAGCGATGTGGTCTCAATGTCCTTCATATATCCATGGGGCTGCATTCAGAGGCCATTTCAGTGCTGTAACTGATACTGGGGGTTAATGCCAGTAATTTCAAGCATGTCTGTGTGTAATCTAAGCCAGGCTAATGGGCAGGCATCCCACAGGACAAAGCCAAGAGCAGCAGGTGCAGAAAACACAAAAAACAGCTAAATGTTTATCCCATTAGAGCATCTGTCTTCCTGTCTAGTCAGTCTCTGTTATTTCTAATTCTTTCCCTTTTTGATTGGGGTAACTCTAGGCACTCCGTCGTATAACTTCAGGATGCCAGATACGTCACGGGTAAAAAGCGTTGTCAGGCAAGTTCAGGGTTGCCAGATTAGCATTTATTTTTTAAAAGAGCTGTTTGGTGGTGTTTGACACTGCGGACATTGCCTCTTTAAATTGAGAGCAGAACGAGATCACAGATTAATGTTAACCATGACCTTCAAATGTTGCGGTGTGATTGAGACGTTAAACCCGGCGATGACCTTTGAGCTTTGATCTCATTCCTTTTGGTTTCTTGATGGCTCTGACATGCTTTGGTTAAGACGTGTTTTACATTTTTTTTATTAAGATGACCAGTAAATCGGTCAGTATGGGCATTCTCCACAGCGGGGGGATATCAATTGAACACGGTCTGAAGTGACCAGTTGTAAATAAATAGCCAAGATGATGTCTGTCGGATAGGCAGACGAGCTGACAGCTATAGGCCTCTAATGAAGAGGTGGATAAATAATCCCTGCGTGTGTGTATGTGTGTGGGAGTGTGCGCTTGACTCTCTGTGTGTGTGTGTGTGTGTGTGTGTGTGTGTGTGTGTGTGTGTGTGTGTGTGTGTGTGTGTGTTGTGTGTGTGGTTGTGGTTATGTGTGATCTGATGGTGGGTAGGTGGGGAATATTGGCGTTATTCTCTCCCTTGGGACACCCACACATGGAGGGGAATTGATCTCACCCACATGCGAATTGAGTTAAGGGTCGAGTCATGTAATGGCAAGCAGGTTATGAATCTGATGATGACTACATTTACAGTGCAGAAAATCGTCTGAGGTGCTAGCGAAGGTCATTCCTGGCTTCTCATCTGTTTCAAATTGGCGTATTCCTTCCTGCCAACCAATATGAAATATGACAAATTTAAAGACCCATGGTATGACATCAAAGTTTCGCAGGTACAAACCAAACAACAACACTGTATGTAACCTCAAAATCTTAAAGCGTTGTTTTATGTGTTGAGTTACAGGTGGACAAACGACAATAACGCTCTCTAACGTTAAGCTTCAGCTGTCAGAGCAGCTTACCGATCACTACCTGCACACAGCCAATCTGTAAATAGCCAACCCAACTACCTCATCCCCATATTGTTATTTTTCCTCTTGCTCTTTTGCACCCCAGTATCTCTACTTGCCCATCATCATCTGCACACCTATCACTCCGGTGTTAATGCTAAATTGCAATTATTTCGCCTCTATTGCCTATTTATTGCCTTACCCCCCTACTCGTCCACATTTGCATACACTGTATATAGATTTTTCTATTGTGTTATTGACTGTGCGTTTGTTTATGTGTAACTCTGTGTTGTTGTTTTTGTCGCACTGCTTTTCTTTATCTTGGCCAGGTCGCAGCTGTAAATGAGAACTTGTTCTCAACTGGCCTACCTGGTTAAATAAAGGTGAAATAAAAATAAAAAAAGACAGGGGATTCATGTGATCACTACAGTGCAGGCTAATAAAGGCTTTAGATGGCTTGAGATTCTTATTAATGGCCTGATTGGCCGTGATCAGATTATGCTTAGTATGCTCATACATCATAAGCAACAGTGGAGGCTGCTGACTTGAAAAATCTTGGAGGAAGGGAGATCCATAGTATAGGCTCGAACTGCAGGGAGGACACTATAAAGACATGTATAGTAAAATCATTGATGTCAAATCAAATCAAATCAAATTTTATTTGTCACATACACATGGTTAGCAGATGTTAGTGCGAGTGTAGCGAAATGCTTGTGCTTCTAGTTCCGACAATGCAGTAATAACCAACAAATAATCTAGCTAACAATTCCAAAACTACTACCTTATAGACACTAGTGTAAGGGGATAAAGAATATGTACATAAAGATATATGAATGAGTGATGGTACAGAGCGGCATAGGCAAGATACAGTAGATGGTATTGAGTGCAGTATATACATATGAGATGAGTATGTAAACAAAGTGGCATAGTTAAAGTGGCTAGTGATACATGTATTACATAAGGATGCAGTAGATGATATAGATAGAGTACAGTATATACGTATACATATGAGATGAATAATGTAGGGTATGTAAACATTGTATTAGGTAGCATTGTTTAAAGTGGCTAGTGATATATTTTACATAATTTCCCATCAATTCCCATTATTAAAGTGGCTGGAGTTGAGTCAGATAGATGGTGTTAGTCAATGGTCTGCTTATGTATCCAAACATGAGAGGGCTACATACACATTGTTGGGAGGAGATCACAGCAGTGATTGAATGAGGGTATGAGGCATAAGTTGAGGTGTTCAGAGGCTTGCCATGTTTGTTGTTCCATCCATTTGCCATGTGAAAACATTAGCTGCGCCAACCTCTCTTTAAATCTCACTTTTAATGGATGATGCGATGGAAGTTATCAAATCATTCTGAATTGATCTCGACATCCCAGAGAAGACAGTAGAATGTCCATATGCTCAGCAAGTAAAGCATTGTAACATGCAATTACATCTGCAAACTCCTTTAAGTTGCCCTTGTTAGCGGATCTTCTTCTCATAGTTTTTGTGTTGAAGTCAATATAGCCAACTGGAAAATAGCTGTCTTCTGGCTACATCATGGTGCTACCCTATTGGGTTCTGTTGAGACTACTGTAGACCTTCACTGTAAAACAATGAGTTTTAATAAAGTATTTGATAACCTAACATAGCAGGAGTAAAATAAACGTCTGAAACTGGACGCTCTACAAAATGGTCTCGACGAGAAGAAAAAATAAACTGTCAGGAGAGGTTCTCTTCTGCACTCAACCAATTCAGTAAATGTGGAGGAGGAGTTACTGTCCGGAGGAGGAGTTACTGTCCGTGTTGTTAACATCCAAAAGCGTAAGTTGTGTCACAGGTTCTCTTTCCATTTCCTCTGAAAACTTGAACATTCGGTTGTTGGGGACTCGGCAGAGTGACGTGAATATGACTTTTAACGTTTCATTACTATAATTTTTTCTGAAATTCACTCAGTAGTATGGTCCCCTTCCTATTCTGAGGAGCCTCCACTGATAAGCAATAAAAAGCCTTGTAATGGGGTTGTTAGTGACTTGAGTGCATTATGATCTGTTTAATCCCCCATATGAACAATATACTGTATTAGCAGTGTATTGATTCTATTGGCGGATGTGAGAGTTCGTGACATTCACTGTGAAGGCATTTGTTTGAAGGAAAGTTTCAGTCAAAAAGAATTTGTCAAAGGTTTTTGGAACGGAAAAGTGGTCTTATTTGAAATGAGTCATTGTCCAAGGCCATTTGTTGTATAGAAAAGATATATGGCACAATCCAAAATTAATGGAAAAGATAGGCAACATGTCCTTTTATTAATTCAGTGCTTATCTTTTTCATTCAGGTTTGAGGCATTTTCACAGTAACGCTGGATTAATGGCTTGGTATGTGATTTCATCTTGACATCTAGGCTACATATGAAACTTGAAAATATATGACAAACTTTAAGTTGTGTCAATGCGATAATAAGTTCAACATTATATTGCAATTGATCCAGCAAACTTTACATTATGCTATGCAGAGGCAGAGGTTTTGCTATGAGATCATTTCTTTTAACCTCACTCCTCCAAGAACAGAGTGTACACACATGGCCTGAGTCCCCAATGGGACCCTATTCCCTACAATCTACAAAGCCCTATAAGGCCCTGGTCAAAAGTAGAGCACTATATAGTGAATAGGGTGCCATTTGGAACGCAATCTCCGTCTCTGAATTTAGGCCTATCCATACATCTGCTGGGGGCCCTATACTGTAAAGTGCATTCGGAAAGTATTCAGACCAGTTTACTTTTTCCACATTTTGTTACGTTACAGCCGTATTCTAAAATTTATAAAATAGTTTTTTTCCTCATCAATCTACACAAAACATCTCTTAATGACAAAGCAAACCAGGTTTATACATTTTTTTTCTAAAAATAAACAGAAATTTACATAAGTATTCAGACCCTTTACTCATACTCTGTTGAAGCACCTTTGGCAGCGATTACAGCGTCTAGTCTTCTTGGGTATCACACTACAAGCTTGGCACACCTGTATTTGGGGAGTTTCTCCCATACTTCTCTGCAGATCCTCTCAAACTCTGTCAGGTTGAATGGGGAACGTCGCTGCACAGCTATTTTCAGGTCTATCCAGCTAATTTCAATCGGGTTCAAGTCCGGGCTCTGGCTGGGACTCTCAAGGACATTCAGAGACTTGTCCCGAAGCCACTTCTGCGTTGTCTTGGCTGTGTGCTTAGGGTCGTTGTCCTGTTGGATGGTGAACATTCGCCCCCCCCAGTCTGAGGTCCTGAGCAGGTGTTCATCAAGGATCTATCTCCCTGTACTTTGCTCCATAAATCTTTCCCTCGATCCTGACTAGTCTCCCAGTCCTTGCAGCTGAAAAACATCCCCACAGCATGATGCTGCCACCACCATGCTGGTGCCAGGTTTCCTCTAGATGTGACTCTTGGCATTTAGGCCAAAGAGTTTACCTTGGCTTCATCAGACCAGAGAATCTTGTTTCTCGTGGTCTGAGAGTCCTTACGTGACTATTGGCAAACTCCAAGCGGGCTGTCATGTGCCTTTTACTGAGGAGTGGCTTCCATCTGGCCACTCTGCCATAAAGGCCTGATTGGTAGAGTGCTGCAGAGATAGTTGTCCTTCTGTAAATTTCTCCCATCTCCACAGAGGAACTCTTGAGCTCTGTCGGAGTGACTATCAGGTTCTTGTTCACCACCCTGACCAAGGCCCTTCTCCCCCGATTGCTCAGTTTGGCTGGGCGGTCATTTCTAGGAAGAGTCTTTGTGGTTCCAAATTTCTTCCATTGTAATCTTGGAGACCTTCAATGCTGCAGACATTTTTTGATACCATTCCCTATCCCCTGTGCCTTGACATAATCCCTACGGACATTTCCTTCGACCTCATGGCTTGGTGTTTAATAATTTAATCAATTTTAAAATAAGGCTGTAATGGTACAATATGTGGAAAAAGTGTAGGGGTCTGAATACTTTCCGAATGCTTTAAAAGGAAAACTCCTGTGCCATGTCAGATATAGAGTTGAAATGTATTCTATTTTGAGTTTGCATCCAAATATGACACTTCATAAACATCATAGAAGACTGCAATATGACAAAACTGTTTGACATAAAACACCAAATTTTCATCTGTTTTTTAAATAATCTTGATTAATTATGAAATTATAAAAAATATTAATAACGTTCAACCAATGAGGCCAAAGAAGGCGCTTTTAGTCATTTACTGCAGGAAAGGGCTACAACATCCATCCTCCCCTGTGATTGATTGATAGATAGATTGATAGATTGATTGATTCACAATATACTGTATGTTCGCTTTACATTCTGTACATTTAGTAAATGCAGTGAATGCAACAGCGAGCATTGACAATGGAAATGCTTCGGCATCCAAAGTCTACCCTTAGACAGTGTTTTTTCCGCATACGCATGCCTTTAATGCCATTGTGCTGAATTTAGATCTGCAATCTAACAAGTGTATATTAACTGTATGATTGCTGCTGTCAAGCTTCTTCTAGACTTCTTACACCGCAGACATCAAAATATAATTTGAATCTGAATGAAATCATCTGTATGAGATCAAATAAATTATAATTAAAACATTATATCCAAAGAAGGTCATAAGGTTATAACGTCATTTCCATTACTTTCTGTAGAGTCCCTGGCTTGGACAAGACCAGCTCTTGGAAACACCCACCACAGAATTAGGAGACATTCCCGTCACACTCTGTCAATGTTTACCTTCCACTACTTTGAAACGGACTCCGCTGAGAACTAGCCAAACCATGTCATGAAAGCCCATGCCAGACAATGAGAACATGTCAACATGTAACCGGTCCAATGGTAGCTCCATCTAACTTCAATGTTCTGTCACATGTCAATACACCCAAATATCATCCGAAACGGCTCGGTAGATTTTGGGTCTGCACCAAATTTATGAGGTTTATATTTGCCAATACAGAAGCATTCTCCAGGGGTGAGAATCAAGATACATTTTGGAAATAAAGGACTTGAGTACTGTTGTGTTAATAAAAATAGTAGTTTCTAGGTTTATTTTCTTATTTTTAAGGTCTTTACCAAGTACCGGCCCATGCTAGCAGTCACAGCTAACGCTATCTAGATACCACCATCTAGATGTTGCTAGCCTAGCTCTTGTTTTCTAGTTTGCCTAGCATTAAGGTGCTTTGTGCTTACCAATGGTACCGGTCCCACTACATTGTGATCCGGTCCACGAGATTGCCTGTAACAGGTTAACTAATGTGGTAAGGCTAGCTGTACCACTGCTAACCTATGCTGGGCAAAACACTTAGCTAGCTCACTGCTAGCTTAGCTCTCTAGAGTCTTACGTGGTTTACATAATGCTCAGTCGTTTTTGTACTTACCGACTTTACCAGCTCTATCTGCTAGGTTCTCCGGTCCAAAAGACAAAAAAAAACAGGTCAGCTACTATATGCCCGGCAGACCCGGTCTCCAATCACCCCCTCTATTAGCCAAGTCTCCGCTAAATGACTATCGCCCCGTAGCACTCACTTCTGTCACCATGAAGTGCTTTGAGAGGCTAGTTAAGGATCATAATCACCTCTACCTTACCCTAGACCCACATCAATTTGCATACAGCCCCAATAGATCCACAGATGATGCAATTACCATTGCACTGCAGACTGCCCAATACCTATGTAAGAATGCTGTTCATTGACTATTGTTCAGCATTCAACACCTTAGTATCCTCCTGATGGGCCGCCCCCGGTGGTGAAGGTAGGGAACAACACCTCCACCTTGCTGATCCTAAACTCAGGGGCCCCACAAGGGTGGTTGCTCAGCCCCCTCCCTTACTCCCTTTTCACCCATGCCTCCAACTCAATCATCAAGTTTGCAAATGACACAACGGTAGTAGGCCTGATAACCAACAATGACAAGACAGCCTACAGGGAGGAGGTGAGGGCCCTGGTGGGATGGAAAAGAACCTCTCCCTCAAAGTCAACAAAATAAAGGAGCTGATCATGGACTTCAGGAAACAGGAGAGGGAGCACACCCCTATCCACATTGACGGGACCGCAGTGGAGAAGGTGAAAAGCTTCAAGTTCCTCGGTGTACACATCACTGAGAATATGAAATGGTTCACCCACACAGATAGTGTGGTGAAGAAAGCGGAACAGCGCCTCTTCAACCTCAGCAGGCTGAAGAAATTTGGCATGGCCCATAAGACGCTCACAAACTTTCACAGATGCACAATTGAGAGCATCCTGTCGGGCTGTAATCACTGCCTGGTACAGCAACTGCACCACCCACAACCACAGGGCTCTCCAGAGGGTGGTTCGATAAGATAATCAACAACATGAACCACCAAAGCCACGGCCTGTTCAACCCGTTATCATCCGGAAGGCGATGTCAATGTGACAATGTGCTCTCCCGTCCATTAGACATTTTGTCTACGGGAACTCGCCATTTTTCACTCGGTCCACTCGTCCCAGTGCCGATGCATTTGTGGCATGATGTGAACAGTACGAACTTGTGTCACTACCAAAGTCTAATGGTTTTAAATGACTGTTTTGTATTGGAAACTCACTTGTAGAATTTGATTGCAGTAGGTCTCTTAAAAAAAGAGAAGCCTTGCAAGGTTATTAAACAGAAGTGCCTAGTTAATCTTCCTTTGCTGATATCAGGTAACGTGCAACCTAACCCTGGCCCTGATATGCAATGTCTCTAAACCCTCTCTGATTTTAAATCTAGATCTGGTTTTGATATTTTTCATTTAAATATACGGTAAATGTAATGTGTTGTCAAAAATTGATGGGGTTAGGATTTGGGCTTAAATCAACGGAAGCAGTTGTGTTTTCTGAAACCTGGCTCAGCAAGTCTGTTCTTGATTAGGATATTTGTATAAATGGTTACAATGTCAATCGCATTGATTGAGTTAAAAAAGGTGGGGGTGTGGCTATGTATGTGAAGACTAAATTCTTTGTAAATGTGGCAAAGTCTGAAACTATTTGTAAACAGTTGGAATTTCTTGCTTTGAATCTTGAGGTTTCAAAGGGTCTCTCAATAACTGTGATTGGCTGTTATAGACCCCCTTCTGCTCTCTGTGATGTATTTTAAACGTTTTCACAGTGTAATGATCTTGATTGGTGATCTCAACTGGTGTTGGCTAAAGCCCATGTCTGATGGTTGAATTTTTTTTTGTAATTCTATGAATCTTACCCAGTACATGAACTCACCCACTCACCCAAATCTCAATGTCCAGAGAAATCTACCCTGATTGATTTGATATTGACAAATGTTCCATATAAATATTCTGCGGTTGGTGTTTTATTGTAATGATTTAAGTGACCACTTTGCTGTTGCTGCTGTTAGAAATACTAAGACAAACCCACGCTTTATTTGTAAGATACATTTTAAGAGTTTTAATGAGCAGGCTTTCTTTCATGATTTGTTTTATTTTAACTGGAGCAAGATTGAGCTTATTACTGACGTGGAAACTGGAAATTCTTTCATTATGTTTTTTTCCAAATAGTAAACAAACATGCTCCATTCCGCAGGTTCAGAGTTAAAGGATGGGATAATCCATGGTTTTCGTCTGAGCTGTCTTGTACAGTGGCAAAAAAAGTATTTGAACCCTTTGAAAATACCTAGATTTCTGCATAAATTGGTCATAACATTTGATCTGATCTTCATCTAGGTTACAACAATAAACAAACACAGTCTGCTTCAACTAATAACACACAAACAATTATATGTTTTCATGTCTTTATTGAACACAACGTGTAAACATTCACAGTTCAGGGTGGGAAAAGTATGTAAACCCTTGGATTTAATAACTGGTTGACTGTCCCTTGGCAGAAATAAGCTTAACCAAACATTTTCTGTAGTTGAGGAGCAGACCTGCACAACGATCAGAAGGAATTTTGGACCATTCCTCTTTACAAAACTGTTTCAGTTCAGCAATATTCTTGGGATGTCTGGTGTGAACTTCTCTCTTGAGGTCATGCCACAGCATCTCAATTGGGTTGAGGTCAGGACTCTGACTGGGCCAATCCAGAAGGCGTATTTTCTTCTGTTGAAGACATTCTGTTGTTGATTTACTTCTGTGTTTTGGGTCGTTGTCCTGTTGCATCACCCAACTTCTGTTGAGCGTCAATTGGCGGACAGATAGCCAAACATTCTCCTGCAAAATGTCTTGATGAACTTGGGAATTCGTTTTTCCGTTGATGATAGCAAGCTGTCCAGGCCCTGAGGAGGCAAAGCAGCCCCATATCATGCTCCGTCCACCATACTTTACAGTTGGGATGAGGTTTCGATGTTGGTGTGCTGTGCCTTTTTTTCCCCGCCACACATAGTGTTGTGTGTTCCTTCCCAAACAACTCAACTGTGGTTTCATCTGTCAACATAATATTTTGCCAATTGCGCTGTGGAACATCCAGGTGCACTTTTGTAAACCTTCAGATGTGCAGCAATATTTTTGGGGACAGGAGTGGCTTCTTCCATGGTGTCCTCCCATGAACACCCTTCTTGTTTAGTGTTGTACATATCGTAGACTCATCAACAGAGATAATAGCATGTTCCAGAGATTTCTGTAAGTCTTTAGCTGACACTCGGATCCTTATTAACCTAATTGAGCATTATGCGCTGGATGGCCACTCCTAGGGAGAGTAGCAACAGTGCTGAACCTTATCCATTCTATAAAATTTGTCTTACCGTGGACTGATGAACATCAAGGCTTTTAGAGATACTTTTGTAACATTTTCCAGCTTTATGCAAGTCAACAATTCTTAATCTTAGGTCTTCTGAGATCGCTTTTGTTCAAGGCATGGTTTACATCAGGCAATGCTTCTTGTGAATAGCAAACTCAAATTTCGAGAGTGTTTTTATAGTGCAAGACAGCTCTAACCAACATTTCCAATTTCGTCTCATTGATTGGACTCCAGGTCAACTGACTCCTGCCTCCAATTAGCTTTTGGAGAAGTCATTAGCCTAGGGTTTCACATACTTTTTCCAACCTACACTGTGAATGTTTAAATTATGTATTCAATTTACAATAATGTGTGTGTTATTAGTTTAAGCACACTATGTTTGTCTATTGTTGTGGCTTAGATGAAGATCAGATCAAATATGATGACCAATTTACGCAGAAATCCATGTAATTCCAAAGGATTCACATACTATTTCTTGCCACTGTATTATTCATAAACACAATCTAGCCTGGGCTAAAGCAAGGAAATCATGTTCTGATGCTGAATTGGCTTCTTTTTAGGCAGTTACGAAACATGTGTTCTTTTCTTCTCAGGAAGGCCAAGTCTGAACATTTTATGTCTGTTACCACTGATAACCTGAATGACCCTAGAAAGTTTTGGAAGGCTATTAAGTCTTTGTCTGGTAACAGTAATGTTAATGAATTACCGTCATGTGCATTGAAGGACTCTGTTGCTGTTTATGACAAAACTGAAATGGTGAATTGTTTCAATGAGCACTTTGTATCATCTGGTAGGCTGTTTTATTTAGTGTCCTCTGTCTCTGTAGAACCCTGTACAGATGAACCAGCGAGAGCTGGTCAAACTTTGAGCTTTTTGCCATTCTCAGTACAGGAGGTACATAAAGCCCTGAAATCCTTAGATCAGAGAAAGCCTGCAGGTCCTGCTTTTAAAAACTGGCATCTGATTCCATAGCTGAACCACTTACATATCTGTTCAATCTAAACCTGGAATGTAATTAAATTCCAAAGATCTGGAAATCAGCATTTGTCCTACCACTTTTAAAAGGGGGAGATCCAACTCTTTTAAATAACTATAGGCCAAACTCAAAGCTGTCACCTCTGGCAAAAATAATTGAGACCCTTGTTAGTGAACAGCTAAAATAGTTTTTATATACTAATTATATTTGATCAATGTACCAAGCGGGCTTCAGGAAGAAGCATAGTGCAATTACAGCAGGTTTGAAATGAAATCACTAAAGCCCTTGACATAAAACATCACTGTATACAGTTGATCATGCTATACTGAGGCAGAGATTGACGAGCGTAGGTCTTTCAAAGCATCCAGTTGCATGGTTTGTTAACTGTCTGTCTGATAGAACTCAGTGCACTCAATTTGATGTGCTCATGTTTGTTCAATTGTCTGTCTGTAATGGTGTGCCCCAGGACTCAGTACTTGGTCCCCTCTTATTCACTATTTATATAAATAATTTAGACAGAGATGTGCAAAATGCGCAACTTCACTTTCATGCTGATGATACTGTTATTTATTGTTGTGCCTCGTCTCTCACAAAAGCTTTCGAGCACTTGAAAACTGACTTTTATACTGTTCAGTCCACCAGTGGTCACCATGTCCTTTGTAGTTGTAGCTTCTTGGTTTCGGAGTGTCTGATAGAACGGATCTTCATTCTGGAAGTGTTCGTTACAAAGCATCCTTCAAAATACCACACAGTGGTCCTCAGTCGAGTTTACTAGACTAAAGTACTTAAACAGCTGCAGACTGAATGTTCCTGTGTAGTCTTCTTAGAGAGAGAAAGAGTTTCAGAGTTTCTAAACATTTCATACCTTTCAGCTCACGCTGTCAGTCACGCTGGTCTAATATAGAGTCTAACCATTTCACACAGCCGGCTTACCGTCTGTATACTGGTCTAGTCTTGTAGTTTTAAACCATTTGTAAAGTATTCAGCTGGCGCTGCACGTATACTGGTCTAATGTACATTTCGTTTGGAGTCCATTTATAAACTCTGGCAAAAGGGTGGTTCCATTACGTTTGGCATAATGTCTGTGCTCATGTGGGCGTGATTACAGACTGCATAAAACTTTATATGAAACACAATCCTCATTTAGAAGACTAAAATCACATTTCATCTCTCACAAATATATTTATATTTAATCAAATAAATTCCACAACATTTAGATGTACAGTTGAAGTCGGAAGTTTACATACACCTTCGTCAAATTAATTTAAACTCAGTTTTAACTATTCTGACATTTAATCCTAGTAAAAATTTGCTGTCATTGTTCAGTTAGGATCACCACTTCATTTTAAGAATGTGAAATGCCAATTATTTATTTATTTCAATTATTTCTTTCATCACATTCCAAGTGGGTCAGAAGTCTACATACACTCAATTAGTATTTGGTAGCATTGCCTTTAAATTGTTTAACTTGGGACAAATGTTTTGGGTAGCCTTCCACAAGCTTCCCACAATAAGTTGGGTGAATTTTGGCTCATTCCTCCTGACAGAGCTGGTGTAACTGTGTCAGGTTTGTAGGCCTCCTTGCTCGCACACACTTTTTCAGTTCTGCCCACAACTTTTCTATAGGATTGAGATCAGGGCTTTGTGATGGCCACTCCAATACCTTGACTTTGTTGTCCTTACGCCATTTTTCCACAACTCTGGAAGTATGCTTTGGGTCATTATCCGTTTGGAAGACCCATTTGCGACCAAGCTTTAACTTCCTGACTGATGTCTTGAGATGTTGCTTCAATATATCCACGTCATTTTCCTCACACATGTTGCCATATTTTGTAAAGTGCACCAGTCCTTCCTGCAGCAAAGCACCCCCACAACGTGATGCTGCCTCCCCATGCTTCATGGTTGGGATGGTGTTCTTCAGCTTGCAAGCTTCCCCCCTTTTCCTCCAAACATAACAATGGTCATTATGGCCAAACAGTTATATTTTTGTTTCATCAGACCAGAGGACATTTCTCCAAAAAGTATGATTTTTGTACCCATGTGCAGTTGCAAACTGTAGTCTGGCTTTTTACATGGTGGTTTTGGGGCAGTGGCTTCTTCCTTGCTGAGCGGCCTTTCAGGTTATGTCGATATAGGACTCGTTTTACTGTGGACAAAGATACTTTTGTACCCGTTTCCTCCCGCATCTTCAGGTCCTTTGCTGTTGTTCTGGGATTGATTTGAACTTTTCACACCAAAGTACGTTCATCTCTAGGAGACAGGAACGCGTCTCCTTCCTGAGTGGTATGACGGCTGCCTGGTCCCATGGTGTTTATACTTACATGCTATTGCTTGTACAGATGCATGTGGTACCTTCAGGCATTTGGAAATTGCTCCCAAGGATGAACCAGACTTGTGGAGGTCTACATTTTTTTTCTGATGTCTTGGCTGATTTCTTTTGATTTTCCCATGATGTCAAGCAAAGAGGCACTGAGTTTGAAGGTAGGCCTTGAAATACATTCACTGGTACACCTCCAATTGACTCAAATGATGTCAATTAGCCTATCAGAAGCTTCTAAAGCCATGACATCATTTTCTGGAATTTTCCAAGCTGTTTAAAGGCACAGTCAACTTAGTGTACATTATATAAACTTCTGACCCACTGGAATTGTGATACAGTGAGTTATAAGTGAAATAATCTGTCTGTATACAATTGTTGGAATATTACTTTGTAGATGTTCTAACCAACTTGCCAAAACTATAGTTTGTTATCAAGAAATTTGTGGAGTGGTTGAAAAACTAGTTTTAATGACTCCAACCTAAGTGTATGTAAACTTCTGACCTCAACTGTAGGCCTAAATAGTATAATTGATGATAAATTACTTATACAGTACGGTTACATTTCATTTGCACTGTTTCAACCTACCCTTTGGAATAACTTTGATAGCAACAGTGAATTTACTGTATTTAGTTATTTAGAGATCACTAAATAATCATTCTCACGGTATCACATTGGCTGTAGTCAGTGACAAATATATAAGCAGGACTGGGCTAAAACCCTGGATGGGAGGCCAAATTGATAGTTGTAGATTTCTCCAGTATGAGGTGCATACTGCTTTTTTTCTGATGGATACGTTGGTTGAAATGTGTTACAATTTGTTACAATGAAGACATAATACTGTGGTTGAAATTTCACCCTTAAAACAAAATTTTACATTGATGACTTTGTTCAAATCCAGTATATTTTCCACATAGATTCCATGTCACAATACGTTGAACCAACATTGATTCAACCCGTTTGGGCCCAGTGGGTACATTCGCCTACTCACAAGAGAGCGAGGATTTTCGTCATGCTCTAGAATGAACAGGAGAGTAGTAGGAGAGGAGGTGCTCACTCATTTGCGACTCGACCGGTCTGTCTCCCACAGACGTGGATGATTGGTTCTCCGAGTTACTTAGAGATTCGTTGACTTCCATAGTAAGATATTGCACTCATAATATCAGAGAACCAGGGTTACGCAAGGAACCTTAAGTTATCTCAGCAGGGAGCTGATTTCAGAAGTAGGGACTAAAATATTCTCTATAGCTGAGCTTGATCTACTGTTATTAGGACAATATTAAAGACGTCTGTGTAAGGGTGAAGTGAAATAGAGAGAGAGAGCGAGAGAACGAGAGAGAGAGAGAATGTGCGAATTAGATAAACAAGCAAACTAGAGCAGAAGCAGAGTTGTTTGTGTTTGTCGGGGCTGCCGAGTGATGAAGGGTGTGCGAATGTGTATTTTTCCCTATTTACTCCATGTTGGCCTTTGAGTAAGCATGTTTTGTTTTCAGAGTATATAGACTTTAACACATGGCTCATTAATGTGCTGCACCCACCTTCGGCGGCCACTTTCCACTTCCTCATACCTTTAGGTCATGTTCAGGGCAGACCCTGGGTCAAACAATCTTTCAAATACTTTGTGTCTTTGCACTAGACTGTATGTAGTGCCTAAATTGGTGAGGTTTGTCGTTTTGAGGCTATTCTATTGCTCCATTAAGCTAGGCAATCTCAATAAAGCAGAGATGAAAACAAGGTATTTGAAAGGCTTTACAATAGTGACACATTTACCTCTAGAGACTCTTGGGCACTTCTGTCCCATGCCACTCTCAACACTGTTTTTTGAATCTGTCTTTTGACTCCTGCACAAATTTTTTTCCCAATAATCTAGCAATACACCTTTAATGCTTTTACCAAGCAGATTGACCCTTCTTTAGCATGGATGCCAGTCTGTTGCTGCTCTCTTGTAAACGTGTTACATAATTCTCATGCCAAACGTGCCACTATAGCAGAAACAGATCTGTGACCAGGCTAACCCTTTGTACCATTTGGCAAATCAATACACAATAATTTGGAGGGTTGATTTGTCGCTATTGTTGGACCTTTAATATTCATATTATAAATGATTGGTCCTCTAAGTCTGACAAAGCCAGTGAGCGATAACTAGCCATCCTTAGCCACCCTATCAATATGACCTACCATGGTGCACCATCTGCAGTGCATTCGGAAAGTATTCAGACCCCTAGACTTATTTCTATATTTTGTTACGTTACAGCCTTATTCTAAATATTAAAATATTTTTGCTTCATCAACCTGCACAAAATACTCCATAATGACAAAGCAATGCAAAAACAGGCTTTTAGAAATGTTTGCAACTGTATTCAAAATACAGAACTGAAATATAACATTTACATAAGTATTCAGACCCTTTACTCAGTACCTTGTTGAAGGACCTTTAGCAATGATTACAGCCTCGAGTCTTCTTGGGTATGACACAACAAGCTTGGCACACCTGTATCTGGGGAGTTTCTCCCATTCTTCTCTGAAGATCCTCTCAAGCTCTGTCTGTTTGGATGGGGAGCGTCGCAGCACACCTATTTTTAGGTCTCTCCAGAGATGTTAGTTCGGGTTCAAGTCCGGGCTCTTGCTGGACCACAAAAGGACATTCAGAGACTTGTCCCGACTTGTCCTCTCCTTTGTTGTCTTGGCTGTGTGCTTAGGGCCGTTGTCCTGTTGGAAGGTGAACCGTTGCCCCAGTCTGAGGTCCTGAAAGCTCTCTGTACTTTGATCCATTCATCTTTCCCTTTCCCATCTTTAGTCTCCCAGTCCTTGCTGCTGAAAAACATCCCCACAGGATGATGCTGCCACCACCATAGGGATGCTGCCAGGTTTCCTCCAAATGTGACACTTGGCATTCAGGCCAAAGAGTTCAATATTGGTTTCATCAGACCAGAGAATCTTGTTTATCATGGTCTGAGAGTCCTTTAGGTGCCTTTGGCAAACTACAAGTGGGGTGTCATCTGCCTTTTACTGAGGAGTGGCTTCCGTCTGACCACTCTACCATAAAGGCCTGATTGGTGGAGTACTGCAGAGATGGTTGTCCTTCTGGAAGGTTCTCCCATCTCCACAGAGGAACTCTTGAGCTCTGTCACAGTGACCATCGCTTCTTGGTCACCTCCCCGACCAAGGTCCTTGTCCCTCGATTGTTCAGTTAGGCCCGGCTGCCAGCTCTAGTAAGAGTCTTGCTGGTTCCAAACTTCTTCCATTTAAGACTGATGGAGGCCACTGTGTTCTTAGGGACATTCAATGCTGCAGAAATGTTTTTTTACCCTTCCCCAGATCAGTGCCTCGACACAATCCTGTCTCGGAGCTTTATGGACAATTCCTACGACGTCATGGCTTGTTTTTTGCTCTGACATGCACTGCCAACTGTAGGACCTTATACAGAGAGTTGTGTGCCTTTCCAAATCATGTCCAATCAATCAATAGCAAAGGGTCTGAATACTTAGAACCCAATGGGCCCTGGTCAAAAGTAATGCACTACATAGGGACTAGGGTGCCATTAGGAAGAAACAGTTTTGCAAGACATGTCTTTGGGGTGTCTCTATTAATTTCTATGGTAATGACAATGGGGTTGGGAGTAGGGGTTGATGGGGGATGGGGGAGAGCACAGAAGAATCAGAAGAAGCAATATCTGTTTTTATGGGATGGAAATGCATCTCCAGGTCAGTCGCCACATCCAGGTATACAGCGGAGCATTAAACTCGACAGGCCTTTCCGTTACCACGATTAAAACACACACACACTAAAGAAAAATGACTGTAGGTTGTAGAATTCACAACACATGCACGCACACACACACACACACACACACACACACACACACACACACACACACACACACACACACACACACACACACACACACACACACACACACACACACACACACACTAACCAGCCAGGTCTGTATGGGAGCTTTGAGCCAGGGCACAGAGGAAGATCACTCTTATTCTTTAATGGACCATGTAAATAATCTGGATAAGTACCGTGTTTACGGGCTAGCAATTAGCCTTGGAGTGGCTGCAAAACTTTTCCACAGCAAGGGAATGGGCAGCAGCTCATAATGTGCTACGTTATAGGCTAGCTAGCGCCTCCGGATTTGGACACCGCTACGTTCCATGTAAAACATTTCTAATTCTGCCATGGACGGTCACTGTTTGCAGTAAACATGACTTTGGTATGAAAATACTGAGGAAAAATGTGTTGCTCGTGAAAATGAATTGGTTCCCAAAAATAGTCTACTCCAGAAAGTTATACTGTTTAGAGGAAGGGTGTAGTGCAGTGGTCAGAACTAGAATTACATAATGCGAGGGTATACAGTCCTTAAGTGTATAAGATCTCATTCAGATTGGGTAATGATAGCTGGCAAATATACAACGACAATAAAGCATAACAGAAATGTACTGTAGAAAGATTATGGTAAGTGCACTACTGCTTTCCTGAGACCTAGAAGTACTGTCGCCCCTTAGTCTTGTAAACCAGACCATAGACAACAGCAGTGACTCTGGAATACAGGAGTGATGGTTGCTGATTATATGCCTCTGTATGCCTATGTAGATATTCCATAAAGAAATAGCCGTTTCCAGCAACAATAGTCATTTACAACATTAACAATGTCTACACTGTATTTCTGATCAATGTGATGTTATTTTAACGGACTATTTAAAAAAAAACTTTTCTTTCAAAAACAAGAACATTTCTAAGTGACCCCAAACTTTTGAACGGTAGTGTACATACATACATACACACAGCGGCAAGAGAAAGTATGTATGTGAACAATTTGAAAAATACCCGGATTTCTGCGTAAATTGGTCATAAAATCTGATCTTCATCTAGTTCACAACAAAAGACAAACACAGTCTGCTTAAACTAATAACACACAAATAATTATACAGTTGAAGTCGGAGGTTTACATACACCTTAGCCAAATATATTTAAACTCAGTTTTTCACTATTCCTGACATTTAATCCTAGTAAAAATTCACTGTCTTAGGTCAGTTAGGATCACAACTTTATTTTAAGAATGTGAAATGTCAGAATAATATTAATAATTTAATAATTTCAGCTTTTATTTCTTTCATCACATTCCCAGTGGGTCAGAAGTTTACATACACTCAATTAGTATTTGGTAGCATTGCCTTTAAATTGTTTAACTTGGGTCAAATGTTTCAAGTAGCCTTCCACAAGCTTCCCAGAATAATTTGGCTTTGTGGTCCTTAAGCCATTTTGCCAAAACTTTGGAAGTATGCTTGGGGTGATTGTCCAGTTGGAAGACCTATTTGCGACCAAGCTTTAACTTGCTGACTGATTGCTTCAATGTATCCACATAATTTTTCTTCCACATTATGCCATCTATTTTGGAAAGTGCACCAGTTTCTACTGCAGCAAAGCACCCCCACAACATAATGCTGCCACCCCCGTGCTTCACGGTTGGGATGGTGTTCTAAAGCTTGCAAGCCTCCCCCTTTTTCCTCCAAACATACTGATGATGACATTATCAATATGTCCCTGATTGAGTCTGTAATACCAACATGTTTCAAGCAGACCACCATAGTCCCTGTGCCCAAGAACACAAATGCAACTTGCCAAAATGACTACAGACCCGTAGCCATGAAGTGCTTTGAAAGACTGGTAATGGCTCACATCAACACCATTATCACAGAAATTCTAGACCCACTCCAATTTGCATACCGCCTCAGCAGATCCACATATGATGCCGTCTCTATTGTACTCCACACTGCCCTTTCCTACCTGGACAAAAGGAACACCTTTGTGAGTATGCTATTCATTGACACGTTCAACACCATAGTGCCCTCAAAGCTCATTAATAAGCTAAGGACCCTGGGACTAAACACCTCACTCTGCAACTGGATCCTGGACTTCCTGATAGGTCGCCCCCAAGTGTTAAGGGTAGGTAGCAACACATCCACCATGCTGATCCTCAACACAGGGGCCCCTCAGGGGTGTGTGCTCAGTCCCCGCCTGTACTTGCTGTTCACTCATGACTGCACAGCCAGGCATGACTGCAACACCACCATTAAGTTTACCGATGACACAACAGTGGTAGGCCTGATCACCGACAACAATGAGGCAGCCTATAGGAAAGAGGTCAGAGACCTGGCCGTGTGGTTCAAGGACAGCAACCTCTCCCTCAACATGATCAAGACAAAAGAGATGATTGTGGACTCCAGGAAAAGGAGGATGGCGCACGCCTCCATTCTCATCGACGGGGCTGTAGTGGAGCAGGTTGAGAGCTTCAAGTTGCCTGGCGTCCACATCACCAACAAACTAACATGGTCCAAGCACACCAAGACAGTTGTGAAGAGGGCACAACAAAACCTATTCCCCCTCAGGAGACTGAAAATATTTGGCATGGGTCCTCAGATCCTCAAAGACTTTTACAGCTGCACCATCGAGAGCATCCTGATGGGTTGCATCACTGCCTGGTATGGTAACTGCTCAGCCTCCGACCGCAAGGCACTACAGAGGCCAGTGTGCACAGCCCAGTACATCACCGGGGCCAAGCCTCCTGCCATCCAGGATCTCTGTACCAGGCGGTGTCAGAGGAAGGCCAGAAAAATTATCAAAGACTCCAGGCATCCTAGTCATAGACTGTTCTCTCTGCTGGGAGCTCCAAGTCTAGGTCCAAAAGGCTTCTAAACAGCTTCTCCCCCAAGCCATAGGACTCCTGAACATCTATTCAAATGGCTACCCAGACTGTTTGCATTGCCCCCCCTTCTACGCTGCTGCTACTCTGTGTTATTATCTATGCATAGTCACTTTAATAAATCTACCTACATGTACATATTACCTCAATTACCTTGTCACCAGTGCCCCCGCACATTGACTCTGTACCGGTACCCCCTATATATAGCCCTGCTATTGTTTTTTACTGCTGCTCTTTAATTATTTATTATTCTTATCTCTCACTTATTTTTAGGTATTTTCTTAGAACTGCATTGTTGGTTAAGGGCTTGTAAGTAAGCATTTCACTGTAAGGTCTACACCTGTTGTATTCCGCGCATGTGACAAAAACAATTTGATTTACGTTAGAAGCCATTGCGACATCCAGGCAGGATGTAACCGCTCTAACAACATCAACTCTTGTACCACATCCCATTGTTAAGACATACTTATGCTCTTGTTCCATCATATCGTCCTGAATATTACCATTAGCATCCTTATGTTTGCTTCCCCATAAACTATTATGTGCATTAAAGTCGCCACACCATATCTCTCTAAAGCTCAATTCTCCTGATATTTCATCAGAGGGTTGTAAAAATTGCATAACTTCGTATTACTACCTGCACTGTAAACTTCCACCATCACATCGCTGTTGCTACTTCCACAATGATCTTGAACTTGGCAGTTCTTCTTCCCACCAAAGCAGTCAAGTTAATAACCTTTCCAATGAAGGCTAATAAGTCAATTAAGGTGTCCTTTGAAATGAAACATTTGTGAGAGCAACATTTCCAACAGTAGGTCCACTTATTCCAGCAGTAAGATTCTTATCTTATGCCTAATAGTTCCACCAATTTGCCTTGCAGCCTCTGCATAAGAGACATTATGAAGTGATTTTCTATCTTTGGGCCTCTCTAGTCACTTTCTGCACATGGAATCCACCAAATGCTTCACTGCCCTCCACCACCACCACCCACACAAATCACAAATTTAACCTTGACATTACAACATTTAACCTTGACATTGTTCCCATATTCACCATAATCATTTCCCCTTTTCTTTCCTTCGCACATGTCCCATTCTTTTGCATTTAAAATACATGTGGGACAAACTCTAACAATGAAAGCCACGAAGCCCATCTGTACTTTCTTATGTACAACCTTCTCAGACACGAATAATACTGACAGGCTTTCACTTCTCTGCCCCTCTTTCTTACTGAACAGCTTTTTGGCTTCAACCACCATACCCCCCTCTACATTTTCTTCTATATCATCTATGGACATAGTGGAACCCCAGAAATGTCCCCCTCAACTCTCCCATTGAGAGTTTTCATTTTCAGAATCTTCCCTTGCTGAAAATGGACAGCACAGAATACTAACAGTGTACCATTATCAATGAACCAGCTAATGTGACTTCCCCTATCTCTTTCTTAACAGCATTGGTTAATCGAATAGGGTGTACCGGTAGATGAGACCCCATAAAAGCATCAAACTTTCCACTCCGACACCATTACTTTTTCACTACCTTCACCCTCTTCACGTTCTCAAAACTAGAAGTGCTACTGCACTGTGCAAAGTTGTCAGCAAGGCGGAGGGTGGCTCCTTTGAAGAATCTCAAACATAAAATATATTTTGATTTGTTTAACACTGTTTTGGTTACTACATGATTCCATGTGTGTTATTTCATTGTTTTGATGTCTTCAATATTATTCTACAATGTAGAAAATAGTAAAAATAAAGAAAAACCCTGGAATGAGTAGGTGTCCAAACTTTGACTGGTACTGTATTTGTTGTCTTACGGAGGAAGGTGTTACAGGCTTTGGATTTTCCATTTGTGCTTTGAGGTTTGACTTCAGCACGGAGGGAGCACTAATTGGTGCCACCTCGTTAGTAGGAAGGTGTTACACCTGTGCTGGCCCATGTGCTATTTAAGAGGTCTATAGTTGTCGTTCTATAGATGTGGAGGGTTAACACCTTTAGTTGTTGTGACAGACAATCCTTTATATGATTTCTTTAATTTCATTTTGCTCGATATATTTGGTTTGCTTCCTGTCTTTAAGTTTGGTGCAGGTTTTTCTTTTGCCTCTTCTTGGGCAAATTTAGTAGGCTTTCATGGTGGTTGTCCAGCTTCAAGTTGTTGCTGGTCAACTTTTAGTGGACACCCCCAAGAACTCCTAAAATCCCCACCTGCTTTGATTGTTGTTCAGTGACTCTTTGTTAGCTCCCCCTGCTGTTGGAGCAACATTTTTGGTTTTCTTGCTGGGGAATGTAACAGTGTCAAGGGACATAACCTGTGCCAGGGAACACTCTACATATCATTACACCACCACCACCAGCCTGTACCATTGACACCAGGCAGGACGGAGCCTGACTCGGCCATCAGCGTGACACATCAGGAACCAGGATTCGTTGGACCAGGCTATATTTTTCCTTATCTCAAAGATTTTTATTATTTGGGTTTTATTTTAAAACATACGATCTAACTGCAGTGAAACTGCTCAACATGTTACATAACATTGAGTTATCTGACAGTCACTTACATCCAGAGCAACCCACAGGAGCAACCAGTGTCAAGTGCCCCGCCCACATGCACATTGACACCAAGCAACTGTCCCCTTCAACCCAACCAAAACAACTACCCACCCAACGTTTCAAACAACCAACAAAAAGAACAAGAGAGAGACAGACAACAATGCAAAAAATGTAACATCAAGGACAACAAAAAACAAAACTGCAATGCCAACTACAGTTAAAGTCAAAAGTTTACATACACTTAGGTTGGAGTCATTCAAACTCGTTTTTCAACCACTCCACAAAATTCTTGTTAACAAACTATAGTTTTGCCAAATCGGTTAGGACATCTACTTTGTACATGACACAAGTAATTTTTCTAACAATTGTTTACAGACATTATTTCACTTATAATTCACTGCATCACAGTTCCAGTGGGTCAGAAGTTTATATACACTAAGTTGACTGTGCCTTTTAAACAGCTTGAAAATTCCAGAAAATTATGTCATGGCTTTAGAAACTTCTGATATGCTAATTGACATCATTTTAGTCAATTGGAGGTTTACCTGTGGATATATTTCAAGGCCTACCTTCAAACTCAGTCCCTCTTTGTTTGATATCATGGGAAAATCAAAAGAAATCAGACAAGACCTCAGAAATGTTTTTGTAGACTACGACTAGTCAGTCTGGTTCATCCTTGGGAGCAATTTCCAAATGCCTGAAGGTACCACATTAATCTGTACAAACAATAGCACGCAAGTATAAACAGCCATCATACAGCTCAGGAAAGAGACTCGTTCAGTCTCCTAAAGATGAATGTACTTTGGTGGCTGACTAAATACTTTTTTGCCCCACTGTACACTAAGTTGACTGTGCCTTTAAACAGCTTGTAAAATTTCAGAAAAACAATTGTAGACCTCCCCAAGTCTGGTTCATCCTTGGGAGCAATTTCCAAATGCCTGAAGGTACCACATTCATCTGTACAAACAATAGCTTGCAAGTATATCATCATACCGCTCAGAAAAGAGACTCGTTCGGTCTCCTAAAGATTAATGTACTTTGGTGCGAAAATTGCAAATCAATCCCAGAACAACAGCAAAGGACCTTGTGAAGATGCTGGAGGAAACATCTATATAAGTATCTATATCCACTGTAAAACGAGTCCCATATCGACATAACCTGAAAGGCCGCTCAGCAAGGAAGAAGCCACTGCTCCAAAACCGCCATAAAAAAGCCAGACTACGGTTTGCAACTGCACATGGGGACAAATATTTTCCATAAATGCAGGTATTTTATCAACCAGCACATGAGTTCAACCACAATTTTGGTTGTAATATTTGTTCTGTCTTTTCTGGGGGAAGAAATTGAAACCAGTTCTGCATTGCTTGTTTGAAAAAGATAGACTTTGAATAAAGTTTCATTTTCAATTAATCAAAAATGAGACATGGCAATCAGCACAAAGGCAAAAAGGCCATTTTTAAACAAGGGAGTAGCTTTTCTTTGTAATTTATTTGAGAACCATTTTGGGTTCAAGTAACACTTTTGTATAAGTAAAGCTTTGACATTTAGTGCTTTTATATTTAATAATCTCAGCCCACCCAATTCATATTCATTCTATAGATAAGCACACTTTAACTTGTCCGGTTTAGCATCCTAGATAAAGCTAAATATTTTTTTCTCATATGATTTGAAAAACAAATCATGAGTATCAAAATCAAATCAAATTTCATTTGTCACATGTGCTGAATACAACAGGTGTAATGCTTACTGACAAGCCCTTAACCGACAATGCAGTTCAAAAAGTAGAGTTAACTTCTTCGAGATAGGGGGCGCTCTTTTAATTTTTGGATAAAAAACGTTCCCGTTTTAAACAAGATATTTTGTCACGAAAAGATGCTCGACTATGCATGTAATTGACAGCTTTGGAAAGAAAAAACTCTGACGTTTCCAAAACTGCAAAGATATTATCTGTGAGTGCCCCAGAACTAATGCTATAGGTGAAACCAAGATGAAGTTTCATACAGGAAATGCCCCAGATTCTGAAGGCGCTGTGTTCCAATGTCTCCTTATATGGCTGTGAATGCGCCAGGAATGAGCCTGCCCTTTGTTTCGTTTCTCCAAGGTGTCTGCAGCATTGTGACGTATTTGTAGGCATATCATTGGAAGATTGACCATAAGAGACTACATTTACCAGGTGTCCGCCCGGTGTCCTGTGTCGAAATTATTGCGTAATCTTTAGGTCCATGCGCGTTCCATTTCTTCAGAAGAGAAAGTCAACTGCCACGATGGATTTATCGTCGATAGGTGTGAAAAACACCTTGAGGATTGATTCTAAACATTGGTTTGCCATGTTTCTGTCGATATTATGGAGTTAATTTGGAAAAAGGTTCGCGTTTTAATGACTTAATTTTCGGGTTTTTTCTTACCCAAACGTGATGAAGAAAACGGAGCGATTTGTCGTCACAAATAATCCTTTTGTAAAAACTGAACATTTGCTATCTAACTGAGAGTCTCCTCATTGAAAACATCTGAAGTTCTTCAAAGGTAAATGATTTTATTTGAATGCTTTTCTGGTTTTTGTGAAAATGTTGCATGCTGAATGTCAGGCATAATCCTATGCTAGGCTATCAATACTGTTACACAAATGCTTGTTTTGCTATGGTTGAGAAGCATATTTTTTTGTTGTTAACAAAAGGCTAAGCTTGAGAGCAAATAGATTCATTTCATTTCATTTGCGATTTTCATGAATAGTTAACATTGCGTTATGCTAATGAGCTTGCGGATAGATTTACACAATCCTGGATACAGGTTTTTTTCGTAGCTAAACGTGACGCAGAAAACGGAGCGATTTGTCCTAAACAAATCATCTTTCAGGAAAAACTGAACATTTGCTATCTAACTGAGAGTCTCCTCATTGAAAACATCCGAAGTTCTTCAAAGGTAAATGATTTTATTTGAATGCTTTTCTGGTTTTTGTGAAAATGTTGCCTGCTGAATGCTAACGCTAAATGCTACGCTAAATGCTATGCTAGCTATCAATACTGTTACACAAATGCTTGTTTTGCTATGGTTGAGAAGCATATTTTGAAAATCTGAGATGACAGTGTTGTTAACAAAAGGCTAAGCTTGAGAGCTAGCATATTGATTTAATTTAATTTGCGATTTTCATGAATAGTTAACGTTGCGTTATGGTAATGAGCTTGAGGCTGTAGTCACGATCCCGGATCCGGGATGGCTCGATGCAATATGTTAAGAAAATATTTACTAATACAATAAAATAACATTAATGAATCTATATACATTAATTACCGGTACAGAGTCAATGTGCTGGGTTACAGGTTAGTCAAGGTAATGTGTACATGTAGATAGTGTTGCAGCTTCTTTTAAGTAAGTGCGTTAACTAAGATATGACTAATCAGTGTAATTTTTCCATAAAGAGATCGGTATTTACCTCTCCATGTTTGCAGGATCTTGTCTAGTTTTCTATTTAAATTCATTGTGGAGAGCTCCTATCTTTTGTAATATGAATACCAAGTATGTCTACTTCACTGTCAGCCCAATTTATTGATAACTGCAGGGTAATGTGTGTATGGAATATGGTACACTTATCATAATTAGGTTTTAGTCCAGAGAGGCCAGAAAAGATATTATAATCTTCAATGAGACATTGCAGGGATCGAGCTTGCAAACTTAATATAACACTTTAGTCATCGGCATACATGGGACACCTTTGTTTTTAAATCTTGAATTTCTAATCCTCTGTTATCTGATCTGATTTTAATAGCTAGGATTTCAATGGCCATAACGAATAGATATAGTGACAGTGGACACTCTTGTTGACAATTCAAATCTCTGGTGTTTTTCATGTTCTTTTTGTTTTTTTATTCCCTTGCCTGTGAGTCAATGCCACAGATGTTAGAACATGTTGTATTGTCTGTAGTAGATATGATTAGGTTGGTGTGTGTGAAATTGGATGTGATTTAGTGAAAATATGTATGATGTCTGGATAAGACTAAGACTATAATATGTGATATCTAAATAAATGATAACCCAGCCAATGTGCATGGTTGGGTCTCTGTGTAACATGAAGTGAGTGTAGCCTTAATATTCAGATAGATAATTGTAATCCATATTGTATCTGAGTGTACTGTATGTTGGAGAATCTTGGTTCCCTGTGGATTGTATTTGTCCTGCATGTCCAGAATTGCATTCATGTCTGTCTCAATAATCATTTTGAATTAAGTAAATCTGACAACATACTGTTCAGAGAATCAAAAAATATAAGATCATATGAATTAGAAGCATACACACTCATTTCCAAAATAATTCCTTACAAATCCTGGAACTCCCAGACTCTAGTGAATTACGTGTGTTGGCCTAATGGAAAGTGTGAAATTACAGCAAATGTTATTTCCATGGCAATTTCCTAACCTCCTGTATTTATTTATTTGATTTTACCTTTATTTTACTAGGCAAATCAGTTAAGAACAAATTCTTATTTTCAATGGCGGCCTAGGAACAGTGGGTTAACTGCCTGTTCAGGGGCAGAACGACAGATTTGTACCTTGTCAGCTCAGGGATTTGAACTTGCAACCTTTTGGTTACATTTGTGCCTAATAACATCTAATAGGCTCACAGCTTGCTAGGGCGTTGTGGGGAAGGATGGCGGATGGGCGTAAACTCCCTATCCCAACCTTTACTCTTACCTAAACCACTTGGAATTGATGCTTGAACTTATATTCCGATTTCAATTGTGTGTAGTTAGACTGACAGCTAAGATACAGAAAATGTGATGTATTTAAAACAGCAACACATCGGAAAATAAAAAATGCAAGCCATATTGTAATTATGTTGCTGCAGTTACGAGATTGAGTTGTGATTACTTGGCAAACGTTATGAGGTGAGACAATCGTGACTCACCACCTAGATTCGGTCTTATGTAGCAACATTTGAATTTTTTATTTTTATTTTTATCAAATCAAATCAAATCAAATTTTATTTGTCACATACACATGGTTAGCAGATGTTAATGCGAGTGTAGCGAAATGCTTGTGCTTCTAGTTCCGACAATGCAGTGATAACCAACAAGTAATCTAACTAACAATTCCAAAACTACTCTCTTATACACAGTGTAAGGGGATAAAGAATATGTACATAAGGATATATGAATGAGTGATGGTACAGAGCAGCATACAGTAGATGGTATCGAGTACAGTATATACATATGAGATGAGTATGTAGACAAAGTAAACAAAGTGGCATAGTTAAAGTGGCTAGTGATACATGTATTACATAAGGATGCAGTCGATGATGTAGAGTACAGTATATACGTATGCATATGAGATGAATAATGTAGGGTAAGTAACATTATATAAGGTAGCATTGTTTAAAGTGGCTAGTGATATATTTACATAATTTCCCATCAATTCCCATTATTAAAGTGGCTGGAGTTGGGTCAGTGTCAATGACAGTGTGTTGGCAACAGCCACTCAATGTTAGTGGTGGCTGTTTAACAGTCTGATGGCCTTGAGATAGAAGCTGTTTTTCAGTCTCTCGGTCCCAGCTTTGATGCACCTGTACTGACCTCGTCTTCTGGATGATAGCGGGGTGAACAGGCAGTGGTTCGGGTGGTTGATGTCCTTGATGATCTTTATGGCCTTCCTGTAACATCGGGTGGTGTAGGTGTCCTGGAGGGCAGGTAGTTTGCCCCGGTGATGCGTTGTGCAGACCTCACTACCCTCTGGAGAGCCTTACGGTTGAGGGCGGAGCAGTTGCCGTACCAGGCGGTGATACAGCCCGCCAGGATGCTCTCGATGTGCATCTGTAGAAAGTTTGTGAGTGCTTTTGGTGACAAGCCGCATTTCTTCAGCCTCCTGAGGTTGAAGAGGCGCTGCTGCGCCTTCTTCACGACGCTGTCAGTGTGAGTGGACCAATTCAGTTTGTCTGTGATGTGTATGCCGAGGAACTTAAAACTTGCTACCCTCTCCACTACTGTTCCATCGATGTGGATAGGGGGTGTTCCCTCTGCTGTTTCCTGAAGTCCACAATCATCTCCTTAGTTTTGTTGACGTTGAGTGTGAGGTTATTTTCCTGACACCACACTCCGAGGGCCCTCACCTCCTCCCTGTAGGCCGTCTCGTCGTTGTTGGTAATCAAGCCTACCACTGTTGTGTCGTCCGCAAACTTGATGATTGAGTTGGAGGCGTGCGTGGCCACGCAGTCGTGGGTGAACAGGGAGTACAGGAGAGGGCTCAGAACGCAGCCTTGTGGGGCCCCGTGTTGAGGATCAGCGGGGAGGAGATGTTGTTGCCTACCCTCACCACCTGGGGGCGGCCCGTCAGGAAGTCCAGTACCCAGTTGCAAAGGGTGGGAGTCGAGACCCAGGGTCTCGAGCTTGATGACGAGCTTGGAGGGTACTATGGTGTTGAATGCCGAGCTGTAGTCGATGAACAGCATTCTCACATAGGTATTCCTCTTGTCCAGGTGGGTTAGGGCAGTGTGCAGTGTGGTTGAGATTGCATCGTCTATGGACCTATTTGGGCGGTAAGCAAATTGGAGTGGGTCTAGGGTGTCAGGTAGGGTGGAGGTGATATGGTCCTTGACTAGTCTCTCAAAGCACTTCATGATGACGGAAGTGAGTGCTACGGGGCGGTAGTCGTTTAGCTCAGTTACCTTAGCTTTCTTGGGAACAGGAACAATGGTGGCCCTCTTGAAGCATGTGGGAACAGCAGACTGGTATAGGGATTGATTGAATATGTCCGTAAACACACCGGCCAGCTGGTCTGCGGATGCTCTGAGGGCGCGGCTGGGGATGCCGTCTGGACCTGCAGCCTTGCGAGGGTTAACACGTTTAAATGTCTTACTCACCTCGGCTGCAGTGAAGGAGAGACCGCATGTTTTCGTTGCAGGCCGTGTCAGTGGCACTGTATTGTCCTCAAAGCGGGCAAAAAAGTTATTTAGTCTGCCTGGGAGCAAGACATCCTGGTCCGTGACTGGGCTGGGTTTCTTCTTGTAGTCCGTGATTGACTGTAGACCCTGCCACATGCCTCTTGTGTCTGAGCCGTTGAATTGAGATTCTACTTTGTCTCTGTACTGACGCTTAGCTTGTTTAATAGCCTTGCGGAGGAATAGCTGCACTGTTTGTATTCGGTCATGTTGCCAGACACCTTGCCCTGATTAAAAGCAGTGGTTCGCGCTTTCAGTTTCACGCGAATGCTGCCATCAATCACGGTTTCTGGTTAGGGAATGTTTTTATCGTTGCTATGGGAACGACATCTTCAACGCATGTTCTAATGAACTTCGCACACCGAATCAGCGTATTCGTCAATATTTTTATCTGACGCAATACGAAACATGTCCCAGTCCACGTGATGGAAGCAGTCTTGGAGTGTGGAGTCAGCTTGGTCTGACCAGCGTTGGACAGACCTCAGCGTGGGAGCCTCTTGTTTCAGTTTCTGCCTGTAGGCAGGGATCAACAAAATGGAGTCGTGGTCAGCTTTTCCGAAAGGGGCGGGGCAGGGCCTTATATGCGTCGCGGAAGTTAGAGTAACAGTGATCCAAGGTTTTACCACCCCTGGTTGCGCAATCGATATGCTGATAAAATTTAGGGAGTCTTGTTTTCAGATTAGCTTTGTTAAAATCCCCAGCTACAATGAATGCAGCCTCCGAATAAATGGTTTCCAGTTTGCAAAGAGTTAAATAAAGTTCGTTCAGAGCCATCGACGTGTCTGCTTGGGGGGGATATATACGGCTGTGATTATAATCGAAGAGAATTTTCTTGGAAGATAATGCGGTCTACATTTGATTGTGAGGAATTCTAAATCAGGTGAACAGAAGGATTTGAGTTCCTGTATGTTTCCTTCATCACACCATGTCTCGTTAGTCATGAGGCATACGCCCGCCACTCTTCTTACCAGAAAGATGTTTGTTTCTGTCGGCGCGATGCGTGGAGAAACCCGTTGGCTGCACCGCATCGGATAGCGTCTTCCCAGTAAGCCATGTTTCCGTGAAGCAGAGAACGTTGCAGTCTCTGATGTCCCTCTGGAATGCTACCCTTGCTCGGATTTCATCAACCTTGTTGTCAAGAGACTGGACATTGGCAAGAAGAATGCTGGGGAGTGGTGCGCGATGTGCCCTTTTTCGGAGTCTGACCAGAAGACCGCTACGTTTCCCTCTTTTTCGGAGTCGTTTCCTTGGGTCGCTGCATGCGATCCATTCCGTTGTCCTGTTTGTAAGGCAGAACACAGGATCCGCGTCGCGGAAAACATATTCTTGGTCGTACTGATGGTGAGTTGACGCTGATCTTATATTCAGTAGTTCTTCTCGACTGTATGTAATGAAACCTAAGATGACCTGGGGTACTAATGTAAGAAATAACACGTAAAAAAACAAAAAACTGCATAGTTTCCTAGGAACGCGAAGCGAGGCGGCCATCTCTGTCGGCGCCGGAAGTTGGATACAAGTAGAGACTACGAGCTACAAAATTGTATATCATACACTGCATTTGAGGAAACAATGGGAAAGTAATTCCGCTCTGAAAGTTGATTAACTTGTACACTCACTTTTGAGAAAACCGTCTTTCAAAGTGTTTGCACTACTATTGGAGAGCCCTTCTTTGTCTACACCCATTCAGCATTGTTCACACCCACTTAAGCATTAGCCCCACCCATCTCTTTAAGGGTTGATTCGTGCGCTCTGTACTAACTTGCCCGCTACTTCCAGACATCTGAGAGAGAACAGCTCACTGAACATTACTCGCCCTAGCGGAGCTGGTTAGGCGGTTAGAGTATGTGATCCAGAGCATTGTTGACTGCAACTGTGCTGTCAGATTGTCCATTTGTAAATTCAGAACGGTTCGCGTTCAGAGCTCTGGCCAAAGCTCTGACCTCACAACGACAGTCAAGCACCCAAGCTAACATTGGCTAGGTACTTTCAGACACATAATGAGAGTACACCCCACTCTGACCATTTTACTCCAAATAGCAGAGCTGGTTAGGCTGTTGTCGTGTTATCCAGAGTACTGGTGACTGTAACAGTGCTGCTGGCAACAATTGAATTACGCTTTGTTGCTGACGTTAACTGGCACCGGACATATTCAATGGGTGTTGAGCGTCCAAAAATGAATCAGTTGTTTTGCGCTCTTGCACACTAAGACGCGACTGGCTTTTGTTAACTTCTTCGATATAGGGGGCGCTCTTTTAATTTTTGGATAAAAAAATGCTCCTGTTTTAAACAAGATATTTTGTCACGAAAAGATGCTCGACTATGCATATAATTGACAGCTTTGGAAAGAAAACACTCTGACGTTTCCAAAACTGCAAAGATATTATCTGTGAGTGCCACAGAACTGATGCTACAGGCGAAACCAAGATGAAGTTTCAAACAGGAAATGCCCTAGATTTTGAAGGCGCTGTGTTCCAATGTCTTCTTATATGGCTGTGAATGCGAAAGGAATGAGCCTACACTTTGTTGTTTCCCCAAGGTGTCTGCAGCATTGTGACGTATTTGTAGGCATATCATTGGAAGATTGACCATAAGAGACTACATTTACCAGGTGCTCGCTTGGTGTCCCCCGTTGCAATTATTGCGTAATCTCCAGCTGCGTGCATTTTTCCATTTCCTTCAGAGGAGAAACCCAACTGCCACGAATGACTTATCATCGAATAGATATGTGAAAAACACCTTGAGGATTGATTCTAAACAACGTTTGCCATGTTGCTGTCGATATTATGGAGTTCGGCGTTGTAATGACTGAATTTTCGTTTTTTTTTCTTAGCCAAACGTGATGAACAAAACGGAGCGATTTCTCCTACACAAATAATCTTTTTGGAAAAACTGAACATTTGCTATCGAACTGAGAGTCTCCTCATTGAAAACATCAGAAGTTCTTCAAAGGTAAATGATTTTATTTGAATGTTTTTCTTGTTTTTGTGAAAATGTTGCCTGCTGAATGCTAGGCTTAATGCTATGCTAGCTATCAATACTCTTACACAAATGCTTGTGTAGCTATGGTTGAAAAGCATATTTTGAAAATCTGTGATGACAGTGTTGTTAACAAAAGGCTAAGCTTGTAAGCCAATAAATTTATTTCATTTCATTTGCGATTTTCATGAATAGTTAACGTTGCGTTATGCTAATGAGCTTGAGGCTATGATTACGCTCCCGGATACGGGATTGCTCGACGCAAGAAGTTAAGAAATGTAGCTAGATAGCTAGCTAGGTAAACAATGAATCCCAACGCATGACGTAACGTTAGTTAGCGAGCCAGCCAGCTATCATTAGCTAGCTAACAGTACACTAACTTGAAATGAAAATACATTGTCAAAATTAGTCTTTTATTAAGACATGTAGCTAGCTAAACAATGGACCATAATCGCAACTCATGACGTTGCTACCCTGCATGAATCGATGATCGATTAACGCTTGAATAGAAACCTAGTTCACACCCCCGATTTTGAAGTCAACACAGTTGCTACAGTCCCATTACTTTTCTTTGTAGCGTTGTTTGAATGTTGCGGTTGCGCACATTTGTACGGAATGGGGTGAGTTTACGTTATAGCTAGCTAACCAACCAGGTTATATGGCTATAACATAAACTCACCCCAACATTCAAACAGGGGTGTGAACTAGGTTTCTATATAAGCGTTGATCGACATGGTAATGGCTCTATAGTATTGGAGAAAAGTTGAAAAAACCGACCCTCCTTTACATCTTGGCGTGTCATGCCATAACGTACAGCACGCATAAAGCAACTATTTATGTCTTACAATCTCTCTCCACCAGGTGTAGCACTTCTATCATCCTTTAAAAACAAGAAATGGACAGTAAAGGGGGGATAGCTAGTAATTTTTTGCATCATCTTTGCATGCGATCATCATTCTCAAAGCCGCTGTTTACTTGTAAGATCACTTTAGCACCGCCCTAAAAACCCGATTCAAATTCGACACAGAGCTTCAAATAGGTATGTAATGACACATTATATAAACTCTTTATAGTGTTTTATTTACATTTTAGAGACGATAAGGTGACAAGTTGGACAGGTCGAGTGAAAAAAAGCAACTTTCCCACAAGACATCTCTCCTTCTCACTATCACGCATTAGTTTCGCTTCCCCACCCGCCATTTTTAAAAAGACCCGACGGGGCTCATTGCCTGCTTGAATTATGCAGAAACGGGCAGTGTTTAGGTCATGTAATTGATTCTGTTGGAAAGGGGAGAAATTGTGCTTTACAATGGTATTGATATTACAGTTGATCTGGAAGTATTACGTTTTTGGGGCGCTAAAATAAGGGCAATTGTACGGACCAAGGCGATGTACGAGTTTACGTGAGTTTACGTTAACTAGTCAAGCAAATGTGTCCGAGTTACGAAGAATAAGATCAGCTAACGTTAGCTAGCTAACAGTACACTTGAAATGAAACCACTTTCTGTCAAAATTAGAAATGTGTAATATCTGAAAATGTAGCTAGGTAGACTAACTTACCAGTATACATTATGGTTGGACACATCTCCTATCTGAAGCCATGCATGGTTGACCTTAGTTTGATGATGTAATCCAGACTGGTGTTTTTCTCCATCTCCTTAGCTATCATACTCCAATTCCACAGATTTCAAAACTCAGTTCTCCAGAAAGTGGATAGCATACACATAACGTTAACTAGCGAGCCAGCCAGCTAACGTTAGCTAGCTAACAGTACACTTTAACTTGACATTATGTTTATGCCGTTTTACTACAAGATACATAAAAAAATGCATGCACAATTACCTAGACATACTGACCAGCTCCAATAGACAAACGCTTTATGGCAGACCAATCCAAACTCATCTCTCGTCCAGCCCATTAATTATCTCAGCCAATCATGGCCAGCGGTAAGGTTGCTCACTTTTTCTGTGGCTCAAACAACTAGGCTCGTAATTTAACAGTTGTATTCGTATTTACAGATGGCATACAAGTTTGATATTAAGGCACATGATAGTTCATATGTTCGAGAAGGCATTTCTGCCCCCAAAAAACGCATTTTGATTAAAACATTTTTTTTGCGTACAAACAGCTCTCCTGTGAAGTCGTGACTTGCGACATACGCCTAGTTTCCTGATTTGGGTCACAATTTTTGATCGCTATGCACATGAGAAACTACAGTACATGAAGCAGAGATCAAACACTCCATTCTTGAATGCCACTCTTCCAAGATAAAACCATAAAATAATGTAAGACCGTGATCTTAACACCTCTGAACACCTAAGATGGTCTTAATTCAATTGTAGTATGTGTCATCAGCAAGAGACATCTGCTAAGAAAACAGAACAGGTTTTGGGAGGGGGAACTGTGTTCACCGTAACATCCTGGGAACGTTGCCCTGGACTAGCTAGCATTCATCTTGGTTTGTGTCCCAAATGGCACCTTGTTCCTTATAGTGCACTACTTTCTTTAACCAGAACTCTATGAGCCCTGGTCAAAAGTAGTGCACCACTTAGGGAATAGGGTGTCATTTGGGGTGCACACTTGGCCTTTCACTAGACCAGCTAATGCAGTGCTTTCTGCAAGATTCTTGTTTTCACGATTATGATCTTAAACTGCGTTCATAAACATAGCTCCCACATGTTTTTCTTTACCCCCTCTCTGTTTTCAGCTTTGTGTTCTCTCTCCCTCCCTCTTTGGACTTTTCCTCCCCGTCTCGCCATTTCACTCTCTTTTTGCCTCGTCTCTGATGTCTCATTTAACATTTAAGTCATTTAGCAGACGACTTACAAATTGGTGCATTCACCTTATGACATCCAGTGGAACAGTAGTGCATATAAATCTTTTAGGGGGTGAGCTGGATTAATCCTATCCTAGGTATTCCTTAAATAGGTGGGGTTTCAGTCTGTCTCCCAAGGTGGATGATTGACTGACGCTGTCCTGGCGATCGTGAGGGAGTTTGTTCCACCATTGGGGGGTTGAGCAGCTTGATGATCAGTTTTGACTTCCTGTAACATCGGGAACTGTACTTCCTCAGTGGTAGGGAGGCGAGTTTGCCAGAGGTGGATGAACGCAGTGCCCTTGTTTGGGTGTAGGGCCTGATCAGAGCCTGGAGGTACTGAGGTGCCGTTCCCCTCACAGCTCCGTAGGCAAGCACCATGGTCTTGTAGCGGATGCGAGCTTCAACTGGAAGCCAGTGGAGAGAGCGGAGGAGCGGGGTGACGTGAGAGAACTTGGGAAGGTTGAACACCAGACGGGCTGCGGCGTTCTGGATGAGTTGTAGGGGTTTAATGGCACAGGCAGGGAGCCCAGCCAACAGACGGGAGATGACAAGTGCCTGGATTAGGACCTGCGCCGCTTCCTGTGTGAGGCAGGGTCGTACTCTGCGGATGTTGTAGAGCATGAACCTACAGGAACGGGCCACCGCCTTGATGTTAGTTGAGAACGACAGGGTGTTGTCCAGGATCACGCCAAGGTTCTTAGCGCTCTGGGAGGAGGACACAATGGAGTTGTCAACCGTGATGGCGAGATCATGGAACGGGCAGTCCTTCCCCGGGAGGAAGAGCAGCTCCGTCTTGCCGAGGTTCAGCTTGAGGTGGTGATCCGTCATCCACACTGATATGTCTGCCAGACATGCAGAGATGCGATTCGCCACCTGGTCATCAGAAGGGGGAAAGGAGAAGATTAATTGTGTGTCGTCTGCATAGCAATGATAGGAGAGACCATGTGAGGTTATAACAGAGCCAAGTGACTTGGTGTATAGCGAGAATAGGAGAGGGCCTAGAACAGAGCCCTGGGGGACACCAGTGGTGAGAGCACGTGGTGTGGAGACGGATTCTCGCCACGCCACCTGGTAGGAGCGACCTGTCAGGTAGGACGCAATCCAAGCGTGGGCCGCGCCGGAGATGCCCAACTCGGAGAGGGTGGAGAGGAGGATCTGATGGTTCACAGTATCGAAGGCAGCCGATAGGTCTAGAAGGATGAGAGCAGAGGAGAGAGAGTTAGCTTTAGCAGTGCGGAGCGCCTCCGTGATACAGAGAAGAGCAGTCTCAGTTGAATGACTAGTCTTGAAACCTGACTGATATGGATCAAGAAGGTCATTCTGAGAGAGATAGCGGGAGAGCTGGCCAAGGACGGCACGTTCAAGAGTTTTGGAGAGAAAAGAAAGAAGGGATACTGGTCTGTAGTTGTTGACATCGGAGGGATCGAGTGTAGGTTTTTCAGAAGGGGTGCAATTCTCGCTCTCTTGAAGACGGAAGGGACGTAGCCAGCGGTCAGGGATGAGTTGATGAGCGAGGTGAGGTAAGGGAGAAGGTCTCCGGAAATGGTCTGGAGAAGAGAGGAGGGGATAGGGTCAAGCGGGCAGGTTGTTGGGCGGCCGGCCGTCACAAGACGCGAGATTTCATCTGGAGAGAGAGGGGAGAAAGAGGTCAGAGCACAGGGTAGGGCAGCGTGAGCAGAACCAGCGGTGTCGTTTGACTTAGCAAACGAGGATCGGATGTCGTCGACCTTCTTTTCAAAATGGTTGACGAAGTCATCTGCAGAGAGGGAGGAGGGGGGGGGAGGAGGATTCAGGAGGGAGGAGAAGGTGGCAAAGAGCTTCCTAGGGTTAGAGGCAGATGCTTGGAATTTAGAGTGGTAGAAAGTGGCTTTAGCAGCAGAGAAGAGGAAAATGTAGAGAGAGGGAGTGAAAGGATGCCAGGTCCGCAGGAGGCGAGTTTTCCTCCATTTCCGCTCGGCTGCCCGGAGCCCTGTTCTGTGAGCTCGCAATGAGTCGTCGAGCCACGGAGCGGGAGGGGAGGACCGAGCCGGCCTGGAGGATAGGGGACATAGAGAGTCAAAGGATGCAGAAAGGGAGGAGAGGAGGGTTGAGGAGGCAGAATCAGGAGATAGGTTGGAGAAGGTTTGAGCAGAGGGAAGAGATGATAGGATGGAAGAGGAGAGAGTAGCGGGGGAGAGAGAGCGAAGGTTGGGACGGCGCGATACCATCCGGGTAGGGGCAGTGTGGGAAGTGTTGGATGAGAGCGAGAGGGAAAAGGATACAAGGTAGTGGTCGGAGACTTTGAGGGGAGTTGCAATGAGGTTAGTGGAAGAACAGCATCTAGTAAAGATGAGGTCGAGCGTATTTCCTGCCTTGTGAGTAGGGGGAAGGTGAGAGGGTGAGGTCAAAAGAGGAGAGAGGATTGGAAAGAAGGAGGCAGAGAGGAATGAGTCAAAGGTAGACGTGGGGAGGTTAAAGTCGCCCAGAACTGTGAGAGGTGAGCCGTCCTCAGGAAAGGAGCTTATCAAGGCATCAAGCTCATTGATGAACTCTCCGAGGGAACCTGGAGGGCGATAAATGATAAGGATGTTAAGCTTGAAAGGGCTGGTAACTGTGACAGCATGGAATTCAAAGGAGGCGATAGACAGATGGGTAAGGGGAGAAAGAGAGAATGACCACTTGGGAGAGATGAGGATCCCGGTGCCACCACCCCGCTGACCAGAAGCTCTCGGGGTGTGCGAGAACACGTGGGCAGACAAAGAGAGAGCAGTAGGAGTAGCAGTGTTGTCTGTGGTGATCCATGTTTCCGTCAGTGCCAAGAAGTCGAGGGACTGGAGGGGGCATAGGCTGAGATGAACTCTGCCTTGTTGGCCGCAGATCGGCAGTTCCAGAGGCTACCGGAGACCTGGAACTCCACGTGGGTCGTGCGCGCTGGGACCACCAGATTAGGGTGGCCGCGGCCACGCGGTGTGGAGCGTTTGTATGGTCTGTGCAGAGAGGAGAGAACAGGGATAGACAGACACATAGTTGACAGGCTACACAAGAGGCTACGCTAATGCAAAGGAGATTGGAATGACAAGTGGACTACACGTCTCGAGTGTTCAGAAAGTTAAGCTTACGTAGCAAGAATCTTATTGACTAAAATGATTAAAATTATACAGTACTGCTGAAGTAGGCTAGCTGGCAGAGGCTGCGTTGTTGACTGTGTAGGCTAGCTGGCAGTGGCTGCGTTGTTGACACTACACTAATCAAGTCGTTCCGTTGAGTGTAATAGTTTCTACTGTGCTGCTATTCGGGGCTAGCTGGCTAGCTAGCAGTGTTGATTACGTTACGTTGCGTTAAAAGAACGACAATAGCTGGCTAGCTAACCTAGGAAATCGCTCTAGACTACACAATTATCTTTGATACAAAGACGGCTATGTAGCTAGCTATGTAGCTAGCTACGATCAAACAAATCAAGCCGTTGTACTGTAATGAAATGAAATGAAAATGTGATACTACCTGTGGAGCGAAGCGAAATGCGACCGGGTTGCTGAGTGCGGAAGTTCTGTTCGGTAGACGTTGGCTAGCTGTTGGCTAGCTAGCAGTGTCTCCTACGTTAAGGACGACAAATAGCTGGCTAGCTAACCTCGGTAAATTAAGATAATCACTCTAAAACTACAGACTCTAAACTACACAATTATCTTGGATACGAAGACAGCAAAGACAACTATGTAGCTAGCTAACACTACACTAATCAAGTCGTTCAGTTGAGTGTAATAGTTGTGCTGCTAATCGGTAGACGGTGGACGTTAGCTAGCTGGCTAGCTGCAGGGCAGATAGCAGTGTAGACTGCGTTAGGACGACGAAATACGATAATTACGCAATTATCTATGATACAAAGACGGCTATGTAGCTAGCTAAGAAGAAATTGCTAAGATTAGACAAATCAAACCGTTGTACTATAATGAAATGTAATGAAATGTAATACTACCTGCGGACCGAGTGCGGATGCGACCGCTCGCTCCAACAACGACAAGACTGCCTGTCTCCCTACTCTGTATATCCCTCACTCCTCTTGCCTTTGCTCTTGCTCACGTTTCTACCCTCACACCTTCTCTCTCTCTCCCAGTAGGGATGTGTGTACGTGAGTGTATGCGTATGTACAGATCAAGCCATCCAGAATCCCTGAGACTACCAGCGGCTGACCCATCCATTCCCACCCTCCTTTCCGCCCTTCCCTATGCCCAGCTGGGCTCCCTGCTCTGGGGCTGGGTGGGATTTTTGACCATGACCAAGGTGGAGGCTGGTCCTCCTGGGTGGTATTCTGGTGAAATCATAAGGAGGATGAGAAAAGCAGAAAGCAATGGAGGATCACTTCATTTAGCCACCAGGGCCAGCAGACATCTCAGATTCACTCTACAGGTTAATGTGCCTGGCTATTTTTATCCTATTGACTCCCATTATGTCTATTCCACCCCAAAACTCATTTGGTGTTTGTTTCATTAGTTCCATTGATATAGTCCCAAAAAGTTTGGAATGCCAGTTTTCAAGATACTGTACGTAACTTTCAAAATACAGAAATCAAATTGCATCATAAGGGCCATACATGCAAAACCTTTTGGGACTATATCAATAATGGACTAATGAAACAGATTCCAAAAGATCGTTTTTGGGTGAGGTTTCCTTTAAGCCCAGTCTGCTGCTTCATTAAATTACTCTTGGTTAGGGTTGCAAAATGATGGTAATTTTCCCAAAATTCTCAGGTTTCCAGAAATGTCCTGCTTATTCCTTTCTGGGAATTCCTGAGAATTTTGGGAAAGTTACCATCATTTTGCAATCATTCTCTTGTTTTTTCACATTCTCATTTCTAATTAGCGAATTTCAACAAAATGTATATTTCAAAATTGCACTTTATTGTCCCTAATGTACAAGTTGCATAGTTGTCCATCACAATAAATGACAAAGAAGTCCTTAATCCTTCTATGTTCATAGTTTGTTTGTGCGACTCTTCCAATAAAGGCCTAAGAGAATACTAGGAATATCCTACCCTCTGCTAACAGCGTAGTGATTCAGGAGGAACAGCCAGACTAGGCAGGAACCAGTAACCTGTGAAAGCGGAGAAAGAGTGCTACCACCTGTGCAGTAATAGCCCAGGCTTTATGGAGCAGGTTGTACAGAGTGGCTACGGAGATAGATTGGAGGTAAGGCCCTGCGACAGACTAGTTTGCTGTACATGGGGTATACTTGTACATCAAGGCTGCCACACACTACAGAAAAAGGATATCTTACCTTATGGGCAATTCTTGCTCTGACAAGTTTAACTTACATACAGGTTGGCTACAGTATGTTTGTACTCTGAGTTATTCCAAGTTGATATGAATGAACATGGCAGTAGAAACACAGACACAAACTGCAGAGCAGAGAGCTCTTATGGTGCTCTGCTGGTGTCCCTGGGAATGAGAGAAACCACAGTAACTGCTGGTGGGGGCCAAGGCCAACCAGCCAGCCAGCTGTGGGAGATGTTTTACTGTGTGTCCCTGGCTCACCATGCATGTGGCTTCCTGCTTTAGGTGACCTGGGTGTATGAATGTAACCTACACTATATGCTGTGAGTGGGTTGTCTGTTATGATGCGTGTGGATGAGTGTACGTCTACATAGGAGAGTGCATGGTTATACATGTGAGGGTTTTGAGTTGGAAATATGTGGTTGTATACATATGTATGCATAGTTTGTGGTTTGAGTGTATGCATATTACCATATGTGTGTCTGAGTTTATTAGTGTACGGTATATGAGTATTCATGTGTGTGAGCGCTGGTAAGTCTATAGAGAGTAGGCAAGACAAACTCATCTTCAAGATTTCACTAATATCATCTAAATCAATCAATCATAGCACATTTTTGTGCTCATTATGAATAAGTAGAACCCTGTTGAAAAATTATGTTAAAATAAATACAATTTATATTATTATAACATAAGTTGAAAATTATACTGTTCCTGCTTCCTGTTGTCATGTGTTTTTTTTTTTATTATTGCCGAATTGTAAAAAACACCGGTTTTAAAGGTCCAAATACATATTCAATATGCTGAAATAAGTTGTAATATGTTGAAGACCAAGACATACAAATTACTCCCTACACATGTGTCACACTTGTGTTCAGTTAGTACCTTAATTGCTCATGTAACAATATTTACCACTTCAGACAGAAAGTAATTAGCTTGTTCTACTGTAATCAAAAGTGCGCGCAAATTAATCACTCACATCGATATTGTATTGAATTCAATGAAACTGGGACAATCACTATGTGACATGTACCATTTGCCCTCTTCTAAAAGACAAACCACAACGAACTACGCTGAGTGTAAGCTACATTAACAACACCTTCATAATATTGAGTTGCACCTTCTTTAACCTCTCTACTCCCCTTCATCTACACAGAATGAGTTGGATTTAACAGGTGACATCAATAAGGGATCACAGCTTTCACCTGAAGTCATCTGGACAGTCTGTCATGTATTTCTTCCTACTTTAACCATGGACAGAGTAAAAAAAAAAAAAAGTATTTAAACAGGCGCTATGCAGCAGGCTGAACGTTTCACGTCCCTAACAAGAGTACTGTATTTGTGAATGAGCGTGTTTATGTGGATTTACTCTATGTGTGACAGTGAGTTGGTAAATGTATGAATGTAGAATATTAGTGAGCGTATGCTGGTATATGTGTCATGGTGAGATGGTAAATGTATACTCAGTGGCCAGTTTATTAGGTACACCACCGTGTTCACAAAAGTGGTTCACTCCTACAGACAGTGAGTCACCTGGCCGTGGCTTGCTATATGAATCAGGCAGACAGGCATCGAGGTATTCAGTTACTGTTCATTTGAATGTTTGAATGGGCAAAACGAGTGACCTAAGAGACTTTGAGTGTAGTATGAACATCGGTGCCAGGTGCACTGGATCTAGTATCGCAGAAACGGCCGCCCGAGAACGGTGCGATAAACAAGAAACATCCAGTCAGAGGCAGTCCTGAGGACAAAAACAGCTCATTGATGAGAGGTCAAAGGAGAATGGAAAAAATCATTAAAAATCTAACAGCCACAAACAGGCAAATAGCGGAGTACAACAGTGGTGTGCAGAACGGCATCTTGGAACGCACAACCCGTTGGTCCTTGTCACAGATGGGCTATTGCAGAAGTCAACCACACTGGGTTCCACTCCTAAACAGCTAAAAACAAGAAGAAGTGACTTCAGTGGTCATGTAATCACAAACACTGGACAATTGAGGAGTGGAAAAAACATTTCCTGGTCCGACAAATCCCGGTTACTGTTGCGTCATGCTGGTGGCCGAGTCAGGATTTGGAGTGAACAGCAGAGTCTAAGGCCGCATCCTGCCTGGTGGTGGTGGTGTAATGGTGTGAGGAATGTTTTCCTGGCACACATTAGGTCCCTTGATACCATGCGTCAATGAATTCCGGCTGTTCTGGATTCAAAGGGCGTCCAACCTGGTACTAGATGTGTGTACTTAATAAATTGGCCGCTGAGAAAAGTTGTACTATATGAAGTTTCATTCCTAAACACTTTATATCCATTTTCAGAAATGTTGGTAAATTTCCTGTAATTGTTTAAAGAAATTCTGAACAAGATTGGTGTGTTTTTTTCCCTCACTATTTAATCATGCCGTGGGGTTGTACAATGACAGATGTATTTGTTTAAAATCACTTGATGGTTTCATTTCAGAGAGACAAGTTATTATGTTTTTTGCTAAATGCTATATATCCGCCTCACTCTGAGAAATGAGTAGTACTGCACAAATTATGTATTTATTTTAAAAAATAAAATAAAGTAACATGCGATCTGTATGTAAAACATTTACATTTGACATTATAGTAATTTAGCAGATGCTCTTACAGTAAGCGACTTACAGTAAGTGCATTCATCGTAAGATAGCACCACATACCACAGTCAAATATACAGTATACGAACATTCCATTCCAGCTAAACAATGGATACATAGCGTTTTGCAAAACAAATAATTGTTCATACACATCTCAAATCTATTTATAAAAAAATTGGAGAACGGTAATATTTTACACACACATGAAGGTACCCATAAGCCATTATTTCTGATGAAAAAAACACGTGCAAAAATTGGTTGATACAGCATTTTGGAAATAAACTTTTCATATGTTTGTGAGTTAAGTTAATCACTGCTAAGTATTTCCCGCTATATGTGAGATTGAACCATTGAACGTATGGCTGACTGTATATGTGTGTCTGTGTGTACACTGCTGTAAATCTAACACCACCCCTGTTTCTACCCATCTGTGTTATTGCAGCTGCAGTCCTCCTCCCCTCCTCCCTGACTCAGCCCTCATGCACAATACTTTCCACCTTCCCTTCCCCCCCCCCAATACTTTTTGTTCTCTAGCATGCCCCCCCCCCAGCACCTCTCCCATTCTAAGCCCTTTAGCCAACCTGTCTCTTTGCTCCACCCATGCATTCTCTGAATATGTACCAGCCATACTCTGATTGACAGCTCAACGTGGCTAGACTGATGTGGTGTGTTTTTATCATAGTTTTGGGAAATCTTAACCGCATTCTAAAAGCTCAGTGTCTAGAGCCGCGCTCACGTGCTAGTCGGAACTCGGAAACTCAGACATTTTCGACTTGTTAACCTAAGCGGAAGAGTTGGACCCAGAGGTTCCCATATGGGAGGTACCAGAATCAACCGATAGGAAGCTCTATGCAAATAACGTAATACATTTTAACTCGGAGGTTCCTATTTCCGACTAGGACATGAATATGTCATGTATCTTTCATTAATCCGGACCCCTTTTCCCATGGGCCTTGCCACGGCAACGGTGAAGATTCGAGTGGGCCTACCATTCTCCTTCCGAGACAATGTACATGTATAGTGTGTTGTTGCGTGTTATCCTGTAGGCTAAGTCCTGTGAAGACATTAGTCATCTTTAACCTATTACACACTCCTTAAGGCAAATAATATTTTTTCACCACCACAATGTTTAATCTGACCAATGGTATGGAAAAGGTTTCCTCACTTAACCAAAACAGGACATTCCAGTCTCCAATGATGAAGATATCCATGTTTCTTTCTGAGGGATATATATATATATATATGAGAGAGAGAGAGACTCACTCACTGTACTCTCATTAAATTCCCTACTCTTCCTGCCAATGGGAGAGCTCGGCAACCCACCCTGATAAGGCACATTCACGCATGGAGAAGCACGAGGAAGGAGGGGAAATAATGTAAAATCAAGATGTAAAAAAATTGGGAAAGAGTTGCAGTGAGGATGAAGTGGAAACAGCTGTTTGGGGGAGGGTGGGCAGGTGATAAGGTGCTTTGTATCAGATCTCTCCGCTCCTGAGAGCCTCAGCTCAAGACAAATGGGTTGCATGCACTCCCAGGGCACTGGGTCATGGCACAATCCCCTCTCAAGCCCACCCAGCCCTGCCTGCCTTCCCTGTGAAGGCCGTTTTTTGAGGCTTGGATGGAGCCCTTGACCTGGTTTCAGTGGTGGTGCTGATCTGGTGTGACCAGCTCCAGCCGTACTCCAGCTCCAAGGTGGCCAGGTCCGTGTCTACCCAGCTGGGAGGGGCAGAGCTGGGCCTCGCTGGGTTTTCAGGTACCTGCTGCTACTGGGGTAGGGGGGATGGTGTGTGTGTGTGTGTGTGTGTCCACAGAGTAGTATCCAAACTCACTGAAAAATACACAAACATTGAGACACTTTGTCAAACTCAAAACTGTATTCGCTGATAAGTACTGTAAATAGTCGAGTTTGTCAGATCTCTGGCCCTTTTGAATATGAGCTAAGAAATAGAGGGAGGGAGAAGAGAATGTGAATAGAGTGGCAGATTGCTTAGCAGTTAAGCGCGTTAGAACAGTAACTGAAAGGTTGCTGGTTCTAATCCTCTAGCCGACCTAAGTGAAAAATCTACCGTTGTGCTCTTGAGTACGGCACTTAACCCTAATTACTCCTGCAAGTTGCTCTGGATAAGAGTGTCTGCTAAATTACTCAAATGTAAATGTATTGTGACCTGTCAGTCATCGTAGAGTAGCAGAGAAGGAGGGAGAGAGTGTGACCTGTCAGTCACAAAAAACACACTTGTGGGTCCAGCTGTGGACGGCATGTGTTGGGAGAAGAATTCTCTCCCACACATCTGGAATGATGGTACAGTGCCACACACAAACACCAGCCTCCAATCAGCTGATTCACAGTAAGAAAAACACCAGACTGATATGTAAGACAGAGATGTGTTTTAATCACGTCCAAGGATCACTCTATCATGGGTGTAAAACTGTCACCCAGGCACATGTTTTGTGTCTCCATCTACTGAATATGTTTTTGGGGACTTGGCACCCTATAGGGCTCTGATCAAAAGTAGTGCACTATATAAGGAATATGATGACATTTGGGACCCAGCCTTGGTGTGATTTAGTGCCTCACTATCAGTCACACGATAACAAATAAATCCAAAGAATATGAATTACATCTCCAGTCATAACATGTCATAACTTCTTCATGATGTTGCGTATGTCCTGAATCCTTAGTGTTCAGAATGTACTTTAGTGTGTGTGTCTGTGTGTTCATAATGTACTGTGCAGCTGGCTTCATAAAAGGAATTTAAATGAAAATAGACTATAAATCATTGTGTCGTAACAGCAACTAACCCTAAACGTTTGGCAAGACATTATCATACTGCTTGATGTGTCGTAACAGGCTCGTGCCATCTGTCATTAATTCACTTTCTCGAGCTTGTCTTTGGCATTAGCTAAAGTGGACACTATTTTGAGAGAGAGAGAGCAGGAGGAAGAGGGCATTGATACAGATTAGCCCGTTAGTGGTCAAACCCTCGTCACACCTACAACTTATTTATTAATCAAAACCCAGCCCTTTCGCGTTTCCGTCAGCTATTGCGCCCATAAATGTAAAACTAACAAAAATATTTCTTACACAACCCAGGAGCTAGAGTGCCACGCGACAGTCCTTAAAATCTTCCATTGCATTATGTTTGGTAAAGTAGAGCAAATGTTGAGAGCGACACGCAGGTACACAGAGGTACATTGGCACATTATGTTCTGGTAGCTATTTTTACTTGGTTTGCAGCAGACTAAACAGTTCTTCCAGAATCTTTCTTCTGGGAGATCCTGTTTGCATCTGGATAGCACCCCCCTTATTCACGCATGCATTTACACACACCACCTCAGTGGTACCTTCTTTTCACCCCATCCTCTCTCTCTCACACACAGATAGACAGACAGACAGACTCATACGCGCACACACATACTATCTCAGATCCAAAATGTCTGCAAACATCCTAAAGTTTCAGTTTTCTATTAGAAATACTGGTATGTCATCATTCTGAATAAAACTGGGACTTGACCTCTGCCCTCCAACAGCCAACATTAAATCCAGTCCTTATATGTGTATTCATGGAGAAATCATACGAGCCAGGGAAACAGCGCCTCTCTGTCTCAGTAAGTGTAGCCCATGTATCTAATGATGTCTGGACCAAGAGAATGATATGCTGCCGCACTAACGTTTGATTGATTGATTCGAGCAAGCATTTGAAAGCAAGTATAAAATAATTTGCCAACCAGAGTTGAGCTGAGCCCCCCCCAGGGAGGCCAGTTTGGATTTGGCTTTACACATATCAATTCACCTTCTAAGCAAAACTTAATTTTCAAAAAAACTTGCTGTTTCTGGTCTGCTTGTGTTGATGTCCTGCAGCAGCTAGTTTGCTAAATCGTCCCTTTCCTAAGATGAGGATTTGGACTTGTGTTTTGATTTAATTCTCTGTTCAGGCCAATGATTATGCTGGCGATTATTATCTAACCATAAATGAATATGCTGTGCCACTGGCCTGAGACGACTGAAGTTCAATATATAGCCTAGATGTAGGCTCACGTTAACTAGCTAGCTGACTTAGCTGGTTCATTGTCACCCATGTGAGGAAGTTAGGCTAGCAAGCCTGTGCTGGGCTTGGTGTAGGCTAGCCTCTATTTGGCTTGGTGTAGGCTAGCCTCTATTGGGCTTGGTGTAGGCTGGCCTGTGTTGGGCTTGGTTTAGGCTGGCCCGTGTTGGACTGGTTTGGGCTAGCCTGTGTTGGGCTTTTGTAGGCTAGCCCGTGTTGGAAAAGGAATGGGGGATACCTAGTCAGTAGAGACAGCAGTGGGGTCAAACTGTAGAACTTGGTCCCTACATTTGAATATAAAAATAGATTTTTTCAAACAAAACTACACTACATTTTATATCTGGGACCCTCAGGATCACAAATCAAAGCAAGATTACTGAATGTAAATACATTATTTACCTTCGGAGGTGAATGTATCAAACCAGTTGCCGTTTGTTGTTGTAAACTACCCTCAAACAATGGCATGGTATTTTTTGTTGTTGTAATGGATATTGTAAATTGGAGACTGCAGTTAGATTAACAAGACTTTAAGCGTTCTGCCCTATGTCCCGGAATTGGCTGTTGTTTACAACGTCATTCTAGTCACATTATTGCATATTGAGCAATAACTCTCCCGGTTTAGGGACACCAATCCCATAGAGGTTAATTTCCATGCCAGCACATTCCATCGTTTCAACTTTTCCAGACATACAGTGGCTTCAGAAAGTATTTATACCCCTTGACTTTTTCCACATTTTGTTACATTACAGCCATATTCTGAAATTGATTAAATCATTTTCCCCTCATCAATCTACACACAATACGCAATAATAAGTATTCAGACCCTGTACTCAGAACTTTGTTGAAGCACCTTTGGCAGCGATTACAGCCTCAAGTTTTCTTGGGTGTGACAATACAAGCTTGACACACCTGTATTTGGGGAGTTTACCCATTCTTCTCTGTAGATCCTCTCAAGCTCTATCAGATTGGATTGGGAGGGTCACTGCACAGCTATTTCCAGGTCTCTACAGAGATGCTAGATTGGGTTCAAGTCCGGGCTCTGGCTGAGCCACTCAAGGACATTCAGAGACTTGTCCTGAAGCCACTCCTGCATTGTCTTGGCTGTATGCTGAAGGTTGTTGTCCTGTTGGAAAGTGAACCTTCGCCCCCCCAGTGTGAGTTCCTGAGTGCTCTGGAGCAGGTTTTCATTCTCTCTGTACTTTGCTCTGTTCTTTTTTCCCTTGATCCCGACTAGTTTTCCAGTCGCTGAAAAACATCCCCACAGCATGATGCTGCCACCCCCATGCTTCACTGAAGGTATGGTATTGACCAGGTGATGAGAGGTGCTTGGTTTCCTCCAGACGTTATGCTTGGCATTCAGACCAAAAAACGATCTTTGTTTCATCAGACTAGAGAATCTTGTTTCTCATGTTCTGAGAGTCCTTTAGGTGCCTTTGGCAATCTCCAAGCAGGCTGTCATGTGCTTTTTACTGAGGAGTGGCTTCCGTCTGGCCACTCTACCATAAAGGCCTGCTTGGTAGATTTCTACAGATATGGTTGCCCTGCTGGAAGCTTAATTTAATTTAACACAGGTGGACTCCAATTAAGTTGTAGAAACATCTCAAGGATGATCAATGGAAACAGTTTCAAGTCTCATAGCAAAGGATCTGCATAGTTTGCTTTGTCATTATGGGGAATTGTGTGTAGATTGAGGAAAAACAACTCAAAATTTTAGAATAAGGCTGTAACATAACAACATGGAAAAAGTCAAGGGGTCTGAATACTTCCCGAATGCACTGTATGTCCTGTATGTTCTCACAGTGTGGAGACTTAACTGAGGATGTGATAGATCAAGGTAGTATGCAGAGGTAATTGGAAACTGCTATGAAATATAAATCTTCCATCTGGAATCTAGAATGTACACATTGTGATACTGTACGTTTGCATTTTGGCTAGTTCTGGTTACAATTTGAGGCAGGGCCTCAAACTACATTTCAGTGAATAACACAGTATCTGTTAATTTGTGTGTGTATATGTGTTTCAAATTATATGTACACTCTGTTTGTGCACTCTCACAAGCAGCAAACATGAGGGAAAACGGTACACATCCACTCTGTACCTTTTACAGTTCCTGCTGCTGCACCTTGAATATTTATGTCAGGTCTTACAACAGCCCATCTATCTACCTACCTCATCCCCATACTGTATTTATTTATTTATCTTGCTCCTTTGCACCCCAGTATCTCTACTTGAACATTCATCTTCTGAACATCTAAAATTTCGGGTGTTTTAATTGCTATATTGTAATTACTTCGCCACCATGGCCTTAACTCCCGTGTCTTACCTAATTTGCACTGTATATATATATACGTTTTTATTTTATTTAGTTCTACTGTGTTATTGACTATGTTTTGTTTATTACATGTGTAACTCTAGCCTACCTGGTTAAATAAAGATAAAATAAAAGCTGTTCGACCGTTACCCGGGTCCTGCTGGGTGTCAGCTTCCAAGATGTATAGATGGATCAAATTAAAACAGCCTTGACAGGAGAGACGGAGTCGAGTCCCAAATGGCACCACATTCCTTTATAGTGCACTAATTTTGACACGTGCCATTTGTGATAGTGCCAGACAGGCCATGAGCGCTGCCCTACTGACGTAGTCTGCAGAGGGAATGTGAAAGCACAGGAGATCCAAGGCACGTCGCCACATTCTAGCACACGCACCAGTTGCGTTACGGATCACAGTGGAGGGAAGAGGAATTTGGGTATCTGTTATGTGGTTCGCATCAGGATAGATGCATCGGCACAGGAAAACATTCCTAAAAACCCATATTTTGGTCCCCATTCTTTGGGTTTGTGAAACCACCGAAAACATGGAAATGTGTGAACAGTAAATGTGTATGGATTTTCTCTCTCGTCTTTATACAAGGCTGTACTTGAATATAAAGTGTCCTGTTTTCTTACTTACATTCATGTAAACAGAGGCACAAAGGCTGTCAATCATAAAGGTTACTTGTACCGATGTACACTTCCACACATGATTATGTGGTTTGCTTCTGTTCCAGTATGTGTAGACTTAAAAGGCCAGGGTTCGCTGCTGAGACAGGCAAGCAAGTAACACTAGCAAGCTAGTTCCAGTTTGCATTAATGGGCCTGAAGCAGCTTTAAACATTGGACCCATGTAGGCTGCCCGCATTGGGCCTGGTCATCGGCTCCACATTGGCCTTAACGGCAGCCAGCCCTCACTTCACCCGAAATACAAAGTTGCTACTATCATATGTACATTTGTACCATAGAAACTTAAGTTTATCATGTGTCACATGCTTATCTTTTTACAGACTTCATCATTGGCTGTGTGCAATGACGTCGGACAACGGGACACTTAAACTGGAACAACACTCTTAGTAATGTTGGAATTTTACAATGTTGACACTTGAGGTTGACACTTAAAGCATGTTTAGACATGGACCTCATCAAGCTAGTTTTATCAGTGACAGCACCCGTAGAGACAGAGTATGTCATGGAGTTTGCTGAAGTTTTTACCAGAATAGGACTATTTCCAGGAGAATTTAAATTAACCTTGATCCAGACTCAACCCCTGTGGGTTACCCTCCCGAGACAGACTCCCCTTGCTCTTCACGCCCATCTGAATCAAGAGCTGGAGAGCATGGAGAAATCTGACAGCGTCACCAAGGTTACAGAACCAACAGATTGGGTCAATGCGTTAGTGGTGGTGGAGAAACCACGCACAGGCAAGCTCAGAGCATGTCTCAACCCAAGAGACTTGAACAAGGGTATCAAATGTCCCCCATTATCCTGAAGTAGCAGGAGCATGCTACGTTAGTATCATGGACGCCAGATCAGGCTACTGGGATATCAAGCTCACAGAAGAGTAATCTAAGCTCACAACGTTCAACACACACCGTTTGGACACTACAGGTTTCATTGCCTGTCTTTTATCTCAGCCCAAGACGAGTTTCAGCGAAAGATCGACAAGATGTACAAAGATGTACAATTGCCACAACTCGATGGAGTTGTGGCAATTGTGGTCGACATCCTTGTCTATGGTAGACCAAAGAGGAACACGACAGAAACCTCTGTGCGATGCTGCAAAGGTCCCGCGAGAGAAGAGTCAGGGCTCAACCCCCAAGAAGAGCACAGTTGGCGCTACAGAGGTCAGGTACTTCGGACATCTTCTCACAGCGAATGGAATGGAGCCACTCAATTAACCTCGCAGAGCTGGAAACAGTGCTTGGTATGATCAACTACTTAGCCAAGTTTGCACCCAGCCTCTCCAATACTAATGCACCACTGCGTCAGCTGCTTAATGCAGTCCACTGAGTTGCTCTGGGACAAGCAAAGCCCATCGGCTACGCTTCCAAATCTCTCTGACTGTGAAATCATCTACGATCAAATCGAAAAGGCGCTGGAAACCATTCTGTTCGGATGTTAGCGTTTCCATTGATACGTCTATGGACAACAAGTTATTGTGGAATCCGACCACAAGCCCCTCGAATCAATCATGAGGAAACCGACCACAAAGAATACAGAGTGTGATCCTTCAACTACGAAAATACAACATCACAATCACTCACTGTCCAGGCAAAGATATCCCTGTCGCAGACACACTCTCCAGGAAGTTTCTTACCTAGAAGGACAGCAGCATCAGTGTAGGCATGGACATGTAGGTGCACACAGTATACAGAAACTTACCAGTTAGTAACACAAAACTGAAGGAGATCTGAGCAGAAACAAAAAAGGGCACACAGCTCACACAGCTGAGGAAAGTCATACAGGATGGATGGCCTAAGGAGAAAATGCCCTCAGAGTGTCTCAGATTTCTGGAACCATTGTGATGAACTATCACAGATCAACGAAACAATTTTCAAAAGTAGAGAAAATCATCATTCCTACCAGTCTCAGAGAAGAGATGCTGGACACATGGGCATGGAAAAGTTTAAACAAAGAACACGGGACATTTGGTTTGAGCCGCAGACTTCAATCAAATCCTTCCCAGCACCAACCATCAGCTGCAACCTGAAGTCGTCAGCTACAAGGAAATGCATGCAAAACGTGCACAGATACAACAACACCAAAAGCGATACTACGACAGGTCAGATAGACCACTGAATGATGGAGAGTCAGTTAGAATCCAGGAGCATGGCCTCTGGAAGCCAGCAGTCATCATCCAGCCAGCTGACACTGAACGTTCATATCACATCCGCACTGCAGAAGGAGCGGTGTACTACTACTAGCTTCATACCACATAAGGTCAGGAAGAGAGGTCAAGCCAAGAGCTGTCCTAAACTTGTGAAATGTCAAAGAGTGGAGGCACATCACTGTCCTAAAATAGTTCCAGACTGTTAACTTGTTATTGAACACTTGAAATGCTTTCGTATTGTATTTGTTTGAAATGTTGAGATGCAATTGCTACAGTGAAAAGCTGAGTTGCTTAGAAATCATGGCTCTGAATTATTGTTTCAGTGTCTGTTATGCTGATGCAGTATGCAGTTGGTGCAGTATGCAGTGTACATGGTTACTTACCTTGAGTTCAAAAGAAAAGCTTGAAAATATGTTGAAAATTGTACCTTTTTTAAGAAGGGGGGCGGAATAGTCATTTGTAAACAAATTGAATTGTAATTGGTTGTATTCTACCTTCATATCATACTGCGCTTTAAGACCACCCAGGTAATTAGGTCCATTTCAGTTGATCATGGCCAGAGACACACAAACATGCCTGTTATAGCTAGCTGATAAAGAGCTACATTTTATAAAGATCCTGTCGTACTGTATTTTATCATTTGTACGCTTACAACTTAAATAGCAGCCTGTACATGACTTTGAAGCTTTAACTCTGCCCCCTAGGTTTGTGTTTACAAGGTTACTGGATAATGTGAGAGGAATCTCTGGAAACAGATATGATCTCACAGATCACTGGGACTCTACCTAGGACCAGTAGGGCCCCAGTGTCTCATGGGAAACTGTCATTTTCCATCTCAGATTAGTCCTTGTAGCTGCCAATCCAAAAATCTCAGTTCAATAGATCAATTCAGCAGTTGCGTTATTCTAATTTCAATTCGTACATGTGTAGGTGTGCACTTTGCCTGTGCCTGAATCTTCTTTGTGTCGAATTATGTTCCTTCCTCAACACACTTTCAGGCTAGCACGAGAACAAGGTCAGTATGTGCAAATTGAAATATGTCTGCTGTACAGCATGTTTTTTCAGACGTTCGATAGCCTCAATGACCTCATTGACTTGACAGATGAGAGGAGGATTTTGGGAGCGTTCCAAAACTAATATTTTTTCAGGCTCCTCAGAAGTGTCCTTGAAAGTAAGTCTTTCCACAAACGAGGAAAAAATGCAGGGAACGTTGGATTGTGACATGAAGAAACCTGCCCAAGGGGGTCGGAACACGCATCTCGTCTTTTCGGTTCCCACCAAATGGCTGTGTGTATACTTATTCTTCCATGGTGATGACAAACAGCATGTCTTCTCGCTGTCCCGACTGAGATATGTTTTACCTGCTGACTTAGAGTTGGCACCAGAAAGGCATGTGCACACATCCACGCACACACGCTTGCATGCACACACGCACACTCACAAATCAAGCACATTTAGACTTGTTTTCTTCTTATTTTCCTCTGCTTATAATGACCTAAAACTAGTCTTTGCCAGGTTTGTGTCACTTACTGTACTCATAACATTCCATTACACTCCTTACATGTGTCACGTCAGCCAGGAGCTGCCAGAGCCGCCCGTCAGCCAGGAGCTGCCGGAGTCTCCCGCCTGTCCGGTGCTGCCGGAATCTCCCATCTATTCGGGACCCGCTGCAAGGGTCCCCAGTCCGAGGTGGGTGGCGAGGGTTGCCGCTCCAAAGGCGTCACTTAAGCGGGCAAAGACTATGATGGAGTGGGGTCCACGTCCCGCGCCAGAGCCACCACCGCGGACAGACGCCCACCCAAACCCTCCCCTATAGGTTCAGGTTTTGCGGCCAGGGTGGGGGGGGGGGGGGGGGTACTGTCACATTCTGACCTTAGTTTATTTTTTATGTCTTTGTGTTAGGTTGGTCAGGGCGTGAGTTGGGGTGGGTTGTCAATCAGAAGCAGGTGTTGTTCGTTGTCTCTGATTGAGAATCATACTTAGGTAGCCTTTTCACACCTGTGTTTTGTGGGTGATTATTTTCTGTTGTGTGTCTGCACCATACAGAACTGTTTCGTTTTGTTTCTGTCGTTCAGTTTGTTGTTTTGTTATTCAGTGTTCAGTTGATTTATTAAATATTAACATGGACACATACCACGCTGCACATTGGTCCGATCTTGACTACTCTTCCTCAGATGACGAGGAGAACCGTTACAACATGATTACAAACTCCCCGGCAGTGTGTCAGTCTCTTTGATGGCTCTGGGAAGCCATTGGGAGGGAATCAACAATATTTTAATCTCAACAAATCTCTGAAAAATGTGTTGCTTTGCTCCATTGTGGCTGGACAATATTCCCTACATAGTGCACTACTTTGGTCAAAAGTAGTGCACTATTTAAGAAATAGGGTTCCATTTGGGACGCAGCCTCCACTCCGCCAGACATGAGAGTGGACTTGGAAAAGTCAACAACCCAACTTAATGAGAAAAAGGAGAAAACATGACATCCCAGAAAGCTGCATCAAAACACGATTTAAGGATGTTGTGACAAACAGTGGGTTATAACATCGCGACAGGCGTTCGAGGGGGGATTTTTAAAAGCATGTTAAAAGCTTGTTCTTCTTGCTTTATAGTCATGGTTGTGTCCCAGTTCAGAATAACATGGGCCCCATGTAGACACAGATCATTTCCACAACTTCGTAGCCTACGCTGGTTAATCAAGCACATTTCAGAAAGTCATTTATTTGTCAGTTACCTTCTCTTTCAACTCAGACGCAACTGTTTGCAGTGCCAATGTTTTGCAATTAAATTCTATTCCAAATTCCAAATTGTGCTTCCTGTGTCCCTCTGATTGAGTTCCCTCTACAACCTCCCTAGAAACCTCTGTGATTGACCACATTTACCACATGCCAGTCTTTTTTCCTTTGACTGCAAATATTTTATAATGTAATGTTTCGCATGAAAGCTTGGCCCAGTCATGGTTTCAGTAAAGCAAATTTCAAGCGTGCAGCATTGCTGTGTTGCTGCTCTGATCTGCATGAATCAGGGGTTCCTGAAAAGGGAACGGGAGAGCACCCCACCTCCCCATCCACCACCAAACCTCTCCTGCCCAGTCATGCTGGTCCCAGTCCTCCTTTCAGTAAATTCTCTGTGATTCAGAACTATGTTTGGGAAAGAGAGAGAGAGAGAGGTGGTGATCTGGGTTGAGGGAGAGGAAAAGGTGTGCTGAGATAGTGAAACACTTGGATTTGCATTCCCCCCAAACACACCCTGCCTGGCCTAAGGGGATTGAATACCCTTACTTTTCCCAATAACAGGCAGGCAGGAAGGCAAGCAGCCCGGGGCTAAGAAAGCCCTTGTCTAACCATCTAATCACAGCCAAGACCTGCAGTCAGCATCTCTGGTTGATGAGGAATCAGGAATCTCCCCTCTCTGACGAGAATCTGCTGTGCGTGAACCTCTGACCAATTGACTACGGTAAAAGCATAAAGTGCCGTAATTACGTCACTTGAACCTTCAACCTCACATTACCAAACTGTTTCTCTAACCTGTGCTGCATCAGCAGTGACAAGTCCGCAGCTATTAGTCGTCTCAAGGTTTGAGGAGCGCCTTTCAGTATTTTAGCTATCAATCGTCTATTTGTGCAGCTCCACATGTACACAAGGTCTCTGAAATGCCACTCAGGCCTCATTCATAAAGGAGCCTAGATAAAGCTCTGCATGTTTCCATGTTATGATTTTACGACCCTTTTCTTCCGAAATAGCTGCATCCGCAGGGGCATCGTGTGTATATCCGCCTGTCACTCCTGATCCCAATGGAACATATGCAAGTCAATGAAGTCATTATGACGGAGGAAAGTTTGACATTGCTCACCAACACCATCGCTGGTCTGGAATTGGGTGAGGGTGGGCGTGTCATGGTGAAACCCCTATTACTGCCCCGTTTATCTCACCCCTTCTCTGATATGCAGGCTGAAAGATTGGCAGATCAGAGTGACTGCGAGCACACAGCTGTAATCACACAGACAGTAATGAGCTCTTAGTGTGCAGTGGCGAGGCAAACTGGGTGACACTATCTGAAAGAGCGAGAAGATCCCAGAGAGAATGTTTTTGTCTGTCCATCAACAGAACAGCAGGAGACTAACCTTACTCCAACGTGATCAATGCAGCAGAACACTGTGGCTTCATTCCATTTACTTCCATCCACTAACTTTACCCATCCTGCTGGCGTTGCAACTAAAACTACAAGTGACACAATGGTGACATGATGAACCAATAATGGAGTCATATCATGTTTAGTCATAAGAGCTGTGTGGATCAGGTGTGGAGTGATGCTGTTGAGATCTTGGCCGTTAAGAACCTTGCAGCCTTCGCCTCTCATCCCATCTGTCATGATAAGAACTACTTACTATTCCCTATTTGCAGTGCTGTATATCACTACCTTGCTCCCAATATGTTGTAGTCAACTCTATTGTTCTCATGCCATAACATCGCTAGCAATGAGGAATCAGCCCAGAAGTGGCCCTCATCCAGGGGCCCGGAACTGATTGAATCGGCCCGGAATCGGGTGTCGGTCTTGGCCTGGAATCAAAATGAATGACTGCCCAGAATTGGCCCAAATACATTGGGCTATTACCGTCTATTGGAATTCAGCTGACTTTGCCGTCATCTTACCAGAATCCCCCCAGTAGCAGCCCGATGCAAATTTAAATAAATTTATACAAAATGACCAAGTTAGTAATTTTAAATATTACTATCATGCATTTTATACTTTCAAATTATACACATCCACAAAAAAATATTTTTGTGTCGGAGGAAACATTGTACACCTGGTGACCATGTCAGCGCCCGGCCCACCACAGGAGTTGCTACAGCGCGATGGGACAAAGACATGTCGGCCGGCCAAACCCTCCCCTAACTCCGACGACGCTGGGCCAATTGTGCGTCGCCTCATAGGTCTCCCGGTCGTGGTCGGCATGGGTCTCAAACCAGCATCTGTAGCAATGCAGTTTACACTGCGATGCAGTGTCTTAGACCGCTGCGCCACTTGGGAGGACCAATCCATAAATTTTTTCATACTTATCAATTGCCTTGCACAAAGTATAAAAATGCTAAAATACTACACAGGACACTTTTTAAAAATCATTTCAATGTTAATTGTATTTTTTGATCACAGAAACAATGAGAAAATATGGAAAAATAAATAAAAACAATAATTATATATAACGCAGCCCGTGTAATCATCTGCCAGAGAGTAGCTCCAAACGGCCCTAGCCCCAAGTAATACATTTGGGACAGATAACTATCACTGGAATTGGCCCTAGCCCCAAGTAATACATTTGGGCCAGATAACTCATACCGGAATCGGCCCGAGCTCCATCCTCATATCTCAGCCATAAGTAATACTGCCGAAGGCGGCCCAGACTCTGGCCACATGATCCGACTCTCAGCCGGAATCGGCCCAGATCCACTGTGCTAGCTGGGACATGACCATGAACGGAGAAAAGGCTAGTGGGCCTCGTGTTGCGCTGAAAATATCCCCCCTGACAGATTTCTCTCCCCCCCTGACAGATTTCTCTCCCCCCCTTCGGGTGAACGTGAATTCTTCATTGCTGCGAATTGCTTGCTAGTTGAGATTTCTGCTCTTCACTCTGTTGTTAGTTTAGCCTACATTTCACTGATCTTAGTAGCAGAAAGCATTTTTTATTTGTGTCTTTTGATCACGGGGAGGCACTGGTAATGTATGCAGTTTTCGGTTTGGCTTTTGTTTCAAGTGTATTAGTCTATAAATAAATCTCTTTGCTAAAATTCGTCATCTCTCCCATGTCTTATTCGACTATTAGTTGTTCTGAAATGTTTATTGCCTACATTTTACTACCTGTTTTTTATATAACACACATACATTAATTATTCATTTTGGTTGCCTATCCTGATATGACGTTTCTTCTGTAGAAAGCATTTGACTCTGATGTGTGTCGCAGAAAGTATTTGACTAAAGAAATTAGGTGGGGGGTGGGAGGATTTTGGCAAGGCCCCCCCCCATTCTAATTTCCTTAATTTTGTAGCTAGAGTCCAATTCTTTCTGTGGCACACACTACTGGTCAACATGAGCTACCAAAATGATTATGAAGTCTGCCAGGCCTTGCAGTCCCAAGATGGAAGGGGGTTTAAAAAAACAACGCTTTCAGCTACTAAAATCTGTGAAATGTAGGCTGAACTGACAATGGAGTGAAGAGCAGAAATCTCAACTAGCAAGCAAGTAGCAGCAATGAAGAATTTAGTGCGCGCATGTTCACTTGAAGGGGGGTGGGAGAATTCTGGCAGGGGGAGATTTTTGGCACAACACCTGTTCTTCCAAACTCACGAGGTCACCACCCTCTAGCACTCACTTTTTGTTCCGGCACCTCCCGATTTACAAATGAAGCAGTTATATCACCCTAATATAAGCAACCATATACTGTATGTATTCCCAATAATCAACTGTGCCGTTGCAGTACACTTTGAAAATTCAATTGAGTAGGCCTACTCACACATTTTACACCCATTCTTGAAGCATCTACCAACTCTAGTCCTGCTATCATGAAATTCAAATACAGTATATGCCTATTATTACACTATAGCGGCATAGGTTAATTTATTGATACTGTTTTTCAAATGCCCCATATATGCTCAATGATTTTCATATTCCACATGCTATAAACTGTGGGCATCTCATATTCACATAATCTCAAACAGGACAAGCACTTTGGGCTTGGCAGGCTTGGCTTGGGCACAGCACGATTGGTACAGTGGTGTATGCCCTGACACATTTTAGCACAGTGAGCACCCACCTCCACAACCCAGCCTGAGTACCTTTATGTGATTTAACAATATCATCAAGTTGGAACAAGCTTCCAAAGACTTAGAGAGAGAGAGAGAAGAACTCAAGCTCATGGAATGCAGTGACCTACATTTTTTGGGAACATTTTCTTGTAAGTGATCGTCGCAATTGGAGAGTCAAGGAATTGGGTTCTACCCTTACCCTACTTTCTACGATAGGTGATTGGGTCAAAGTGCTTTCCCCTCACAAATGATTTCTGTTGGTAGTATTTCAAACTTGGTCTCTCTCTGAATCTTCATGCTTCCAGGCAACTGCTCATTACAGTGAGAGGAGACGCCACAGAGCTACATAGACAGAAAAAAGTGAGTTAGACAGGGATTTTTCATTTCCCTCAGGCTAAGTTGACGGTCCATAAAACGTGAGAGAGAGATGGAGAAAGTCCAAGAACGGCAAGCTGGCATTGGTGCCCCCTTTTAGAGAAGAAAGTATTGTGGAATACCAATTTCACACTGATTTATCGACCAATGGAGGCCAGTGCCCAGCTACTGCATGAACTTAGCAAAGGCAGCACATCTGTTGACTTCTCCATTTTGAAATCATCTGATAATCATTACTATTACAGAAAGAAAAGAAAATACATATGGTTTGATCAAAGTATGAAAGCAAGAATTTTATTTTATATTACAGAAATGGAGAGGTGGACAGGAAAGAGATGAAGAGAGTGGAAAGAGAGAGAGAGGAAAGGCCCCAAGCCTAGCTAGACCACTATGGGCACTCCTGTTTTGTCTCACCCTTCCGCCTTTCCTCTAATAACACAACCCTCTTTCTTTCCCTCCCTCTCCCCCCTCCCCCTCGCTCTGCTACACTACCCCTTATCCTGACTCCCTAAGTCTTTGATCCTGTGCTGGTCGGCTGGTATGTCTTGGCACATCTGGCATAGTGCCCCACGGGTCTCTCCTGTGTTTTCCCAGCACTCAGAGGCCTAGGAAGGGAAAGAGGGTAAAGAGGGTGAGTTTGTACCTGTAGCATTTAAGAGCCGTCTGGAAGTCACGCCGTGGGGGCACTTGTTTGGAGATGGCTTTCTTCACCTCCCTCCTTTCCCCCTCTCTTGAACTCTTTCTTTCATATCATTCATTCATATCACTCATTGTCATGTGGCAGCTGTGGCTGGTTAATTATGTTTAATGTTTTGTTCGTGTCTTGATTTTTATGTTGTAGCCAAGTCATCACATGCACTTTTGAGCGCTCTGCCGCCAATGTACAGTACATCAGTTCAGACCAGACTGATTAAGACATGGGTGGTGGAGTAACTGCGTTGGTTAGAGTGCTGTAAATCACATACTCTTCCTGTCCTTACAGTATGTGAATACAATGTTCTGCATTCACTTATTGTGTTATAGTGTTTTGATGTACCACTGTATGTAATAGGCCTTTGGTCAAATTTGTAATAACTACCCAACCTTCCCCATCTACACACACACACACACACACACACACACACACACACACACACACACACACACACACACACACACACACACACACACACACACCACAATGCACACACACCACAACGCACACCCCATCAAATCCGACCCCCTCTCTCTGGGCAGTCATAAAACCAACACATCAAAGTGGGTCTGCTATGGTGTTACCCACAATTCCCTATGGCTCTGACATCACTGCAGCCTGTTTGCACAGCTGCTGGTCACTAGAGCCAAGCCATGCACCCCCACTCTCCTTCTCACAGCTACTCACTTCCGCCTGTGTCTGTCTGTGTGTACTTTTACATGAGTCTGATTTTGTCTATTTGCACAAGGCTGTATTTGTCTGTTAAATGAGACTGTCTGAAAGGAGTGGTGGGTGGGTGATTACCAGTTTATTGGCATCACAACACAATGGCATATACTGTAAACAACACTTCGATTCCCCATGCTTGGGGGTGAAGTTTTGCTTAGGTACAGATCTACTGTAGGATCACCTTCCCCTTCCCCAATCCAAATCTTAACCATTGGTAGGGAAAATGCTAAACTGCCCAAAATCAGTGTTTATGGACAACGTTACCCTTACTGCTAACAACACTTGCATTCCCATCCCAACTTGTAACGTCTGCTTGCAATTCACACTCTCAAACACGTAGATCCCCTGAATGCAGCTCACTTTCCAGCCCACTTTCCAGCTCACATTCTCAAACACATAGATCCCCTGAACACAACTCACTCTCCAGATCCCAATCACCTGAATTCTGATCACCTGTTCACACACCTGTATGTCATTATCTCTCACTTTTTAGTTCAGTTATTTGCACCCCATCATTGTGAGGTATTGTTCGTTTTGTGACACACTTCTACTTCGAGCGCTGGTTTTCCTGTAATTTACTCCTCCCGTGTAGGAGTTTTTGCCTGCCTCACTAACAACGCCTTATCTAATCACTGCCTGTAGCCTATTGGATTTCCTGTTGCATGATCTCCCGGACGACGTTACTAGCCTTTTCCCTGCCTGTACTGTTGCCTTTTTGGACCCCCTGTGTATGACCTTCATCCTGCCCCTGAAACCAGCTCTCTGTCTCCCATCGTCTTCAGTACACAACTACAGAATATCTGATGGGAAAAATCCAGTATTTTTATTGATCTGTGGTCATTAGATATTGGGACTATCTCCCTACTCTCTAAGATTGGGACTGACCCTCTACTATGTACAAACACCCATTAGAACTGCATTAATCTATCATATTCTATTTGTATAGTCCTTGTTACAGAAACAATACGATGGTGTTCTCCATTTTGCTCTACGACCCCTAAAAGCGTATTGGGACTCGTCTGAAGTCGGTACAGCCGATCTGTCAACTTCTGTCTGTACCGTCCTAACAGTTTAGGCTACACACTAATATGACCCCCTCTGTGGAAAGGTGAGATTCTCACATGTACAGGCCTCACAACACTCATCTGAAGGTCCCCCAGTACCAGTTGAAAACATTGATGGAAGTATACAGTATGTGGAGACTGTTTTAGTGCCAAAAATAAGGGGTAAAAAAATATATATATATATTCCTGATCTTTCTTATCTCTCAAATACTGGACAGAGACTTCAGAACAAACTTCCTTTTAGATTTCTGGAGGACTATGTTTTTCCATGTAGTGAATCTGTTAATGTGTTTGTTATGGGCTAATAGCAGTATTTCATTTTTTTATATATACTTCAAGGGGTCTTTAACATTCAAAATCCAATAGCAAAATGAACCTTGGTATGATCCCCACACACACCCCAGTTTAGACTGTTATGGGTTAAGACAATTTATGTTGGTGTCTCCTTTATTTTGGCAGTTACCTGTAGGTCAAACCATTACGAAGAGGGGACACTTCTTTCCCCAAATGTCCACACCTCTACCCCTGTCTCTTCCCCTCTGATGTCATTGGATTTGGGATGTACTAATTTGGGGATTCCCATTATGTCACTGGTTCCAATGGTCCCTCGAGGGGGTCACTGATTCTGCACTGTCATCACCATGTCCCCAGGCAGACAAGATACCCAGAGGCCTCTGCTCTGTCACATAATGGACACCAGCCAGTCTTCTTAGCAGGGTGACACTGAGAAATGACTTTCAGTTCATCCGGTCACCAGTTACCATTGTGATCTCTATGGGGCAACTGTTTGGGCAGCATCTTTCAGGAGCGAGTGCTTCATTATGTTTAATGATGTACTCTAAGATTGATGAAGTGTCAGTAGCTTCGTAGAGGCACTGTTTATGCGTGTTGAATCTTATACAGTGCTACTAATGCTGTAAACTCATGGATGATATATATTTAATCCAGACATCAACAGTTTATTGAATTCACTCTCGCTTCCCTTTGTTCCCTGTCTTTTTTGCTTTCTCTTCTCTTCTATTAATCTCTTCTTTTCCTCTTATCCCTCTCCTCCTCCCTCCCTCCCTCCCTCCCTCCCTCCCTCCCTCCCTCCCTCCCTCCCTCCCTCCCTCCCTCATCACCTCTACGTCCAGTAAGGACATGAGTGCCCCATATGGACACTCTAAAGGAAATGGTACTTTTCTGACCTACCTTCCTCTCAAACTAACATGTTGCTGCCATCTGGGCCCTCCACTGCCCCAAAGTATGAGCACTATTCAAATTAACACTGGGTGAAAAGAGTGGAGATCAGGGAAACATACATCTATTGGTTGCATGAAAAATATGTTAGATACTGTATATATAGTCACAAGCCTGAGGTAAAAGGGTTCAGAATATTCCAAATATCGAAAGAGCGAAAGTGTAGTTATCTAATGGGAGAGATGGAGAACAGGTGGCGAAATGAGTTCAAAAATGTGTTTGTGACAGTCAGTCAGGGGGATCTCTTCAGGATGAGTCCCAAATAGCACACTACTCTTGACCAGAGCCCCAGGGTGCACTTTATAAGGAATAGAGTGTCATTTGGGACTCATACTGAGATAATTTTATATCCTGAGTAAGGGCTCTTTTTGAGCCAGGTACTTCACCCAGTAAATGTAGCTGTGGAGTGATATTTGGCAGGACAACTTGAAGAGAGTGTCCTGTGAGTGAAAAACACATAGCACTAATACCTGACATCACCTTCAAAACTTCTATTTTCTTCTATTGTCTGTAAACAATTGTTGGAAAAATTACTTGTGTCATGCACAAATTAGATGTCCTAACCGACTTGCCAAAACTATATTTTGTGGTTGAAAAACAAGTTTTATTGACTCCAACCTAAGTGTATGTAACCTTCCGACTTCAAATCAAATCAAATCAAATCAAATGTATTTATATAGCCCTTCGTACATCAGCTGATATCTCAAAGTGCTGTACAGAAACCCAGCCTAAAACCCCAAACAGCAAGCAATGCAGGTGTAGAAGCACGGTGGCTAGGAAAAACTCCCTAGAAAGGCCAAAACCTAGGAAGAAACCTAGAGAGGAACCAGGCTATGTGGGGTGGCCAGTCCTCTTCTGGCTGTGCCAGGTGGAGATTATAACAGAACATGGCCAAGATGTTCAAATGTTCATAAATGACCAGCATGGTCGTATAATAATAAGGCAGAACAGTTGAAACTGGAGTAGCAGCACGGTCAGGTGGACTGGGGACAGCAAGGAGTCATCATGTCAGGTAGTCCTGGGGCATGGTCCTAGGGCTCAGGTCCTCCGAGAGAGAGAAAGAAAGAGAGAATTAGAGAGAGCATATGTGGGGTGGCCAGTCCTCTTCTGGCCGTGCTGGGTGGAGATTATAACAGAACATGGCCAAGATGTTAAAATGTTCATAAATGACCAGCATGGTCGAATAATAATAAGGCAGAACAGTTGAAACTGGAGCAGCAGCACGGCCAGGTGGACTGGGGACAGCAAGGAGTCATCATGTCAGGTAGTCCTGGGGCATGGTCCTAGGGCTCAGGTCAGACTTCAACTGTATATGGCCCACGTACACAGTCGGGTTGTACAATTGATTTACAACTCATTTGACACAACAGTGTTTGTTGGTTGTGTAATAATTTTTGTGCAGACAAACGTTCCTTTGTTTGACAAAATAGAGCGCTCTGCCACCAATGTATAGTCTTCAGTTCAGACAAGACTGATCAAGACAAGGGTGGTGGAGTAGCCGTGTCGGTTACTGTGCTGCCCTAGTAGACTATGCTGTAGTAAAAACACAGCACATTAGATTATTGGGAATGCATACAGTATATGGTTTCTTATACAGTGCATTCGGAAAGTATTCAGACCCTTTGACCTTTTGCACATTTTGTCTCATTAAAATGTAAAAATGAAAACATGCCTGTTATCAATCAACACACAATACCCCATAATGACAAAGCAAAAACAGTTTAAAAAAAAAAAAAAAAAATTCAAATGAAAAATAATAATAATATGAAATTACATTTATATAAGTGTTAATTAAGGCCCTTTTACTCAGTACTTTGTTGAAGCATCTTTGGCAGCGATTACAGACTTGAGTCCCCTTGGGTATAACGCTACAAGCTTGGCACACCTGTATTTGGGAAGTTTCTCCCATTCTTCTCTGCAGATCCTCTCAAGCTCTGTCAGGTTGGATTGGGAGCGTCGCTGCACAGCTAATTTCAGGTCTCTCCAGAGATGTTCGATCAGGTTCAAGTCCGGGCTCTGGCTGGGCTACTCAAGGACATTCAGAGACTTGTCCCGAAGCCAGTCCTGCGTTGTCTTGGCTGTGTGCTTAGGGTCGTTGTCCTGTTGGAAGGTGAACCTTCACTCCAGTCTGAGGTCCTACCATAAAGGCCTGCAGAGATCGTTGTCCTTCTGGAAGGTTCTCCCATCTCCACAGAGGAACTATGGAGCTCTGTCAGAGTGACCATCGGGTTCTTGGTCACCTACCTGACCCTTCTCCCCCGATTTCTCAGTTTGGCCAGGGGGCAGCTCTAGGAAGAGTTTTGGTGGGTCCAAACTTCTTCCATTTAAGAATGATGAAGGCCACTGTGTTCTTGGGGACCGTCAATGCTCCAGACATTTTTTGGTACCCTTCCCCAGATCTGTGCCTCGACACAATCCTGTCTCGGAGCTCTACGGACAATTCATTTGACCTCATGTTTTGGTGTTTGCTCTGACTTGCACTTGCATCTGTGGGACCTTATGTAGACAGGTGTTTGCCTTTCCAAATCATGTCAAATCAATAGAATTTACCACAGGTGGGACTCTAATCAAGTTGTAGAAACATCTCAAGGATGATCAATGGAAACAGGATGCACCTGAGCTCAATTTCTAGTCTCATAGCAAAGGGTCTGAATATTTATGCAAATAAGGTATTTCTGTTTTATATTTAATGCATTTTCAAAAATGTTGGCTTTGTCATTATGGGCTATTGTGATATTGTAAATATGGAAGGGCATGTGGTTCTTATCATGACAGAGGGGACGAGAGGCGAAGGCTGCAAGGTTCTTAACGGCCGAGATCTCAACAGCATTATTCGACACCTGATCCATACAGCTCTTATGACTAAACATGATATGACTCTATTACTGGTTCATCATGCCACCATTGTGTCACTTCTAGTTTTAGTTTGAACGCCAGCATGACGGGAGAACTTATTGGATGGAAGTAAATGGAATGAAGCCCCAGTGTTCAGCTGCATGGACAACGTTGGTGTAAGGTTAGTCTCCTGCCATTGCGCTGATGGACAGACTAAAACATTCTCTCTGGGATCCTTTCGCTTTGTCAGATAGTGTCACCCAGTTTTCCTCTTGACTGCACATCAAGAGAGCTCATTGCTGTTTGTGTGTCCACAGCTGTGTGCTCGTAAAAAAAATCTGATTTTCCAATCTGTCAGCGTGCCCACCAGAGAAGGGGTGAGATAAATGGCTCAGTAATAATGGGGGGGAAGGGATATCACCATGACACGCCCACCCTCACTCAATTCCACGGTGGTGGTGAGGAATGTCTAACTTCCATCCATCATATTGACATCATTGACTTGAATATCTTCCATTGGGATCAGTTTTAACAGGCAGATATCCTATTGTGCATGCACACACATGCATCATGCATAGCCAAATAGCACTTCTATTCCTTACATAGTGCACTACTTCTGACCAGGGCCTATATGGCTCTGGTCAAAAGTAGTGCGCTATGTAGGGAATGGGGTCCAAAAAAAAGAGAGTCCAAGGGCATCGCTTCTAGCTCCTGTAAAACCATCAGCAGAAACCACATATCCCTGTCAACTTCCCTGTGAATATCACTGTAAATGTATAGCTTGAAAAATGTAGTTAACAAAACTAGTTGAGCAAACATACTGACTTGTTCTGTTAAAGGGAACTGCTTTGTAGTGATCTCCATTGTTTTACAGTGCTCCTGCCCTTTAGTAAGTGACGTCATATGAGGCATACTGTAGGTCATACCGGGACAGAGAGATGTGGAGCACATCAGAGAGTGGGGAGTAGGCCTACTCAATCACAAACATACACATAAAAGAAGTCATATACACATGCATATACAACATGATTTATACAGACACATGATACACACACATGCACACAAACACACACACACACGATAGCATGCATAAAGGCACATGATGCATACACACACAAACACACACACACACGGAAGCATCATACAGTACATTCTGTATATTCTATCCAGCCATTTGGGTTCATTCTTGGTAGAAACAAGTCCCTCATTACTGAACCTGCAAGCCTAACCATTGAAGCCTATACTGTACAGAGCAGATCTCCTTGAGGGTCTTGACGAGAGAAGAAGGATGAGAGGACGGGGGGATGATAACGAACAACAGAGAGAAATAATCTACCAAGGAAGTCACTTTTTAAACACCGGCCTGGAGGAGAAAAGGGTAAACAAGCAGAAGTCAGAGAATAACCAGAAATGATGGAAGGAAAGAAAGGAAGAGAGAAAGAAAGAAAGAAAGAAAGAAAGAAAGAAAGAAAGAAAGAAAGAAAGAAAGAAAGAAAGAAAGAAAGAAAGAAAGAAAGAAAGAGAAGGAAGGAGAGAGAGACAAAGAAAGAGAAAGAAAGAAAGAGGGGAAGGTTTAAGGGGGCAGTAATGAAAAGAGTAAGACTAACTAAGTGTGGACAGGGAAGACCTGATCTATCTCTCTATATGACTAAACAGGCCTTGGATATAATCTTTGAGTAGGCAGCACTCTCTGGTGTCAAATCAGTGCAAGTCAAACAGTGGTCGCTGGAAATGACTTTGGTTATGTTGCCCACGGCAGGACAAACAGAGAAGTGTTTTGTCTCACAGGAGCCTTGTGACATCAGAACGTTGTGAGTGTTAACAACCACCAGGAGGAATAAGGGAGCACTGCAAGTACTACCTGAAGTAGGGCAGACCGTCTCCACTGCTACGGAGTCTCACTGGGTTTCTCTCTCTCCTCTCAACTTATAATGATCGATGTGTCTTACTATGGCATAAATCGTAATTAATCAAAAGTACATACGGTTCTGGGGGTGCTATAGGTGTATATCGTAACCACTGAGAGCAGCCACAATCACAAGTTTGTAGCCCCACCACTTGACTTACAGAAATAGTCTTACTCCTCAAGTGTCTCCCAAAACAATGTGAATACTGTATGTAGGTTTTCACTATGAGGCAAGACCTCCAGCCTACAGGTCCCAGGAATCCTCCCTGTATCTCTATTGCCACCATAAATACGACCCCAGTTTAACGGAGGTCGTTGTTTAACTCATGGTTTCTGTTCAGCTTTCTCTCTCCTCAATCCCTCAATAATTTCCTTCATCGTCCTGTTCTGCCCCTTACTTTGTCCCTCACAGTCAGCTGTGCTAACTGCCCCATGGCCTCTTTACTTCCATATCCTCTGGAATGTCTGCTACCTTAGAGAACAGAGACAGGGGCCATGTCCCAAATGGTACCCTGTTCCCTATTAGTGCACTTTTGACTCTGGTCAGAAATAGTGTACAATGTAGGGAATAGCCATTTGTGACACAGGCAGAATGATGAAAAGGAGATGTTAGTGCTCTCTACTCTCTAGGAATTGTGTATTCCTGCTCTATTGTTATGTCTGTTGGATGTCAACCGTGCACGACTTGAAAACACGGAGAAGATAGACTTTACAAGCTCAAACAGTTTTGCACAGAGACGATGCTGACCTAAACTGACACACACATGAGCACTCACGCACATTACATAGACCTACATCATCATACATCATTATCCAACCACAGTTGTGCTTCCTGTTGATAACAGAATTGGTGGAAGTGACAGTGCGATAGGAGGGTGACAGGAGAGGAGATAAGGACAGCCTGGCGTGGCATGGGACAGGTAGCAGAAGTTGGCGGAGAAATAAAAACGTATCTCTTTCCCCAGAATATAAAACGGGATGTGTGTTTTCACTTTTTGACTTTTTATTCTAATGATTTGATTGGATCTCACATTTGAATCAATAACTATCAGCCAATTACCATAGACACAGGAAGTGAACAGGCCCTGCTGATCCTCTGTGCTAGAACTAGAGACAATGGTGCTGGAGGGAATACCAACTGTTTTACAGGCTCCTGAACAATTGTGCTGTTTTGTGTTTTTTTTTTAAGTTGATCTTAGCTTTTTTTTGTATATAATATTTTTTGTATATATTATTTTTGGCCATTTCCTATGACGAAAAAAAGCTTCTGTAAATCACAACAGCGATCACTAACCTCGATTTGGATGAGGATTTCTACTTCAATGATTCGGAGGCGAATGACATACTGCTCATCCACATCAGTCAGGAGTTTACCACATCAGTCAGGAGTGTACCACATCGCTTCATTAATGAGTGCATCGACAACGTTGTCCCCACAGTGACCGTACGCACATAACTCAACCAGAAGCCATGGATTACAGGCAAAATCCACACTGAGCTAAAGGCTAGAGCTGCCGCTTTCAAGGAGTGATACACTAATCAGGACACTTAAAAAATCCCACTACGCCCTCCAGTGAAGCATCAAACAGGCAAAGTCTCAATACAGGAATAAGATTGAATCCTACTACTGATGAGCTCTGATGCTCATCAGATGCGGCAGGGCTTGCAAACACACACACACACACACACACACACACACACACACACACACACACACACACACACACACACACACACACACACACACACACACACACACACACCTTCGCAATCTTCACATATACTGCTGCTACTCTGTTTATTATCTATCCTGATTGCCTAGTGAAGTTTACCCCCACAGAACCTACCTACATGTAGATATTACCTAAATTACCTCAACTACCTCGTACCCCGTAACATTGACCAGTACTCCTTGTATATAGTCTCGTTATTGTTATTTTATTGTGTTACTACTTCCTTTATAGTTGTTTTTACACATTATCATTACTTTTTAACTGCATTGTTGGGAAAGAGCTCGTAAGTAAGCATTTTACGGTAAAGTCTACACCTGCTGTATTCGGAGCATGTGACAAATACAATTTTATTGTATTTCATTTGCTGGACAAGCACACACACTCTCTCTCAATCTCTCTAGGATTTGTAACCCCTCAGTCTAACATTCTCTCCTTTACCTTATCCATCCTGCTATATCTAAGCTTTAACCCTTCACACTACTAACATCCACTCCTCTCTGCCCAATATCCCTCCTCCTTAATGACTAACCCCCCCCCCCCCCCCCACAACACAATAGACAATAGGTCCTTGTGCTGCCAAGTTACGCCTCCATTACTACACCCTTCCCGTCTCAAGTGCCCGTGAAAACGGAGACGGACAGGTATCTATTCTAATGTCCCATTGTTTTCCCCAGCCTTCAGATATCCTGGAGGATATGTAAGTCTGCCAGGTATTTCCTCAATGTAAGCTGTGAGGTGACGGCCTGTCAAACACAGCCACACAAACAGCATGCTACGCACACACGGACACATAAACACAAACACAGACAACCACTGCCTCTCATACAAAGGATACAATGATATTGGAAGGGATGAGTGTCTTTTATGCTTAGTCATGACGCCACAGGTCTGATCTTTTTCAGCACTCAGCCTGGTGTGAGTCTGTGTGGTCCCCTGCCGCACCTACTACTATACCCTCAATGAGGGCATTGTCTCAGAACAGAGAGTGGGGGAGCGAGAAAAGGGCTGTCTTATTCAAGCATTAAAAGTAAAAGCAGGTAGGATTTAGTAGTTTAATGCTTGCTATCTGTATCAGATGTTAACGGCTGTGTGTATATGCTATTGACATATTAACATAAGAATCTATATGTTAGTGTACTTACTGTAAAAGTGTACCAAAGTGTGTCTGTGTTACAATTTAGGACACTCTAACTCGGGTAGGCAGCTATATTGACTAAGCAGATTGACTAAGCCCAAATGGAGATTGTATTTGAAAATTACAATTTCATACCTTGATTACATTGAAACGCAATCATGTCTCTTTTTTTATCCGTGCGAATATCTGGGAGTAGATCTCCTACATGAAACTTTTTTTTGTTGCTGAGTTCCTAGTGTTTTTAGTCTTCTTTTACCCCCCAAAAAAACACTTGGGCGATGATTTTGGCTAGACCCCTGCTTTTACTCGATATACTTTGACAATTGTTTGATGAGCAGCAGGACCACATTCTTTTCAGCCACTGTAGCTCATTCCAAAATCGTTAGGGCTTTGTCTGTAAGGAAAATAAAATACATTATACTTTTTAGAAACTGAAATCCTAAGATTAAGATCACTTTATTCATTTGCTTTTATCCCAACCCCTCCGAAAGACACACGTGCATTCGGAAAGTATTCAGACCTCTTCCCTTTTTACACAATTTGCTACGTTACAGCCTTATTGTAAAATGTATTAAATAAAAGAAAAATCCTCATCAACCTACCCCATAATGACAGGTTTTTAGAAATGTTTGCAAATGTATAATAAAAAAACAAATACCTTATTTACATAAGTATTCAGACCCTTTGCTATGAGACTACACATTTAGCTCAGGTACATCCTGTTTCAATTGATCATCCTTGAGACGTTTCTACAACTTGATTGGAGTCCACCTGTGGTAAATTCAATTGATTGGGCATGATATGGAAAGGCACACACCTGTCTATATAAGGTCCCACAGTTAACAGTGTATGTCAAAGCAAAAACCAAGCAATTTGGTCTAAGGAGTTGCTCAAAGACAGCATTATGTCGAGGCACATATCTGGGGAAGGGTACCAAAACATTTCTGCAGCATTGAAGTCCCCCAAGAACACAGTGGCCTCCATCATTCTTAAATGGAAGTTGTTTAAAACCACCAAGACTCTTCCTAGAGCTGGCCACCTGGCCAAACTGAGCAATCGGGGGAGAAGGGCCTTGATCAGGGAGGTGACCAAGAACACGATGGTCACTGACAGAGCTCCAGAGTTCCTCTGTGGAGATGGGAGAACCTTCCAGAAGGACAGCCATCTCTGCAGCACTCCACCAATCAGGCCTTTATGGAGGAGTGGCCAGACGGAAGCCACTCCTCAGTAAAAGGCAATTGACACCCATCTTGGAGATTGCCAAAAGGCACCTAAAGGACTCTCAGAACATGAGAAACAAGATTCTCTGGTCTGATGAAATCAAGATTGAAATCTTTGGCCTGATTGCCAAGTGTCAAGTCTGGAAGAAACCAGGCACCGTCCCTACGGTGAAGCCTGGTGGTTGCATTATGCGGTGGGGATGTTGCCTAGTTAAATCAAAATAAATAAAAATACTGCTATATTTTTCCCATCAGACCCGGGAATCAAGCTCTCTAACCACTAGTGTCATGGATTCCCCCGGAACTGCTGCTCATTCTGTTCACCAGTTCTGGAGGTCTACGTCACCGGCTTTCTAGGCTTCACTGAACGGACTTCATTATCATCAACCCCGGTCTGTCTTGTCTGATTACACACACCTGGTTCCCATTTCCCCTGATTAGCATGTTATATATGTGCCCTCTGTTCCCTCTGTCGTTGTCGGTTATTGTTCCCATATCCGTTGGTCATGTGAGTACCTATGCTTTGGTGCAGCTGTTATGATGTGTGCTTTATATATTGTGTATTACGGGTATCGTCCCGTGTCGTTCAACAAGGTTTACCCTCCCTCTTTTGTTTGGGTACAGCCCAGTGTTTCGTATGCGTGTTTGTTTTGGGTGTATTAAAAACCCTTATTGTATATTCCTGCACCTGTCTCCAAGTCTTTTATACCAGCGTGACAACTAGACTACCTGCCGCCCACTGAAGCCTTACTGCGAGTAAAAGAAAGCACACAAAAACATAGGGAAGTTGAGAATTACAGCTTGATTGAAAGTTAAAGCTAATGTTCCTGCTTTAGCGGAGACTGCATTCACGCTAAACACTGCAAAATTGGAAATGACCTTTACATTTCTATTATGGAATCTGTAAAGTTTCAGCGTTACAGATTTAATAGAGCCCATAATGTCATTGAATACGTAGCAGAGTTGACATTGTTTATCAACTGATGATGGAGATATCGTTTGCAGACAAAATTATTTTCCATTGTTATATTGTTTAACATAATTTCAGTGCTAATACTTAATAATCGGGTTAGTATGCTCAAGGCCCGAGGCTACCTACTGTAGCCTTGAACACAAAGGAACCATGTATTGATGGGAACAAATTTGTATTAACTGCCAACTTTGAGTACAATGGATAATGGCCCTCACATGATATAAACTGATCCCATGGTATTGCAATACTGGCTTAGTATTGACAGTGATCCATCCATCTGTTCCTCACACACATTTTTTATTATAATGCCCAATGGTACTAGCTATATCTTCATATCATCATACCAACCATCTCTGATTTCATAAGTCTTTGTGAGTTTACGTAATGCCTGTAATAGATACTTGTAGCATTTAGCAACACTGTTTCTATTGGTAATTATCAGAGTTTATATAATAACATATTGATACTAAATACCAAATAATGGTGGTTCACGTTTCAATAAATCCCAAAGAAACAAACACATAATGAATTCGTTATTACTGTTTATATGACAGCATTGTTGAATTCTCTATTCTGATTGGCTAGAGTGTGCATTCGTTTCACTTGTGGGTTTGTGTCTGCCCGTGTGTGTGTATAATCATGCACGGTTTGTGCTTCCATGTGCAAGTGTACATGCCTGTGTGTGTGTGTGTGGGCTATGAAACACACACTCACACAGTGTGTGTAGGATCAGGATCAGCCATAAATGATGAAGTAGGGGATTCTTCAAAGAGGGCTGGTTACAGCCCATGTAGTTTTCATGAACCATATCATAGGATATGCTTATATACCAACTACGGTGGGGCAAAAAAGTATTTAGTCAGCCACCAATTGTGCAAGTTCTCCCACTTAAAAAGATGAGAGGCCTGTAATTTTCATCACAACTATGACAGACAAAATGAAAAGAAAAAAGTCCAGAAAATCACATTGTAGGATTTTTTATGAATTTATTTGCAAATTATGGTGGAAAATAAGTATTTTGTCACCTACAAACAAGGAAGATTTCTGTCTCTCACAGACCTGCATCTTCTTCTTTAAGAGGCTCCTCTGTCCTCCAATTGTTACCTGTATTAATGGCACCTGTTTGAACTTGTTATCAGTATAAAAGACACCTGTCCACAACCTCAAACAGTCACACTCCAAACTCCACTATGGCCAAGACCAAAGAGCTGTCAAAGGACACCAGAAACAAAATTGTAGACCTGCACCAGGCTGGGAAGACTGATTCTGCAATAGGTAAGCAGCTTGGTTTGAAGAAATCAACTGTGGGAGCAATTATTAGGAAATGGAAGACATGCAAGACCACTGATAATCTCCCTCGATCTGGGGCTCCACGCAAAATCTCACCCCGTGGGGTCAAAATGATTCCAAGAACGGTGAGCAAAAATCCCAGAACCACACGGGGGGACCTAGTGAATGACCTGCAGAGAGCTGGGACCAAAGTAACAAAGCCTACCATCAGTAACACACTACGCCGCCAGGGACTCAAATCCTGCAGTGCCAGACGTGTCCCCCTGCTTAAGCCAGTACATGTCCAGGCCCGTCTGAAGTTTGCTAGAGAGCATTTGGATGATCCAGAAGAAGATTGGGAGAATGCCATATGGTCAGATGAAACCAAAATATAACTTTTTGGTAAATACTCAACACTTCGTGTTTGGAGGACAAAGAATGCTGAGTTGCATCCAAAGAACACCATACCTACTGTGAAGCATGGGGGTGGAAACATCATGCTTTGGGGCTGTTTTTCTGCAAAGGGACCAGGACGACTGATCCGTGTAAAGGAAAGAATGAATGGGGCCATGTATCGTGAGATTTTGAGTGAAAACCTCCTTCCATCAGCAAGGGCATTGAAGATGAAACGTGGCTGGGTCTTTCAGCATGACAATGATCCCAAATACACCGCCCGGGCAACGAAGGAGTGGCTTCCTAAGAAGCATTTCAAGGTCCTGGAGTGGCCTAGCCAGTCTCCAGATCTCAACCCCATAGAAAATCTTTGGAGGGAGTTGAAAGTCCGTGTTGCCCAGCAACAGCCCCAAAACATCACTGCTCTAGAGGAGACCTGCATGGAGGAATGGGCCAAAATACCAGCAACAGTGTGTGAAAACCTTGTGAAGACGTTTGAGCTCTGGCATTGCCAACAAAGGGTATATAACAAAGTATTGAGATAAACTTTTGTTATTGACCAACTACTTATTTTCCACCATCATTTACAAATAAATTCATTAAAAATCCTACAATGTGATCTTCTTGATTTTCTTTTCTCATTTTGTCTGTCATAGTTGAAGTGTACCTATGATGAAAATTACAGGCCTCTCATCTTTTTAAGTGGGAGACCTTGCAAAATTGATGGCTGACTAAATACTTTTTTGCCCCACTGTATGTAAAGCACAGTGAGAACATAGGGAACATTCAGGTAACTGCCAAAATGAAGGAAACACCAACATAAAGTGTCTTATTAATACGGTGTTGGGCCACTACGAGCCAGAAGAGCTTTAATGCACCTTCACATAGATTCTACAAGTATCTGGAACTCTATTGGAGGGATGCGACACCATTCTTCCACAATATCATTTAGTGTTTTGTTGATGGTGGTGGATAATGATGTCTCAGGCTTTGATCCAGAATATCTCATAAGTGTTCAATTGGTTTCAGATCTAGAGACTGAGTAGGCCATGGCATATGTTCACATAATTTTCATGCTCATTCACTTGTGCCTTGTGGATGGGGGCATTGTCATTCTATGGGGGCTTAGCCATGGTAGCCAAAGTAATGGCCTGCACAGCATTTCTCTACATGACTGTGAGCATGATGGAATGTCAATTGCTTAATTAACTCAGGAACCACACCTGTGTGGAAGCACCTTATTTTATTATACTGTGTATCCGTCAATTACTCAAGTGTTTCCGTTATTAGGCCCTGGTCAAAAGTCATGCACTATAGGGAGTAGGGTGACATTACGGACACAGGCATAGAGAACGTAGAGTCCCCCCCCCCCCCCCCCCTCCAATCATGATGTTCCAGCTATAGCAACCCCGCTGCCCCCATCTGTCTACCCTATTAGGAACACAACCATCAGGCCAAGTCACAAATACACACGCACACACACACACTGCTGTCACACGGACCCTCTCACCCGAGAGCCTTCTCTTCAGGCCTCTTAGGCTGATAGTGTTATCCGCCCTACATTGAAGTATTATTTCCGCCTCCTCTCTATTGAGCTCCCCCCATTTTGTCCTCCTCTGCCTCCTCTTCCTGGATGTATGTATTCTCTCATGGTGTGCGTGTGTGCGTGCTCATGTCTGTGTAATCGGTAAATCTGCGATGGGGCCCCACTGGCTGGTTGGTCCACCTGCTCTGTTAGTATAAAATGTCTTACCTGCATGCTGACGTACACACACATGCGCTCTCTCACACACACACACACACACACCCACACAGGCTTACACACTCATACTGTACTTTGAGCTGGGTAACATGAGTGCATGGGACAATTTGCTGAACTCCCTACTATACCCTACCCTTCTATGGCGTCATAATTAAACCTCCATTGTATATCTGTCCACCATACATTTCTTGATTTACTTTCACTGATTAACTTGAGCTCTTAGTGGAGCAAAGTACCTCACCAGTGTATCTCAAGCTAACACTGTTTTGGGCCCATATTCATAAAGCATATTGAGTGCTCACTTAACAGAGCTTGATAAAATCTATAAGGAATAATGGGAGAAAATCCAGATGATACAGACATACCCAAGATGACACAAGTTGTAGTCTCTGCCAAAGGTGTTTCTACAAAGTATTGACTAAGTCATGCGGTATGAATAGCTTCTGAAGGTACTGTTTTAGGATGACTGATTTTGGACACAGTCACCCTCTCTATTTTTTCAATTAATGTTCTTGTAATTAGATCACCCACACCTACCCTCTCTCTTAACTCCTTTTGATATATAACCTAAGTTAATTGGTGGTAATTATCATACAGAATCATGTCGGTATTATTTTCTCTGCCTATGCATTAGTCCTATCTAGTGGTGTACCATAGTTAGTGTTTTGAACAGACATATTCCCACGCCTCAGATCCTAGTCATCCCAGAAACTAAGTATTGTATCACCTCATTTTGGCCCATACATATTACAGTGCATTCAGTATTTAGACCCCTTCACTTTTCCACATTTTGTAATATTAGTCTTATTCTAAAAAGCGAAAACAGGTTTTTATAAAAGTTTGCTTATTTATATATATATATATATATATAAAAAGAAATACCTTGTTTATATAAGTATTCAGGCCCTTTGCTATGAGACTCGAAATTGAGCTCAGGTGCATCCTGTTTCCATTGATCAGCCTTGAGATATTTCAATTACCTCACTGGAGTCCATCTCTGGTAAATTCAATTGATTTGGAAAGGCACACACCTGTCTTACAAGGCCAGACGGAAGCCACTCCTCAATAAAAGGCAGATGACACCCCGCTTGGAGTTTGCCTAAAGGCACCTAAAAGACTCTCAGACCATGATAAACAAGATTCTCTGGTCTGATGAAACTGATGAAAGATTAAACTCTTTGGTTTGAATGCCAAGTGTCACGTTTGGAGGAAACCTGGCACCAGCCCTACAGTGAAGCCTGGTGGTGGCATCATTTACATTTACATTTAAGTCATTTAGCAGACGCTCTTATCCAGAGCGACTTACAAATTGGTGTGTTCACCTCATGCTGTAGGGATGTTTTTCCGTGGCAGGGACTGGGAGACTAGTCAGGATTGAGGGAATGGTGAACGGAGCAAAGTAAAGAGATCCGTGATGAAAACCGTCTCCAGAGCGCTCAGGACCTCAGACTGCTTTGTCATTATGGGGTATTGTGTGTGGCTTGATGAGGGAAAAAAACATGTCATAAATTTTAGAATAAGGCTGTAACGTAACAAAATGTTGGAAAAGTCGGGGGGGTCTGAATTCTTTCCAAATTGTTATTGTGGGTACAGATTTCAAAGGTATGTCAAACGTTCTTCCCCTAAAAGATCTTTCTATGGATATAGTTTCAGGAAGATCCAAAACATCCTAATTAAGTTTGTGGCCAATTAGAGGTGGAAGGGAAAAAATTGTGATATGGGAATAGTAAATGTGTAAATGAAAAAGACAGCTTGTATTCTACTAAACTACTTACTGTAACAGATGGCATTTTCAGACCTGAGATTTCAGTTTCCATGTACGTGTGAGCATACGTGCCAGTGTGCATGCAGGTTAGTGCATGCTTGTATGTGTGTAAGTGTGTCTGTGTCTGTATATTTGTACTGTGTATGTGTGCACGTCAGTGTTTAAGGTCACAGAGCTGTCTGCCTCTTCCCTTGGGGGACACTGTAAAGAATCAGACAGGTTGTCGGCTACCCTCTCCTCCCCCTCTTCCCCTCTCATCCCCCTTCCCCTTGTTCCCTCCTATCAGACTAATTTGAGTGACGTAGTAGCAGCCTAAATGTGGTTCACAATCCCAAGCCTGCTGGAGGCCTGGAGGCTCAGTCAATCATCCTCCTGTCTGGACCACACAGCTAGCTCATAGGTGCAGAGAGCTAGTTAAGGTATTTTATGCAACAAGCTCTGTCTCACTGCAGAGATATGTTTATCCACGTTTCTTCAAACCTCATATTTCAAAGTGTTATTTGACACCCTTGGTTGTCTCCTGTTCACTCGATTCCGAATGGTTAAGGTAAGGGTTAAGGTTTGGGATAGGGTTAAAAAAAGAACAAAAAAGTGTCCACCACTGGGATTGAACACACAAACCTTCTTATCCAGAGTCATGGGATTAAGCTCATCCACCCCCACCTAGTAAAACCCTACACTTCTTGTTTTTAACATCACTCACTGCTGCCCCTAGTGGCCATCTGAAGGCATTTTCAGATGTCCTCAAGACATCCAATTTCAAAGTCACTCTTGAGCAATCTGCCTAAATTTATGGAGGTAGTAGAGGTGGACAACCATCTGATAGTTTATCCTGGTTCTCTCTCTGATAGTTTATCCTGGTTCTCTCTCAGTTTATCCTGGTTCTCTCTCTCTCGCTCTCGCTCTCTCTCTCTCAACCCAGAAACCTCTTCTTTTTAACGTTGCAATAATCTTGCCGTCAGGTGTCTTTCCTCCTCTTTTCCTAACTTCCAACATGTGCTGACTCGATTTGAACCTCGCTCTCTCTCTCACACACACACACACACACAGGCGCAGGTAGTTCTGACATGCCAGGTGCCACAGCACAATGCTCCTTTGTTATGCTCGGGAGTTAAATTAAGATAACAGCTCAAAGCACTTTCAGGCCAACTGGAGCATCATTTCTTCTATATCTGGATTTTACAGTTGTCGTGCAGTTGCTATCGTTGGGATTCAGGTAGAGGAAGAGAGTCTACACGTAAACGCACACACACATCTAACAAATATGCGTATGAATGGAGAAGTATACAGACATTTCTAAACACACATTCAATGTGTTAATACACAAACACACACACCAACATTCTTATGCATATGGACAAAATCTGACTAAAGGCCTTCACACCCTGTATGCTGGATTCAGTCTTTTAAAATGATTTTATGTCAAAGTGTGCGATGTCAACATGGCCAGATTGTATGATTTGCTTCAGTTTTGTAGTCACATTCTGTGATTAGCTTGCGAGGTTAAGTCATCTGAGGTATGCAACGTCAACTGCAGTAATGTATTTGATCTGCTCAAGTGCCAGCACAAGCAATGCAAACGTCCCTCTTCTTGCACGAGTGAAGTGAGTTGGGAAAAACTGAAAAAGGCTCAATTTCAGACAACAGAATGTTGTTGGGGCCTACAACCTCACATAGTGGTACTTCATCGGCAGACCTAGATCCTGTGACACTTGAGCGAGCCAAGAGGTTTGACAATCATTTAGGACCTACAACTTTGCCCAAAATGTGGAAATTTGGTCTGGGACATCAAAATTGTAGCATAAGACGGCTAAACTCGTACAGTATTTTTATTTCTTTATTTTAAATGTAGGGGGTAGATCAGCTTTACTATTGCAGATTGTGTAATTGTCTGCATCATTTCCAATCCCCCATTAAAAAAATTGTATATATAATAATTTTTATATATATATTTTAAATATATTTTCCTTCATTATATTCTCCTAACCCTACCACCCCATCCCTTAATTTTAGTAAACTAATAGACAACAACACTTACATGCTGACCACACCTGCAAAATCATTTCACACATACATATTATTATTCTATTAAAATAGAACTTGGTTCTTTTTGTGATGCTTGACACGCTGCAAGTCCCGCCTCTCCCAACTATTCACTGGTTTTTACTAGCATATACCCACGTGGGTGATTGAAAGATGAACTGAGGTTCACAGTTCAGTTCAGTTGGTGGTGGTAACCCAGCTAGCAATGAGTACTCGTCCCAGAAGCAGCCCTCTTTAGGGCGGCCGGAACTGATTGAAATGGCCCGGAATCAGGTGTCGGACTCGGCCCGGAATCAAAAGGAATGACTGCCCAGAAACGGCCCAAGTTCATCGGGCCGTTTCCATCTACTAGAATTCTGCCGACTTTGCCTGCATCTTACCAGAACCCCTCTCAGTAGTGGCCCAATGATCATTTAAATAAATGTATACAAAATGCCTTTGCTTAGCTAACATATATGTAAGAGGATTTAGTAATTTCAAATATTATTATTACACAATTTATACCCATCCACAAAATTGTGTCAGAGGAAACACCGTACACCCGGTGACCTTGTATGAACCTGACCCGCCACAGCGCGATGGAACAAGGACAAATCCTCCCCTAACTCGGATGATGCTGGGCCAATTGTAATTTGCACAGGTATCAAACCAGCGTCTGTAGTTCTCAGTTTGCACTGCAATACAATGCAAGTCTTAGACCACTGTGCCACTCAGGAGGCTCCATTTATCAACGTTTTTCATGCTTATCAGTTGCCTTGCACAAAGTATCAAAATACTAAAATACTACTTAAACAGGACTCTTAAATAATTTAATTGAAATGTTAAATGGTATTTTATGATCACAGAAACAATGAGAAAATATGGGAAAATAAGTAAATAAATAATGAAATGTTAATTACATAAAGCAACCAGTAGCCAGAGTAGCCCCAATCGGCCCGAGCACTAAGTAATACATTTGGGCCAGATAACTCACATTGGAATTCTCACCTATTTACACACAATACCCCATAACAAAGTTAAAACCTGTTTTTAAAAATGTTTGCAAATGTATTGAAAATTAAATACAGAAATATCTAATTTCCATTACTATTCGCACCTCTGTCAATACTTTGCAGAAGCACCTTTGGCAGTGATTACAGCTGTGAGTCTTTCTGGGTAAGTCTCTAAGAGCTTTCCACACCTGGATTGTGCAACATTTGCCCATTATTTCTATTCAAAATTCTTCAAGCTCTGTCAAAGTGATTGTTGATCAATGCTAGACAACCATTTTCAGGTCTTGCCATAGCATTTCAAGAAGTTGTGGGTCAAAACTGTAACTCAGCCACTCGGGAACATTCACTGTCTTCTTCGTAAGCAACTCCAGTGTAGATTTGGCCTTGTGTTTTAGGTTATTATCATGCTGAAAGGTGAATTCTACTCAGTGTCTAGTGGAAAGACAGGTTTTCCTTTAGGATTTTGCCTTTGCTTAACTAACATATGGATGGTCATACCATGGATCATTTAGCTATTGGATTTAGAATTTTAGGACCCCTTTAGGTATATATATGTCACGTTCTGACCTTCATTTCCTTTGTTTTGTCTTTATTTAGTATGGTCAGGGCGTGAGTTGGGGTGGGCAGTCTTTGTTTGTTTTTCTATGTTTGGTTTCTGTTTCGGCCAAGTATGGTTCTCAATCAGAGGCAGGTGTCGTTAGTTGTCTCTGATTGAGAATCATACTTAGGTAGCCTGGGTTTCACTGTTGGTTTGTGGGTGTTTCTTTCCGTGTGTGTGTTTGTCGCCACACGGTACTGTTTCGGTTGTAGATTTCACGTTATTGTTTGTTTTTGTTCGAGTGTTAATTTGTATTTATTCAAATATCGTCATGAACACTTACCACGCTGCATCTTGGTCCGATCCTTACTCCTCTTCAGATGAAGAGGAGATCTGCCGTTACAATATACATATTGATAAAATTCTATATTTGATCAAATATAAAACAATTGATACAATTATATATTTGATCAAATATAGAATTTGAAATGCATTGAATAACATGGCAAAAAAAGCTGTCAAATTAATCATAAGGAATAAGGTTTTGGAGTGTCAGTCCTATATCTAAGTGATAAGACACATATGGACACATATTTAACCACTTTTTTTTGGGGGGGGGGCACAAAACTACCTCCATACTTCCATTTTTCTGTATGGGTTACCTTCAGACAAGTCCCGTGGCACTTGTGGAGGTCGTAGAGCAAAATGGAGAACACCATAGTGGTTGTGAGTCTCCCCTTTCAATGGAATGGATCTGGGGTCCGTGGCATTTCTCCCACTAATGGTTAAGGTTAGGATTGGGGAAGGGAAAGCTGATTCTAGATCTGTACCTAGAGGCAACTTCTTTCTACTCCCTGCACTTCCAGCTGCTTCCACTCTCAGCCCCTACGCCTCGACAACGGTTGCCAAGCACCACAACTGGAAACTATCACAGAGGCCGGCAGCTGGCCAGCCTGCCAGATGTGCAGCATTCTCCTCATCCTTGTAACCTAAGCTGTAATTCTCTCCCTCCCTCCCACACACACTGGCCTACACAAAATACCCAATAATGCAAAAGTGGAATTATGTTTTTTTGAAATGTTTACAAATTAATAAAAAATGAAAAGCTGAAATATCTTGATTCAATAATTATTCAACCCTTGTGTTATGGCCAGCCTAAATTAGTTCAGGAGTAAAAATGTGTTTAACAAGTCACATAATACGTTGCATGAACTCACTTTGTGCGTTAACAGTGTTAAACATGATTTTTGAACGACTACCTCATCTCTGTACCTCACACATTCAATTATCTGTAAGATCCCTCAGTCGAGCTGTGAATTTCAAACACAGATTCAGCCACAAAGACCAGGGAGGTTTTCCAGGGCACCGATTGGTAGAAAAAAAGTAGACACTGAATATCCCTTTGAGTATGGTGAAGATATTAATTTCACTTTGGATGGTGTATCAATACACCCAGTCACTACAAAGATAGATGTCCTTCTTAGCTCAGTTGCTGGAGAGGAAGGAAACCGCTCAGGGATTTCACCATGGCCAATCGTGACTTTAAAACAGTTACAGAGTTTAATGGCTGTGATAGGACATAACTGAGGATGGATCAACAGTATAGTTTCTCCACAACACTAACCTAAATGACAGAGTGAAAAGAAGGAAGATTCTAGAGAAAATATAAAAAATATTCCAAAACATGCAAGTAAAGCTGCAAAATATGTGTCAAATAAAGGAACTTTATGTTCTGAGGCATATCCTGAGGGATATCTGTCACAAGTGTAGGGAGGAGTAGGCAGGAGGAATTAAAGGACCATATATAAAAGCTGGACGAAACCCAAAATAAAAAAGTACTCAGGAAATAGTCGGAGAGATTCCTCTCAGGGAAACAAGCAACATTTACAATAACCGACAAAGACAAATGGCAGAGGGAGTATATAAACAGTGATAGAGTGGGGATTGGAACCAGATGTGTGTAATGATGACGAGACAAGTCTGGGGTTGATGAGTGAAGGGTGTTTACCAGCAGCAGGTTCGGCAGCAGCTAGGCCTTTCGACGCCGAATGCCTGAGCTGGACAGGAGGGGGAGCCAAAACAAAGGCTGGTGTGACAATTGCCACCACAAAACATCACTCAGTAACACTCATGTTTTCAAGCATTGTGGTGGCTGCATCATGTTATGGGTATGCTTGTCATTGGCAAGGACCAGGGAGTTTTTTAGGATAAAAAAGAAACAGAATACAGCTAAGCACAGGAAAAATCAGAGGAAAACCTGGTTTAGTCTGCTTTCCAACAGACACTGGGACACAAAATCAACTTTCAGCAGGACTATAACCGAAAACACAAGGCCCTGTCCGGGGGTGTCATCGGATGGGGCCACAGTGTCTCCTGAACCCTCCTGTCTCAGCCTCCAGTAATTATGCTGCAGTAGTTTGTGTCGGGGGGGCTAGGGTCAGTTTGTTATATCTGGAGTACTTCTCCTGTCCTATCCGTTGTCCTGTGTGAATTTAAGTATGCTCTCTCTAATTCTCTCTTTCTCTCTTTCTTTCTTTCTTTCTTTCTCTCTCTCTGAGGACCTGAGCCCTAGGACCATGCCTCAGGACTACCTGACATGATGACTCCTTGCTGTCCCCAGTCCACCTGGCCATGCTGCTGCTCCAGTTTCAACTGTTCTGTCTGTGATTATTATTATTTGACCATGCTGGTCATTTATGAACATTTGAACATCTTGGCCATGTTCTGTTATAATCTCCACCTGGCACAGCCAGAAGAGGACTGGCCACCCCATATAGCTGGGTTCCTCTCTAGGTTTCTTCCTAGGTTTTGGCCTTTCTAGGGAGTTTTTCCTAGCCACCGTGCTTCTACACCTGCATTGCTTGCTGTTTGGGGTTTTAGGCTGGGTTTCTGTGCAGCACTTTGAGATATCAGCTGATGTACGAAGGGCTATATAAATACATTTGATTTGATATAAACTGGAGTTGCTTACCAAAATGTCAAATGTTCCTGAGTGGCTTAGTTACAGTTTTGACTTATATTGGCTTGAAAATGTCTGTCTAACAAAGATCAATATCCAGCTTGACAGAGCTTGAATAATTTTTTAAAGAATACTGTGCAAATATTGCACAATCCAGGTGTGCTTAGAGACTTACCCAGAAATACATTACTCACAGCTGTAATCGCTGCCGAAGGTGATTCTAACATCTATAGTCAAGGGGTGTGAATAAGTTATGTAAACAAGAAATTCCTGTATTTCAATAAAAAGGCAAGAATGGCTAAAAACATGTTTTCACTTCATCGATATGAGGTATTGTCTTTAGATGGGTGTGAAAAAATATATACATTTAATCCATTTTCAAATCAGCCTGTAACACAATAAAATGTGGAATAAGTCAAAGGGTATGAATACTTTCTAAAGCCACTGTAGTCCCTGTTACCAGGGATAGCAGAACCCTGGGAGTCGAGTGAAGTTGCCCTAGATGCTGATAATGGGTCAGTTTAGCATTTTCCCCACTAATGGTTAAGGTTGAGATTGGGGGAAGAGATGCTGATCCTAGATCTGTACACACAAAAAGTGTTCCAAAAGGGTTCTTCGGCTATCCCCATAGGATAACCTTTTTTGGTTACAGGTAGAACAAAAGAGTTCTACCTGCAATTAAAAATGGTTTGTCAAAGGATTCTCGTATGGGGACAGCGTTATAAACGTTTAAGGTTCTAGATAGAGCCTTTTTTCTAATGGTGTACTTAAGGGAAATTTCACCCTGGAGTGCCAAACCCCAGCCGGACTTGGCTCTGCCCACAGATTCCCCCGTAGAAAGCAGCCGCTACTCTTACCCTGCAATTGAGGGTTGGTCCGGGAGAGGTGACAACCCGATAATGACACCCAGACACAGCAGTTGCTAGAAACGTTGTACCCTGTTCCACTAACATGACGGTATGTCACAGAGTGGATCTTTTTTGTTAGTGTTAAAAAAATAAGGCACGATACACTGCGGGGCGAAACCTGTTGAAAGTACGTTATTTCAACAGCAATACTTTTTCCCGCTTTGGGTAGAAATGTAAATATCAAGATCCTTCATTAATCAGGTCCTAGGCATAGAAATAGATCATAAATGCTTGAAAAAGGGTTTTGGACGTCAAGAGATTTTACTTATGTACTCAATGGTTATGCACACACGCAATAATTGTGAGCCTATTGCATGCACAGCCAGTGTGGCATCCCAACATGACTCCAAAGATGACGAGAGAGAAGGTCAACCAATGGTCCATTTATATCAGGACTATGGAGCACTCTATCCACACAACTAGCTCCCACCTACCGGAATCGCCTCTGCAGCACCCCAGTGTTTTACAGTCTTACGGTTCATAGAACAAATTCCACAGAATACTGTAGATAGTTGTTAGATTGACACAGTCATTATTAATTAAGCTTGACCTGGGGCATGACCAGTCACCTCTCTGGTTGGGTTTAGACAGATGGTAGCTCTGTTTGAAGTGGGAGCGAGAAATAGGAACGTTCAAGGAGCTTGACCATCTTTTGTAACCCTGTCATTGGAACTTGAAAACACATCTTTTAGTTACAGAGAGCATGTCTATTTTTACTACCAACAATCCTTTAATCTGTTCCATCTGATTTATGTACTTGGGACAATACAAAAGCTAGCCTCAAGTTGATTCCCCCATGATAAGGAATCAAGGTCATCAGTGTGTTAACAAAGACTGATTCCCCATCTGTGCCCTATACCCCATGGCTTTCCCAGAAGCCTTTGTGTTCTGTCACAGGTCATGACTAGAAGAATGTAAACATGGAGGTTCTGATGAGTCACATGCCTTTTATTGGTATTAGACAACTATCATGGAGACTAGTCAAGGAAAAGATACAAAACCCACAAATAAAGAATTATTACAGAGAGAATTGACAGTGAGCAGGTGTCCTTTCCCTGACATGTTTAAAGATAAAGCCCAGGTTTGAGACATCACAACAAATTCTTATTTATAATGACGGCCCACCCCGGCCAAACCCGGACGACGCTGGGCCAATTATGCGCCACCCTTTGGGACTCCCAATCACGCCCGGATGTGATACAGCCTGGATTTGAACCAGAGACCAGGATCCCAAATAATATGTGAATTACATTCGGAAAGCTTTTGCCAGTTTGAATAACATAGATCATAGATCACCTGGGTGGTTGGCCAAAACTGGGTGGCCAAACACAGAGGGCTATTAGCATAGCATAGCTGTTAGCCGTAGCATTAGCTTTGCCTTCAGAAACAAATGTATACTTAGCTAGGCTACGCTAACGACACAAGCCTCTATAAATCAGCTGGTGTCTGGTGTGCCTCTCGTTGATGGCACGTGTGACTGAACGCATAAAATCCTGGCCGTGGCTTCAGAGAGACAATGATGAAATCAAGAGAGAGAGACAGAGGACCCTGACGGAGCTTTCTGCTACAATTACTTAGAGGGCAGCTGGAGTTGGAGCTGAAGTGAACATCATTAGTAACTGCTGTCTCTTCTCTCTCTCTCTCTCTCTCTCTCTCTCTCTCTCATCCTTTCACTCTTTTTTCTCTGCTTTCCTTCTCGCCCTGTCTTTTTCTGATATTCATTGCCTTGCTCTCTCTCTCTCTTTGTCTGCCCCTCTCTTTCTCTCTCTCGCTCTGTCCCTTTCTCTCTCTGTCTCCCTCTCACTTTTTCTCAGCCTCTCTCTTCCCTTCCTCTCTCCCTCTCTCTCTCTCTTCCTCTAGGCCAGAGGGAGCACATTTTAAATCCATTAGTGATGGTGTTGCCAGGTGTACATCAGCAGAAGCCATAAATTGTTTTATTGGATGAAGTTTCTGCAAAGTGATGAGCTCAGCGATACCAATTCCCGGCAAAGTGCTGTGTGTGTGTGTGTGTGTGTGTTGGATCATTCTAGGTCTTTGATTGACAAGCAGGCCTTTGCATATCTTTCCTCATGCACATTTCACTATTCTCTCGTATCTGTGCCAGTAGGCTACGTAATCGTTCACATGAATCGCGTCACTATGCAAAAATATTTCTCACAGCTGGTTTATCATGCTTTACACTTGCATCAGTAGTTTAAGTGATTTTCATAGCCTACTGACTGTTCCCCCTTGGACCACTTTTATATTATAGCTGACACTGTAGCTCCGCAGGGATGTTGCCCCTAGGTGCAGATCTAGGATCAGCTTCCCCTTCCCCAATCCTAACCTTAAACAATATAGTTGGAAAAATGCTAAACTGACCTAAGATCAACGTCCAAGGGCAATTATACCCTACTCCCTGGTGCTACAGTTGCTACATCCCTATGGTCATATTGTATCCCCACCTCCATCTTTCTGCCCCTTAATCTCTCCTCCTCACTTCTCTCTCAATTCAATTCAATTCAAGGGATTTATTGGCAATGGAAACATATGTTAACATTGCCAAAGCAAGTGAAGTAGATAATAAACTAAAGTAAACTAAACAATAAAAATGTACAGTAAACATTTCAAAACAATAAAGGCATTTCAAATGTCATGTTGTGTCTATATGCAGTGTTGTAACAATGTGCAGATAGTTAAAGTACAAAAGGCAAAATAAATAAACATAAATATGGATTGTATTTACAATGGTGTTCTTCACTAGTTGCCCTTGTGGCAACAGGTCACAAATATTTCTGCTGTGATGGCACACTGTGGTATTTCACCCAGTACATAAGGGAGTTTATGAAAATTGGGTTTGTTTTCAAATTCTTTGTGGATCTGTGTAATCTAAGGGAAATATGTGTCTCTAATATGGTCATACATTTGGCAGGAGGTTAGGAAGTGCAACTCAGTTTCCACCTCATTTTGTGGCAGTGTGCACATAGCCTGTCATCTCTTGAGAGGCAGGTCTGCCAACGGTGGCCTTTCTCAATAGCAAAACTATGCTCACTGAGTCTGTACATAGTCAAAGCTTTCCTTAAGATTGGGTCAGTCACACTGGTCAGGTATTCTGCCACTGTGTACTCTCTGTTTAGGGCCAAATAGCATTCCAGTTTGCTCTGTTTTTTAATTCTTTACACTGTATCAAGTAGTTATCTTTTTGTTTTCTCGTGATTTGGTTGTGTCTAATTGTGTGGTTGTCTTGGCGTCTGTTTGTGTTTGTGAACAGAGCCTCAGGACCAGCTTGCTTAGTGGACTCTTCTCCGGGTCTCTCTATAGGTGAATGCTTTGTTAAGGAATGTTTGGGAATCGCTTCCATTTAGGTGGTTGTAGAATTTAAGGGCTCTTTTTTTGGATTTTGATAATTAGCTGGTATCGGCCTAATTCTGCTCTGCATGCATTATTTGGTGTTTTACGTTGTACACGGAGGATATTGTTGCAGAATTCTGCAGGCGTCTCAATTTGGTGTTTGTCCCATTTTGTGAATTCTTGGTTGGTGAGCGGGCCACAGACCTCACAAACATAAAGGGCAATGGGTTCTATAACTGATTCAAGTATTTTTAGCCAGATCCTAACTGGTATGTCAAATTTTATGTTCCTTTTGATGGCATAGAAGGCCCTTCTTGCCTGGTCTCTCAGCTCGTTCGCAGCTTTGTGGAAGTTACCTGTGGCACTGATGCTTAGGCCGAGGTATGTAACGTTTTTTTGTGCTCTAAGGCAACGGTGTCTGAATGGAATTTGTATTTGTGGTCCTGGCAACTGCACCTTTTTTGGAACATCATTATTTTTGTCTTAATGTGATGATTTGCTGTCAGGGGCCAGCTCTGGCAGAATCTGTGCAGAAGATCTAGGTGCTGCGCTCTCTTCTTTCTTTCTTTCTTTCTTATTTTCTTTCTTTCGTTCTTTCTTTCTTTCTTTCTTTCTTTCTTTCTTTCTTTCTTTCTTTCTTTCTTTCTTGTTGAAGAAGGAACTGTTTGTGTAGAGTTGTTGACATTAGGCCCCTCGCCCACACCCAACCTCCTCCGAGTCACACAGCTGTGTGCAGTGCAAACACAGTTGGGGGCCCTCGGGTCACGTTGCCATGGCAAAACACTGGAACAACCCTGGATACCGTCCCTGGATACCATCCCACAACAGTCATACCCAGGCCTAAGTAGTCCAAGGCAGATGTAGAGTCCTCTCAGTGTAACAGGAGGTATGTACAGGCTGTGTGCCAAATGGCACTCTATTCCCTATATGGGTGATTTATTTAAGAAAACAATTAAGTCTCCAAACGTAGGATTTTTTTGTACATCATGCTATGTACGATTTTAATCCAAGGCAATAACTATAACATAGAAAGAAAAAGTCCGGTAGCTCTGGTAAAATAGGTTTAGCTTTTGAACGGAAAGGTCTACGAGCGGTTTTCTGCATTGTAAAGGTAAATGTATTTGGCAAAGTTGTATGTAAACTTCTGACTTCAATTGTATTCTCTGAGTGGCACAGGTGCTCCCATGTCAAAATCCCACGTTCATTCCACTGGTCACATTTAGAAGTGAGTATTCAACAAAATTATCAAGATTAGGAAAAATATCACTGTTCCCTATTCTATTGTGCAGTACTGTGCTCTACTGCACTGCATTGTGCTCTACTGTACTGCACTATCCTAGTCGAGAAAACTCTGCCTGAGTTTTTTACAATTGAAGAAATGGCCCATTGATCTAGTGGTCTTGGTCTTGAGACCTCTCGAGACTACACATTCAGTCTGTAGACTTGTCATGGTCTCAACTCACTGGGTCTGGCGCCGGATGAAATGGCAGTAGTTTTACGGGCGCCCAACCAATTGTGCTATTATGTGTTTTTTTCCCGCATTATTTGTAACTCAAGGCACTTCAGAGGGTAGTGCGTACGGCCCAGTACATCACTAGGGCAAAGCTGCCTGCCATCCAGGACCTCTACACCAGGTGTTGTCAGAGGAAGGCCCTAAAAATTGTCAAAGACCCCAGCCACCCCAGTCATAGACTCTTCTCTCTACTACCGCATGGCAAGCGGTACCGGAGTGTCAAGTCTAGGACAAAAAGGGTTCTCAACAGTTTTTACTCCAAGCCATAAGACTTACCCGGACTATTTGCATTGTGTGCCTCCCCCAACCCAACCCCCAATGCATAGTCACTTTAACTATACATTTCTGTACGTACTACCTCAATAAGCCTGACTAACCGGTGTCTGTTTGTAGCCTTGCTACTGTTATTTCCAAATTTATTTTTACTGTTTTATTTCTTTACTTACACCCCCTCACACCACTTTTTGTCGCACTATTGGTTAGAGCCTGTAAGTAAGCATTTCTCTATAAGGCTACACCTGTTGTATTCGGCGCACGTGACAAATACACTTTGATTTGATCTTGGAACCAATGTCCTGGTTGAAATCTTAATCTTGGCTCATGATCACGTACAATACCTTAGTCTCTGGTAAATATACCATAGCTAACACAATTTTAAGAAGAATACAATGCTCTGATCATTGGCTGCCATCACACCCAACCCATAGGTATCCCCAACCTGTTGACTACTCTTAAATAGTGGAAGCCCTCAATATCTATTCTGAAATTAGTTATATGCATTTAGAGTCTTCAATCTCTATGATTGATAGTAGACACCAAAACAACGTTTTCTTTTTTGCCACAATAAAGATAGGTAAATTGACAATTCGGGTTCAAGTCCGGGCTCTGGCTGGGCCACTCAAGGACATTCAGAGACTTGTTCCAAAGCCACTCCTGCCTTGTCTTGGCTGCGTTCTTAGGGTCATTGTCCTGTTGGAAGGTGAACCTTCGCCCCAGTCTGAGATCCTGAAAACTCTGGAGCAGGTTTTCATCAACGATCTTGCTGTACTTTGCTCCGTTTATTTTTTGCCTCAATCCTGACTAGTCTCCCAGTCCTTACCACTGAACAGCAACCCCACAGCAAGATGCTGCCACCACCATGCTTCACCGTTGGGATGGTGCCAAGTTTCCTCCAGACGTGATTCAGGCCAAAGAGTTCAATCTTGATTTCATCAGACAAGAGAATCTTGTTTCTCATGGTCTGAGAGTCCTGTTGGCAAACTCCAAGTCAGCTGTTATGTGCCTTTTATTGAGGAGTGTCTTCTGTCTGGCCACTCTAGCATAAAAGCCTGATTGGTGGAGTGCTGCAGAGATGGTTGTCCTTCTGGAAGGTTCTCCCATCTTCACAGAGGAACTCTAGAGCTCTGTCAGAGTGACCATCGAGTCACCTCCTTACCAAGGCCCTTCTCCCCGATTGCTCAGTTTGGCCGGGTGGCCAGCTCTAGGAAGAGTCTTAGTGGTTCCAAACTTGTTCCAATTAAGAATGATGGAGGCACTGTGTTCTTGGGGACCTTCAATACTGCTCTGAGATGCACTGTCAACTGTGGGAACTTATATATAGACAGGTGTGTGCTTTTCCAAATCATGTCCAATCAATTGAATTGACCACAGGTCAATCTGTAGTTGTTGAAACATCTCAAGAATGATCAATGGAAACAGGATGCACCTGAGCTCAATTTCAAGTTTCATAGCAAAGGGTCTGAATACTTATGTAAATAAGGTATTTCTATTTATTTGTTCTCTCGCACTCCAGATTGAATTTACGAACACACCCGTAGAATTAACCAGCCTTTAGTCTTGAAATCTTTGGTTGCTTAGTACATTGCGAATCCTTAAACAGATGGGTGGGGCTAAGGCTTAAGAGAATGTGAATGATGCGGAATGGGTGTAGACAAAGATGAGCTCTCCCATATGTTTACCAACATATTCAAGGGCCATTTTCTCAAAAGTGAGGTTACAAGTTTATCAACTTTCAAAGCATAATTACTTTCCCATTGTTCCTCAATTGTAGTGTATGATATACCATTTTCTAGCTGTGATTCACTACTTTTATCCAATGTAAAAAAATATATATAAAAAAATTCCAATTTTGCTACATAAGACCGAATCGAGTCGGTTGGTCACATATGTCGGGAGAAACTCCAGCCAGCTGGTCTGTGCATGTTCTGAGGACGCAGATATGGATGCCGTCTTGGCCGGCAGCCTTACGAGGGTCAACACCCTTAAATGTCTTTCGTCGGCAACGGAGAAGAAGAGCTCACAGTCCTCGGGAGCGGTGGTGGCCCGCGTTGATGGCACTGTGTTTTCCTTGAAGTAGGCAAAGAAGGTAATTTAGCTTGTTCGGTAGCAAGACCACATCATTGCTGGTTTTCCCCTTATTATCCGTGATTATCTGGAGTCCCTGCCACATGCGTTTCACGTCAGAGCCTTTGAATTTTGGCTTACCGAGGGCATAACTGGACTGTTTGTATTCAACCATATTCCCAGTCACCTAGCTGTGGTTAAATGCAGCATTTATCCAATTTTTTTTGGTTTGGATAGGTTAATTGTCATGGTGGAATCAACAATCCCTACTCACTTGCTGATGAACTCAGTCACTGTGTCAGTTTATCTGTCAATGTTATTCTAAGAGGCAACCAGGAACATATCCTAGTCCAAGTGATCAAAACAATCTTGAAGCATGGATTCCAATTGATCAGACCAGCATTGAACAGTCCTTACCACTGGTACTTCCTGTTTGAGTTTCTGCCTACATTAAGGGAGGAGCAGAAGGGAGAGAAGCAATGGTTTCTGAAATGCGAGTAGTGCAAGTAGTATGTTGGTAAAACTTTGGTAGTGTTTTCCTCAAATTTTCTATTAAAGTCCCCAGCTACAATAAATGAGGCCTCAGGATATGCGGTTTCCAGTTTGCACAAAGTCCAGTTTAGGTCCTTGAGAGTATCGGTATCGGCTTATGGAGGTATATAGACAGCTATGACGATGACCAAAGATAATTATTTTGGGAGGTAATGCAGCTGCCATTTGATTGTGAGGTATTCTAGGTCGGGTGGACAAAAGGACTTGAGTTCCTGTACATTACCACAATCACACCATGAGTAGTTCATCATGAAACATACACCTCTGCCTTTTTTTTGCCCAGAGAGTTCTTTAATCCTGTGTTGTGTCTTTGGCTATGCCGGATTTAGTGATATGACATGCTATTCTATAAAATTATTTCTCAGAAATTACTATTACCTGATTGAGCTAATCATGTAAATGTAATTAACTAGAGTCGGGCACCACGGAATACTATTTATAGAGCTGTTATCGTTCCGAATAAACTCTTAAAGACCTAGTAATATAGCAGTCAATATCAATCATCACCTCAATTCAGTCTCATCTGAAAGTTATAAATTATTTTATCTGCACGAACCCTGGCTAAAAAAGTTGAATCAGCAATAGAAAATTGTTTTTTTAAATTGACTAAAAACCTAACTACTCACACAGAATTACACATACACATAATTAGATCATAACTTGAGTACAAATTACGTCATAAAGGAAAATGTCCCTAGCGGGCAGAACAGATATGACAGCTTGTTACACAAAGGAAAAGGGCTGGGTTTGTGTGAAAGAGCGGGAAGATTGATGGACACAGGGAGAAGCTGTGCTATCGTAAATACAGTATCTGATGCATTCTAAATTACCGCCCATTTGGAAAAGGAAAATGCAATAAACATATTTACTCTGAGCTGCACTTCAGTAGGTTAGTGGTAGATGGAAGACCGTGTTGCCAAACCGAGTCCTCTGTCCTTTGAAGAATGTCTCTGGTGGTCAATTGGATAAGTTGTAGTAACGTCGTTGTGTGATAGAAGGGATACTCTGTCTGTTCCTTCCTAACCCTCGTTTGCAGCAGCTGTTGCTAACTCAATGGCTAGGAGGTATCATTTCTGTAGTGAATAAGAGTTCAAAGTTCATACCATTCGCAACCAAAGCTCACGCTGATGTTGGCTTCGTTCTGTAGTTATTATCTGACCAATTCTGACATAGGACCGTCGTCCTCACATCATCGGAACAGGAAGTTATGTTGTCGTCAAGGGCTTATATAGGAAGGGAGAGGAGGGTGTGTTTGAAAAGTTTTATAGCCCTTGTCCCTTCACAGGGGAGGGACACTGATTGAGCAGCCCTATCTTATGAAAACCCAAATGTCACATTTTAGAAGCTAAAATCACATTTCATCCCATCACAAATAATTTCATATTCAAACATTTAAATTGAACAACAATTCCATGTGAATCCGATAACTCGGATGTGTAGACTTTCCACTGTAGAGTTTGTCATCTTATCATTGATGAAAATGTCCAGATGACAACCGAACTGACATCATATTCATTAAGTACCACCGCATATGTTCAATTGTTTGGATAACCAGAATATAGTTCATTTCCCCCCACCTACTGACGTTCCCAGAATCTTTATGTTAACCAAGGGTTTTGCAAATGTAACCTCAGTAGGGTAGAGAGAGGAAAAAGAGGGGAAGAGGTATTTATGACTGTCATAAACCTACACCCCAGGCCAACATCATGACACCTGTCTGTGTAATGTACCAAGAACACAGCTGGCTGTATGTCCAAAGAGAGCCATGATTCCATGAAACAGAGTGTGTTTTTTATTTTACTGGCTAGTCCATTAAGAACAAATTCTTATTTACAATGACAGCCTACCAGGGAACAATTGGGTTAACTGCCTTGTTCAGATTTTTACCTTGTCAGCTCAGGGATTTGATCCAGCAGCCTTTCAGTTACAGGCCCAACCTTCTAACCTCTAGGCTACCTGCCACCCCTCTGCTACAGTCCCTGATGTCTCTCTGGAAGGAGATCCTTGCCCTGAGCTCGTCTACTTTATTGTCCACGGACTGAACATTAGCGAGTAATATACTTATTTAAGCATTAACTCAGAAGTTTAAGTGTTAACCACGAAATCTTACAGTTAGGCATTAACTTCGAATGGTTAAGGTAAGGTTTGGGAGAGGCTTAAAAAAATAGTATATATTATTTGCAAACTTTGGAATCAGAGGAGATGCTTGTGGCCAGCCGCCATCCCCATCCACAATGCCCTAGCAAAACCGAAACCTACTTGAAGGTAACAGCGTTCACGGTTGCCCCTAGTGGCCGGTTTCGTTATCTCCCAACGTCCTTTGACATGGATGGACGCCGAATGCTGACTTGTATCACGGATGACCTGGCTACCTTTTATGGCATGCAGACATGTAACTTGAGAATAAAACCATGTTTTTGTGTACAGATGGAGGATGAGAGAGGCAGTGAATCAGCCACGGGTTTATGAGAAGCATACATTTGGTCTGGATGAGCCCAGTCTGTCTTTTAAGAAGCGAGAGAGAGAGGGAGTTTCCCTTACAACGCAGACTAAAAACAAAGCATTAAAGGGATAGTTCACCCAAATCACAAAATACACATTAGTTTCCTTACCATGTAAGCCGTCTATGGGCAAGGTAAGATAGCGATGCATGTTTTGGTTTTGTTTCCCTAGCCACTGTCTCCAAATGTGAACTTTTTAGCATTTTAATAATTTGGGGGAACTATCCCTTTTAACCATCAACAGTGAGCTCGTAGGCAGCTACCCATTCCCCTAAGCAAGTGCCCCAAGCACCAAAGTCTTACGTCTCTTCACCCCACACAGAGGACATCTGTGGTTCACAGCATTGCGTAATCTCACTCTCCACCACCTTCCACCTACTGGGTGTGCCGTCAGCAGGGTTTGGGTAGGGCTAAAGAATAGAGAGGGGACGTCTGGTACTAATGGAGTGATTACGAGAGAGATGAGGAGAACAGGAGAAAGAAAAGCCAGCAAGAAAGGAGGAGGAGGAGAAAAGGAGCGGCTGGACAGGATGTTCCAACATTTCAATAAACAGACGGAGGAAAAAAAGATAGAAGACATATAGATTGAGACAGCCAGAGAAAGGGAGGTAGAGAGGTGGGGAAGTTAGAGAAAACAACAGAGCGCAAGAGAGAGAAAGAGAGAATGTGAGAATACATGTGAGTGGCAAAGAGAGTGAGAAAAGAGAAAAACAGCATATGGTGTAATGGCACTTTGACTGGAACACACGCGTGAGGTACGTTAATGTAACACACTGAACACACTGAAATACGTGCACCAAACATATACACTGCATGAAAACAAACGCAGGCTTGAATTCACATATGGGTATAACAAACATACTTTGATGACTTCATACACACACACACTGAAATATGATTACAGGATGGGTGAACACTATAATTACGGTGATGAATGTAAGATTGCTCTTAATTAGCCGTAAATGCCCATCACGAGTAAAACATACTCAGTAACACATATGAACATTTGAATGATGTCACACACAGAGTAACTAACAGTCACAATGATGTTTTCTCTGTCAGTCCGATGTTGACAATAATGAAATATAGCTGTACCTAATCTCTCCAAACATCACTAACTGACGCCTGTTGGGAACTTGATAGATGCAAAAAAACAATTATTCTGGTTGGCTGGTTAATGCGTCACTGATTATTTCGACAAATCATGATTTTGTGGGGGTGTTCATTTGACCGAGAGGATTTCAGAGGAGGGAGTCTGCATCACTGGCGCTAGTCCAAAAAATCTCTACGCTCTCCCGTAACCAAATCCAATAGTTCATTTACAGTCCCGCGTGAGGATAAAAACAAATACACGGATGGTTTCAAACATATTGATATGATAAAATAAAGGTAAAAAATATTTGTAAAATATGCTGAGCTTCAAACAGACAATGACTGTGAACACTACAATGACAGGGATGTATGTAGACTGTAATTAGTCATAATGTCCCGTAAATGCCCATCACGATTACTGAGTAACACATGTACACACACTTAAATTGCATCACACACGTCTAGTGATGCTTGCGTAGATGCCCCTGTAGATTTGACTTCATGGCTGCTTTGGGGAAACCTCAATTACTCTGGTGGTTTACACAGATTAAAAGTCACAATGATTCTTTCTCTCTCAAAGTCCACAAAATTGACAATAATGAAACATAGTCCTCTTTGGAAGTAATGGAAAGACAGTCTTGTTGTGAGTCACAGCTGCCATTCTGTTATTCTACAATGATTTCTGGCAATGGCGCAAGTCCAATACCAAATGTTAATACAAAAAAAGAAAGTAAGCTTTTACAAACACAGATCGAGGTCGGAACATGTCAGCTTTGACAATGTGAATTGAACAAACTTGTTGTTGCGGTTTTTATGGTAGATGCCATTACCTGCTTTCTGCCTTTCTACCTAATGTTATGGTTATCCTCGCCAGGGCTGGATTTCAAGAAGTGCTGAGGAATTATAATTGGAGGTGATGCACACACACAGAGATCTATACACACAACCTGGTCTCAGACCATTTTGTATTATTCTGTACGAATTTTCAAAACACTCTATTTAGTTTGATATTTTTCATTTCATATGGTATGTTTTACTTTGTGGATTTCCATGATCCATTTCGTATGAAACGTTACAAATTACAATTTGTATATGTTACAAATTTGAAAAAAACGTACAATATGTTACGAATTTGCAAAGGTATAATATGTTACGAATTAGAATTAGCTGTGGCTAACGTTAGCTAGCTGGCAAACATTAGCTAGGCTAGATGTTAGCGTTTGGGTTTAAGGTTAGTGTTAAGGCTAGGGTTAGGGGAAGTGTTAGCTAAAATAGTAAATTTGTCCATGATGAGATTTGAAAACGCAACCTTTTGGGATGATAAGACATTTGCATTATACTCCCACCCACATTGACCAGCCACCCTTCTTTTGTTTTTGCCTTAGTAACCTTCTGTATTATTTAACCATACCAAATTTAACATATCATACTATGATAGCTAGTGTATGAGACCAAGCTGAGACACACTAGGATTTATGCTCACACCTGTAAAAAATGTGCCCACATGAACAAACATCAAACAATAGATAATGCTCATATTGTAGGTGACTGCACGCACGCACGCACGCACGCACGCACGCACGCACACACACACACACACACACACACACACACACACACAAACCAAAGGATCCTGTGTTCTTGCCAACAGGACCGTATCCTGATGGTAGTGACACGCTCAGTCTTTAAAGGGATTATGTGGTGCTAGCCATCAATGGAGCATTAAACGACTGAGGCAATCAAGGTTAAATCAAATCAAATCTTTTGGTCACATACACATGGTTAGCAGATGTTAATGCAAGTGTAGTGAAATGCTTGTGCTTCTAGTTCCGACAGTGCAGTAATACCTAACAAGTAATCTAACAAATTCACAATGACTACCTTACACCCACAAATGTAAAGGGATGAATAAGAATATATACATATAAATATATGGATGAGTGATGGCCGTGCGGCATAGATGCAAGATGCAGTAGATAGTATAGAATCCAGTATATACATATGAGATGAGTAATGTAGGATATGTAGACATTATGAAAGTGGTGTTATTTAAAGTGACTAGTGATACCTTTATTAAGTCCATTTATTAAATGTATTAATTAACGTGGCCAGAGATTTGAGTCTGTATGCTGGCAGAAGCTCCTCTATGTTAGTGATGGCTGTTTAACAGTCTGATGGCCTTGAGATAGAAGCTATTTTTCAGTCTCTCGGTCCCAGCATTGAGGCACCTGTACTGACCTCGCCTTCTGGATGAAAGCGGGGTGAACAGGCAGTGGCTCGGGTGGTTGTTGTCCTTGATGATCTTTTTGTCCTTCCTGTGACATCGAATGCTGTAGGTGTCCTGGAGGGCAGGTAGTTTGCCCCCGGTGATGCATTGTGCAGACCACACCACCCTCTGGAGAGCCTTGTGGTTGTGGGCGGAGCAGTTGCCGTACCAGGCGGTGATACAGCCCGACAGGATGCTCTTGATTGTGCATCTGTAAAAGTTTGTCAGGGTTTTAGATGACAAGCCAAATTTCTTCAGCCTCCTGAGCACCACGCTGTCTGTGTGGGTGGACCATTACAGTTTGTCCATGATGTGTGCGCCAAGGAAACTTTCCACCTTCTCCACTAGTGTCCCGTCTGTGGATGGGGGGGGGGTGATTCCTGTTTCCTGAAGTCCACGATCATCTCCTGTGTTTTGTTGATGTTGAGTGTGAGGTTATTTTCCTGACACCACACCGAGGGCCTCATCTCCTCCCTGTAGGCTGTCAAGCCTACCACTGTTGTGTCGTCTGCATACTTGATGATTGATTTGGAGGAGTGCATGGCCACGCAGTCATAGGTGAACAGGGAGTACAGGAGAGGGCTGAGAACGCACTTTTGTGGGGCCCAGAGTTGAGGATCAGCGGGGTGGAGATGTTGTCTCTTACCCTCACCACCTGGGGGCAGCCTGTCAAAAAGTCCAGGACTCAGATGCGCAGGGCGGGGTCGAGACCCAGGGTCTTGAGCTTAGTGACGAATTTGGAGGGTACTATGGTGTTAAATGCTGAGCTGTCATCAATGAACAGCATTCTTACATAGGTATTCCTATTGTCCAGATGGGATAGGGCAGTGTGATGGCGATTGCGTCGTCTGTGGACCTATTGGGGCGGTAAGCTATTTGGAGTGGAACTAGAGTACCAGGTAGGGTGGAGGTGATATGATCCTTGACTAGTCTCTCAAAGCACTTCATGATGACAGAAGTGAGTGCTACAGGGCGATAGTCATTTAGTTCAGTTACCTTAGCTTTCTTGGGAACAGGAACAATGGTGGCCATTTTGAAGCATGTGGGCACAGCAGACTGGGAAAGGGATTGATTAAATATGACCATAAACACACCAGCCAGCTGGTCTGAGCATGCTCTGAGGACACGGCTAGGGCTGCCGTCTGTGCCGGCAGCCTTGCGATGGTTAAAACGTTTTACTCACGTTGGCCACTGTGGAGGAGAGCACACAGGCTTTGGTAGCGGGCCGTGTCAGTGGCACTGTATTGTCTTCAAAGCGAGCAAAGAAGTTGTTTAATTTGTCTGGGAGCAGGACGTCGATGTCGGCGACGGGGCTGGTTTTCTTTTTGTAATCCATGATTGACTGCAGACCCTGCCACATACATCTCGTGTTTGAGCCATTGAGTTGTGACTCTACTTTGCCTCTATACTGACACTTTGCTTGTTTGATTGTCTTGTGGAAGGAATAGCTACACTGTTTGTATTCGGTCATGTTCCCAGTCACCTTGCTATGATTTCAGGTTTGCGCAAATGCTGCCATCAATCCACATTTTCTGGTTAGGGAAGGTATTAATATTCACAGTGGGTACAACATCACCGATGCACTTGCTAATAATGTATCAGTCAATGTTGTTCTCTGAGGCTACCCAGAACATATCCCAGTCCACGAGATCTAAGCAATCTTGAAGCGTGGAATCCGATTGGTCAGACCAGCGTTGGATTTTGTTATAATCCCCAGCTACAACAAATGCAGCCTTGGGATATATGGTTTCCAGTTTACATAAAGTCCAGTGAAGTTCTTTCAGGGACGTCGAGGTATCTGCTTTAGGGGGATATACAAGGCTGTGACTATAATTGAAGAGAATTCTCTTGGTAGGTAATGCGTACGGCGTTTGTAAGGAATTCTAGGTCCGATGAACAAAAGGACTTGAGTTCCAGTATGTTGTTATGATTACGCAATGAGTTGTTAATCAATCGACATACACCCCCGCCCTTCTTCTTACCAGAAAGATGTTCGTATCTGATGTGTGAAGAAACTGGGTGGCTGTACTGACTCTGACAACATATCCCGAGTGAGCCATGTTTCTGTGAAATAGAGAATGTTACAATCTCTGAAGGTTCTCTGGAAGACAACTCGTGCCCTAATTTCATCCACCTTGTTGTCTAGATATTGGACATTGACGAGTAAAATGTTCAGAAGCGGAGGAGTCTGACCAGTAGGCCGCCCCATCTGCCTCTCCTGCGATGACCACGTTGTTTTGGGTCAGCCTCTGGGATAAGATCCCATGTCCAGGGTGGAGGTTCGAACAAAGGATCCGCTTTGGGAAAGTCGTATTCCTGGTAGTAATGTTGGTAAGGTGACGTCGCTTTTATGTCCAGTAGTTCTTCCCGGTAATAACATTGCAATAAAAAAAATATTTAAAAAAATCACTGCATAGTTTCCTAAGGACCTGAAGCGAGGCTACCCTCTCTGTCACTGCCATGTGGAGGTACAGTTGAAGTCGGAAGTTCACATACACTTAGGTTGGTTTCATCAAAACTCGTTTTTCAACCACTCCAAAAATTTCTTGTTTACAAACTCATTTTTCCAATGATTGTTTACAGACATATTATTTAACTTATAATTCACTCTATCACAATTCCAGTGGGTCAGAAGTTTACACACACTGTGTATCACAAGTTGACTGTGCCTTTAAACAGCTTGGAAAATTCCATAAAATTATGTCCATGGCTTTAGAAGCTTCTGATAGGCCAATTGACATCATTTGAGTCAATTGGAGGTGTACCTGTGGGTGCATTTCAAGGCCTACCTTCAAACTCAATGCCTCTTTGCTTGACATCATGGGAAAATCTAAATGAAATGAGCCAAGACCTCAGAAACATTTTTGTAGACCTCCACATGTCTGGTTCATCCTTGGGAGCAATTTCCATACGCCTGAAGGTACCACGTTTATTTCTACAAACAATAGTACGCAAGTATAAACACCATGGGACCACATAGCCATCATACCGCTCAGTAAGGAGACGTGTTCTGTCTCCTAGAGATGAACGTACTTTGGTGCGAAAAGTGCAAATCAATCCCAGAACAGCAAAGGACCCCGTGAAGATGGAAAAAGGTACAAAAGTATCTATATCCACAGTAAAACGAGTCCTATATCGACATAACCTGAAAGGCCGCTCAGCAAGGAAGAAGCTACTGCTCCAAAACCGCCATAAAAAAGCCAGACTACAGTTTGCAACTGCACATGGGGACAAAGATCATACTTTTTGTAGAAATGTCCTCTGGTCTGATTAAACAAAAATAGAACCGTTTGGCAATAATGACCATTGTTATGTTTGGAGGAAGAAGTGGGGGGCTTGCAAGCCGAAGAGCACCATCCCAAACGTGAAGCATGGGCGTGGCAGCATCTTGTTGCGTGGGTGCTTTGCTGCAGGAGTGGCTGGTGCACTTCACAAAATAGATGCCATCATGAGTGAGGAAAATTATGTGGATATATTGAAGCAACATCTCAAGACATCAGTCAGGAAGTTAAAGCTTGCTGGCAAATAGGTCTTCCAAATGGACAATGACCCCAAGCATACCTCAAGTTGTGGCAAAATGGCTTACCTCTTGGAAATCTAGGGGCAGCTTTGCATAGAAAATACTCTAACGTTTCCAAAACTGTAAAGATATTGTCTGTGAGTATAACAGAACTGATGTTGCAAGCGAAAGCCTGAGAAAAATACAATCCGAAAGTGCCCCAGGTTTTGAAAGCGCTGCGTTCCAATGACTCCCTATATGAATGTGAATGCACCATCAACGAGCTTACGCTTTCTACGTATTCCCCAAGGTGTCTACAGCATTGTGACATAGTTTTACGCATTTCTGTTGAAGAATAGCTGTATGGGGGCACATTGCATAAGTGGTCACATGGTGGCTCCGAGAGAGATTCTCGCGTACAGGGGTAGCCATTACTCCAATCGGTGCTAGAGAAAAGGGAATTTTCCCGACGGATATATTATCGAATAGATATTAGAAAAACACCTTGAGGATGGATTCTAAACAACGTTTGCCATGTTTCTGTCGATATTATGGAGCTAATTTGGAAAAAAATTAGGCGTTGTGGTGACCGCAATTTCCGGGCGATTTCTCAGCCAAACGTGAAGAACAAACGGAGCTGTTTCGCCTACAAAAATAATCTTTTGGGAAAAAATGAACTTTGGCTATCTACCTGGAAGTCTCGTGAGTGAAAACATCCGAAGTTCATCAAAGGTAAAATATTTAGTTTGATTGCTTTTCTGATTTCCGTGACAAGGTTTCTTGCTGCTAGCAAGGCATAATGCTATGCTAGGCTATTATAAACTTACACAAATGCTTGTCTAGCGTTGGCTGTAAAGCATATTTTGAAAATCTGAGATGACAGGGTGATTAACAAAAGGCTAAGCTGTGTCTCAATATATTTCATTTGTGATTTTCATGAATAGGAAGCTTTTCTAGGGATATTTATGTCCACTGTGTTATGCTAATTAGTTTCAGGCAATGATTACGCTCCCGGATCTGGGATGGGTAGTATCAAGAGGTTTTAAGGACAACTAAGTCAAGGTATTAGAGTGGCCATCCCATAGCCCTGACCTCAATCCTATAGAATGTTTGTGGGCAGAACTTAAAAAGCATGTGTGAGCAAGGAGGCCTACAAACCTGACTCAGTTACACCAGCTCTGTCATGAGGAATGGGCCAAAATTCACCCAACTTATTGTGGGAAACTTGTGGAAGGCTACGCGAAACGTTTGACCGAAGTTAAACCATTTTAAAGGCAACGTTACCAAATACTAATTGAGTGTATGTAAACTTCTGACCCACTGGGAAAGTGATGAAAGAATTAAAAGCTGAAATAAAGCATTCTCTCTACTATTATAGTGACATTTCACATTCTTAAATAAAGTGGCCTAAAACAGGGAATGTTTTACTAGGATTAAATGTTAGAAAATGTGAAAAACTGAGTTTAAATATATTTGGCAAAGGTGTGTGTAAACTTCCAACTTCAACTGTGTATATATGTGTGTGTCTATATATATTTGTGTGTTAAATCTTAACATAAAATGATGTGGAAACATCCCACTGGCATACGGTTGGTTGGCCAACACTGCATCTCCAGAGAATGAGATAGAAAAAATAGCCTGATTTACTCAGAAATAGAATGACTAGAAAAGGGTAGAAATTCCTCAGAATGGGTAAAACCATTCTAGTAATTTTATATCCATGAAATGTTGTATGGCAAATGACCCGAGCCACTCCAAGGAAATAATAATGTAGCTTTTTAGCACAGAAATAGAATGACTAGAACGGGTGAAGACCAGAATAAAATAGATATAAATTCTAGTAATTTTATATCTATGCACTTTCATATGGCAAATTTGGATTATTTCTGTGCCATGATTCAACGCATCTATTTCCACCTCTATTTCCACACAGTGTGTGTAGTCGAGCATGAAGTGCTAATCCATGTGCATTATTTTGAGGAAATGTGTTCTCTCAGACTGATATCGTAGAAAATATTTGGTTTTAAACCGGGAAGAAATCCCACCATAAAGTATTTGTGGTACCCTGACTACCTCTACAAACTTCCTCATCTCACCTGTCAAGTTTCAACAGCATGTAGCGGAGACACACCACACACACACACAACTCAAAGTGGCAAGAATAAAAACAAAAACAAGGAACAACAGCAAAAAGAATGTGCGAAAATAAGTTTAACCAAAAGCTCAGGGAGACAATGAAACAGCACAGAGAATCATTGGTGAAAGAGTTCCGCACAAGGAACTCAAAAACAACAGTGGAAGTCAATGAAAACAGTCACCAACATGATCTCACAAAATCATCCTTGCATAAGACATTGACTTGACAGTTGACTTGACAAATGACTTTACAAAAAACAAATTCATACCAGATTTGATGTACATGACTTCTCTGTTGAGTGTGATTATGTGCTTGTTACCATTGTTATTGATTGACACCATTGTTATTGATGACCAGAACCTGACTGGATAAAAGGGGCATACTGTACAATCCTTAACAAGGATTGTGTGGTTTCATGAGTTAAGAAATTGATTGTTATAAAACTCAGCAAAAAAAGAAAGTTTATTTTCAGCATACTTAACATATATGTAAATATTTGTATGAACATAACAAGATTCAACAACTGAGACATAAACTGAACAAGTTCCACAGCCATGTGACTAACAGAAATGGAATAATGTATCCCTGAACAAAGGGGGGGTCAAAATCAAAAGTAACAGTCAGTATCTGGTGTGGCCACCAGCTGCATTAAGTACTGCAATGCATCTCCTCCTCATGGACTGCACCAGATTTACCAGTTCTTGCTGTGAGATTTTACCCAACTCTTCCACCAAGGCACCAGCAAGTTCCTGGACATTTCTGGGGGGAATGGCCCTAGCCCTCACCCTCCGATCCAACAGGTCCCAGATGTGCTCAATGGGATTGAGATCTGGGCTCTTCGCTGGCCATGGCAGAACACTGACATTCCTGTCTTGCAGGAAATCACGGACAGAACAAGCAGTATGGCTGGTGGCATTGTCATGCTGAGGATCATTTCAGGATGAGCCTGCAGGAAGGGTACCACATGAGGGAGGATGTCTTCCCTGAAACGCATAGCGTTGAGATTGCCTACAATGACAACAAGCTCAGTTCGATGATGCTGTGACACACCACCCCAGACCATGACTGACCCTCCACCTCCAAATCGATCCCACTCCAGAGTACAGGCCTCGGTGTAACACTCATTCCTTCGATGATAAACGTGAATCCGACCATTACCCCTGGTGAGACAAAACCACCACTCGTCAGTGAAGAGCACTTTTTGCCAGTCCTGTCTGGTCCAGCGACGGTGGGTTTGTGCCCATAGGCGACGTTGTTGCCGGTGATGTCTGGTGAGGACTTGCCTTACAACAGGCCTGCAAGCCCTCAGTCTAGCCTCTCTCAGCCTATTGCAGACAGTCTAAGCACTGATGGAGGGATTGTGCTTTCCTGGAGTAACTCGGGCAGTTGTTGTTGCCATCCTGTACCTGTACCGCAGGTGTGATGCTTGGATGTACGGATCCTGTGCAGGTGTTACATGTGGTCTGCCACTGCGAGGACGATCAGCTGTCCGTCCTGTCTCCCTGTAGTGCTGTCTTAGGCATCTCACAGAACAGACATTGCAATTTATTGCTCTGGTCACCTCTGTAGTCCTCATGCCTCCTTGCAGCATGCCTAAGGCACGTTCACACAGATAAGCAGGGACCCTGGGCATCTTTCCTTTGGTGTTTTTCAGAGTCAGTAGAAAGGCCTCTTTAGAAGTTTTCATAACTGTGACCTTAATTGCCTACCGTCTGTAAGCTGTTAATGTCTTAATGACCGTTCCACAGGTGCATGTTCAATAATTGTTTATGGTTCATTGAACATGCATGGGAAACAGTGGAAACAGCCTTTACAATGAAGATTTTGATTTTTTAAATTATCTTTGAAAGACAGGGTCCTGAAAAAGGGATGTTTCTTTTTTTTGCTGAGTTTATAATATGTGTATGAATCCAACAGGCAACACTCAGACATAACATGTCATGTTCCTGAGGCCATTGCTGAGTCATTGTGACCCAAAACGGTAGTATATATTACAAAATACAGTGCTGAAGGGCTTGGCACTTGACATACCTGGTATGCATAGGCAATACATAACATGGCACAAACATTTGTAAGGACAAACAATTGCCAAGGGACAAAAAAGGCTAAGACAAAGCACATTTTGTATTTGTGTTGGTTTCACGTTGACTTCACCTTAGCTGACAACTCAACCGAATGGAAATCAAATCTAGACGTTGAACTGATGTCTGTGCCCAGTAGCACAGGCAGAACAGAGAAGGAACCATGTTACATTCATAAGAACTCTGATGGGGGGCATCCCGAGTGGCGCGGCGGTCTAAGGCACTGCATCTCAGTGTTTGACATGTCACTAAATTATTTATTTATTTCACCTGTATTTAACCAGGTAGGCCAGTTGGGAACAAGTTCTCATTTACTACTGCGACCTGGCCAAGATAAAGCAAAGCAGTGCGACAAAAACAACAACACAGAGTTGCACATGGGATAAACAAACGTGCAGTCGATAACATAATAGAAAAATGTATGTGCAGTGTGTGCACATGTAGTAAGATTAGGCAGGTAAGGCAATAAATAGGCCATAGAGGCAAAATAGGAACTGAGAAGTGGTCTATGGTCACCACCTGCAGAACCACTCCTTTATTGGGGGTGTCTTGCTAATTGCCTATAATTTCCACCTGTTGTCTATTCCATTTGCACAACAGCATGTGAAATTTATTGTCAATCAGTGTTGCTTCCTAAGTGGACAGTTTGATTTCACAGAAGTGTGATTGACTTGGAGTTACATTGTGTTGTTTAACCTGTTGCGTCGAGCAATCCCGTATCCGGGAGCGTAATTATAGCCTCAAGCTCATTACCATAACGCAACGTTAACTATTCATGAAAATCGCAAATGAAATGAAATAAATATATTGGCTCACAAGCTTAGCCTTTTGTTAACAACACTGTCATCTCAGATTTTCAAAATATGCTTTTCAACCATAGCTACACAAGCATTTGTGTAAGAGTATTGATAGCTAGCATAGCATTAAGCCTAGCATTCAGCAGGCAACATTTTCACAAAAACAAGAAAAGCATTCAAATAAAATCTTCGGATGTTTTCAATGAGGAGACTCTCAGTTAGATAGCAAATGTTCAGTTTTTCCAAAAATATTATTTGTGTAGGGGAAATCGCTCCGTTTTTGTTCATCACGTTTGGCTAAGAAAAAACCCCGAAAATTCAGGCATTACAACGCCAAACTTTTTTCCAAATGAACTAATAATATCGACAGAAACATGGCAAACGTTGTTTAGAATCAATCCTCAAGGTGTTTTTCACATATCTATTCGATGATAAGTCATTCGTGGCAGTTTGGTTTCTCCTCTGAACCACGTGGTAAAATGCACGCAGCTGGAGATGGCGCAATAATTGCAACGGAGGACACCAAGCGGGGCACCTGGTAAATGTAGTCTCTTATGGTCAATCTTCCAATGATATGCCTACAAATACATCACAATGCTGCAGACACCTTGGGGAAACGACAGAAAGTGTAGGCTCATTCCTTGTGCATTCACAGCGATATAAGGAGACATTGGAACAAAGTGTATTCAAAATCTGGGGCATTTCCTGTTTGAAATTTCATCTTGGTTTCGCCTGTAGCATTAGTTCTGTGGCACTCACAGATAATATCTTTGCAGTTCAGATTTGGAAACGTCAGAGTGTTTTCTTTCCAAAGCTATCAATTATATGCATAGTTGAGCATCTTTTCATGACAAAATATCTTGTTTAAAACGGGAACGTTTTTTTATCCAAAAATTAAAAGAGCGCCCCCTATATCGAAGAAGTTAAGTGTTCCCTTTATTTTTTTGAGCAGTGTATTACAGATTAAAAAGGGAAACCCAGCCACGAGATGCACAGTGACTCAAACCTACCGAATGTGCTAAATTTCTTCTATGCTCGCTTTGAGGCAAGCGACACTGCACCAGCTGTTCCTAGACTGTGTGATCAAGCTCTCGTAGCCGATGTGAGTAAGACAGGTCAACATTCAGACGGCCGAAGGGTCAGACGGATTACCGGGAAGCATACTCAGAGCATACACTGACCAACTGGCAAGTGTCTTTACTGACATTTTCATCCTCTCCCTGACCAAGTCTGTGTTACCTACTTGTTTCAAGCAAACCACCATAGTCCCTGTGCCCAAGAACATCAATGTAACCTGCCTAAATGACTACCGACCAGTAGCACTCACATCTGTAGCCATGAAATGCTTTGAAAGGCTAGTCATGGCTCACATCAAAACCCTCAGCCCAGAAACTCTAGACCCACTATTACTGGTAATATGGCGCCGGAGGAGATGGCTGCCGTTTTACGGGCTCCTAACCAATTGTGCTGTTGTGTTTTTTTTGCGTTATCTGTAACTAATTTCGTACATAATATTTCTGCCACCGTCTCTTATGACCGTAAAAAGGATCTGGATATCAGGAATGCGATTACTCACCTTGTACTGTAAGAAAAAAAATTCTTTAACGAGTCGGATGCAAATGATTTACTTCAGACACCCTACAAGGCCCAAATCCCTGTCATTCACATGAAGAAGAGACAGAGATATTGGGGAAGTAGGTCGGGTGCCTTGTAAGGATCCAATGGCGAGTGAGTAATCCGCCTCCACCATCAGTCCTATTTGCCAACATGCAATCATTGGATTATAAAATGGATGAGCTCCGATCAACACTATAACGGTACATTAAAAACCATAATATCTTGTGTTTCACCGAGTCACTGCTGAATGACGACATGGATAACATAAGTGCATCTATGATGTTGTCACCACAGTTGACCATACGTACATACCCCAACAAGAAGCCATGGATTACAGGCAACATCAGCACTGAGCTAAAGGGTATAGCTGCTGCATTCAAGGAACAGGACTCTATCATCAACTCAATCATCAAGTTTGCGGACGACACAAACAGTGGTAGGCTTGATTACCAACAACGACGAGACAGGGAGGGGGTGAGGGCCCTCGGAGTGTGGTGTCAGGAAAATAACCTCACACTCAACGTCAACAAAACTAAGGAGATGATTGTGGACTTCAGGAAACAGCAGAGGGAACACCCCCCTATCCACATCGATGGAACAGTAGTGGAGAGGGTAGCAAGTTTTAAGTTCCTCGGCATACACATCACAGACAAACTGAATTGGTCCACTCACACAGACAGCATTGTGAAGAAGGCGCAGCAGCGCCTCTTCAACCTCAGGAGGCTGAAGAAATTTGGCTTGTCACCAAAAGCACTCACAAACTTCTACAGATGCACAATCGAGAGCATCCTGGCGGGCTGTATCACCGCCTGGTACGGTAACTGCTCCGCCCTCAACCGTAAGGCTCTCCAGAGGGTAGTGAGGTCTGCACAACGCATCACCGGGGGCAAACTACATGCCCTCCAGGACACCTACACCACCCGATGTTACAGGAAGGCCATAAAGATCATCAAGGACATCAACCACCCGAGCCACTGCCTGTTCACCCCGCTATCATCCAGAAGGCGAGGTCAGTACAGGTGCATCAAAGCTGGGACCGAGAGACTGAAAAACAGCTTCTATCTCAAGGCCATCAGACTGTTAAACAGCCACCACTAACATTGAGTGGCTGCTGCCAACACACTGACACTGACTCAACTCCAGCCACTTTAATAATGGGAATTGATGGGAAATGATGTAAATATATCACTAGCCACTTTAAACAATGCTACCTTATATAATGTTACTTACCCTACATTATTCATCTCATATGCATACGTATATACTGTACTCTATATCATCGACTGCATCCTTATGTAATACATGTATCACTAGGCACTTTAACTATGCCACTTTGTTTACATACTCATCTCATATGTATATACTGTACTCGATACCATCTACTGTATCTTGCCTATGCTGCTCTGTACCATCACTCATTCATATATCCTTATGTACATATTCTTTATCCCCTTACACTGTGTATAAGACAGTAGTTTTGGAATTGTTAGTTAGATTACTTGTTGGTTATTACTGCATTGTCGGAACTAGAAGCACAAGCATTTCGCTACACTCGCATTAACATCTGCTAACCATGTGTATGTGACAAATACAATTTGATTTGATTTGATTTAACCTGGGAGCTTATAAGAAATCAAGCTATGCCTTCCGGCGAATCATCTTCCTGCTATCCAGATCACCATAGTCCCTGTGCCCAAGAACACCAAGGTAACCTGCCCAAATGACTAACGACCCTTGGCACTCACGTCTGTAGCCATGAAGTCGGCTACAGCTGTAAGACAAGGGGTTGCAGTCTGTGTCTATTTGTAAAGAACAGCTGGTGCATGAAATCTAATATTATGTCCTCAGATATTATGATGAAACAAAAACAGAACTGTTTGGCCATAATGACCATCGTTATGTTTGGAGGAAAAAGGGGGATGCTTGCAAGCCGAAGAACACCATCCCAACCGTGAAGCACAGGGGTGCCAGCATCATGTTGTGGGGGTGCTTTGCTGCAGGAGGGACTGGTGCACTTCACAAAATAGATGGCATCATGAGTAGGGGAAATTATGTGGATATATTGAAGCAACATCTCAAGACATCAGTCAGGAAGTTAAAGCTTCGTTGCAAATGGGTCTTCCAAATGAACAATGACCCCAAGCATACTTCCAATGTTGAGGCAAAATGGCTTAAGGACAACAAAGTCAAGGTTTTGGAGTGGTCATCACAAAGCCCCGACCTCAATCCTATAGAAAATGTGTGGGCAGAACTGAAAATGCGTGTGCGAGCAAAGAGGCCTACAAACCTGACTCAGTTACACCAGCTCTGTCAGGAGGAATGGGCCAAAATTCACCCAACCTATTGTGGGAAGCTTGTGGAAGGCTACCCAAAATGTTTGACCCATGTTAAACAATTTAAAGGCAACGCTATCAAAAACTAATTGAGTGTATGTAAACTTCTGATCCACTGGGAATGTGATGAAAGAAGTAAAAGCTGAAATAAATAATTCTCTCTAATATTATTTTGACATTTCACATTCTTAAAATGAAGTGGTGATCGTAGTTGACCTACGACAGGAAAAACAGAGTTTAAGTGTATTTGGCTAAGGTGTATGTAAACTTCCGACATCAACTGTACTAGACAAGTATGTGTGGTTTAGGTTAATGGTCCATTCATTGTGGGCAGTGCCAGTCAAACAGCAGAAAGGCACATTTATCAATGTAATGTAGCTAATTAGCAAGAAGTTATGTTTGCAAGATAGAAACTTTGTAAAGTTATCTAAACATTGCGGTAAGTTATGTTTTCTTTTTCTCCAACCAATGTACCTAAGATAGCTAATTTCATCCCCTTGTCAACATTGTTTTTAAGAAGGTTTGAATCACTAATGCTGCTTGAAAGCAACTAAAGATAGACATAAGAAGTTTGCGAGCTAGCTGATGACAGATCACATCAATTTAGCTTTCTGTACTGTACTGATACTGTACATGAGCTCGTTAGTTAGTTATTTTTAAATATTGTTTGATGTGGTGACGACAGTAGTCAGACAGACAACTTTACCAGGACAAGCAAGCTTAGACTCAAAATATAGCCCGATGTCAAGCTCTTTACAACATCTCTGATTGACGCAAGCTAAAGTACACATTGTTTGCTTAGATACCCTCAAGTATCTGAAATTACATGAACATAAATAACATGCAGTTACTTGCTATAACTGATGATAGAGCTAAATGTGCATAATTGCTTTGCATGGAATAATCAGAAATGAGTCTTTCTGTCTGTGCTCCTCAGGAGGTGATCATATTACAACCAAATAATAAAACAAAAAGTGGGGCAATCCCTTGAAAACCACAAATACTTTTCAATGGTTTTAACAAGCCGGGGGGGGGGGGGTCCCCTGCCCATCAGCAGGCAAAAAGAAACATCCTGCATCTTCTTGCAATGTTTATTGATAACAACTATACACACCTACATCTACGGTGTCCATATTAGGACAGGCTTAGTTGGTGAGCCTGAGGCAAATCCTGCTGAGGCTGTCCAAACATGGACAATGTATACAGTGGGGAGAACAAGTATTTGATACACTGCCGATTTGCAGGTATTCCTACTTACAAAGCATGTAGAGGTCTGTAATTGTTTTATCATAGGTACACTTCAATTGCGAGAGACGGAATCTAAAGTAGAGGTCTGTAATTTTTTATCATAGGTACACTTCAACTGCGAGAGACGGAATCTAAAACAAAAATCCATAAAATCACATTGTATGATTTTTAAGTAATTAACTTGCATTTAGAGGCCTGGCTATGGCCTCTCCAACCATAGCCAGGCCAAAGGTGTGGAAGTGTCTCTCTGGACTGGTGACAGCACCACAGTGTATGTGTGTGCATGTGTGAGTGCGTAGGCATACTAACCTGCCTGTGTGTGTTTGAAAGAGAGACTGTGTGTGTGTCTGTGTGTGTGTGTGCCTGGCCTGGTGACAGCAGTGTGATGGAGCAACGGTGCCGGGGGAAGAGAGAAAGAACAACAAACCACTGAGACTCCATCTAACTGCCACATTTAACTACTTTCGGGCCTGAGATTGCACAGAGCATCAGGCTTGTGTTCTTCATGTGTGTGTGTGTGTGTGTGTGGGGGGGGGGGGGGGGGGCGCATGTGCATGTGCTTAACTGTACATCCTTGTGTGTCCATGCATGTGTATAGAGGGCTGTGACCAGTCTTGGAACCAGTATATGTCCAGTACCTGGTTGAAGGAATGTGGAACCAGTGTGTCCAGCAAGCCCACAGCTCAGGGCCCATCATCCCACACTGGTGTCAAACAGCACCCCTGTACTTTCAGGGCCATTTTTCCAGGACGGCACCCCACACCACTTCAAACAGACAGTCCAGCCATCACACATTCCACACCAACAAGACATCACTTTGAACCGTGGCGCCAGACACCGTTCCACCATGCCGGGAAGTCAATAGCGACATCATCGGAGCACCGTGGCTCAAACCACCTCTAGTTACCTCCTTTCTGAGTTTGAGACGGATCCTCTTACAACAAGCACTCACAGTTGCACTGCAGAATTAGATGTTTAACCAAGTTCCTCCAAATGTCAAATTTGGAAATGAAGGGTTAAGATTTTGGATAGGGTTAAAACACTGTTTAGGCATTCATTCCAAGTGGTGTAAATACACATGCACAAGTGTACACACACACACACACACACACACACACACACACACACACGCACACACACACACACAAAGCTTTGAGGAGCTGAAGTGTGAAGCAGTGTTAGACAAACAGTAGCTCTGTTTCCCAGGTAACACTGACACATGCATACACACACACACACCTCTGCGGTTATACCCAGGGCCCCCTGTATTATGGGTGGACTGTGAGTGGGAAGGAGTCCCTTGATATGGGAAAACAGTTGCCATGTGTACATTCCTTACCAAAATACACTCGCACACACTCCCACATGCAGTCACACACATGTAGATACATGCACAGATGTACACACACACACACACACACACACACACACACACACACACACACACACACACACACACACAGACACACACACACACACACACACATTTTACATTTACATTTAAGTCACACACACACACACACACACACACACACACACACACACACACACACACACACACACACACAAAAGCATACAAAATAGCTACACGTTTAGCCAACCAGCAAAGTCAAGTATATATGCATTCAGAAGCTATCCAGCTCTTCAAAAACACTGGTAACTTTCACACTTTGTCACTAAAATCTCCAACATGGCTCGAAAAGAATACAATGCCAACGTTTTCACTCTGAGCCTCCCTCCTCCTCCCTCTCTCTCTCTGTCCCGCTCTCTCACCTGCTCCCTCTCTCTCCCTCTGACCATCTCTATTTTGCTGAAACTCACTTTTGACATGAAGGGAGGTGTATGTCTATTCTCGGGGGCTGTGGGTGGATGGAGAGGTTGATGCTCCTCAAACAGACTGACAGACATGGTTTCTGGGAAGGGGTGGATTTAGGAGCATAGGTGCACATTCCCATAGAATTACATAGGAGCTCTATGCACATTTCCATATACAAATATAGATCAGCCCTGACTCTGTTCCAATGTCCACACTACAATACTGTTTTAAGAATGGAGCAATGTATTGGCCATGCATTCTAAATGGTATATCAGTGTGGATATTGCCTGATCGCATGTGACTTTTTCCTCAGTGAGTTTTTGTCTTCATGAGTGCACGCATTGGTGTATGCCTGTGTCTGTGCGTATGTGTAGGTGTTTGTGTGTGCGTGCGCGTGCGTGTGTGTGTGTGTGTGTGTGCGTGTGTGTGTGTGTGTGTGTGTGCGAGTGTGTGCGTGCGTGTGTGTGTGTGCGAGTGTGTGTGTGCGAGTGTGCGTGCGCACAGTCTATGACTTGTTTGTATGTTGCTTATTTACAGCACTCTGCACTCTCTTCATAATGCCCCTGCCTAGACCTCGCCTGCTGATTATCATAGACCTGACAAAATCTCCAGGGAGACTTTCTCCTGATTCTGCACAAACACTCTCCAAACCCACAGATGTTAAATAGCCCACCTCACCCAACCCAGTGCTGGGTCTGTCCAACAGTACTGTCTTCCAGAAACACATCATTCTTCACCAGGTCAATGGTTTAGTCTCAAATGGCACCCTATTCCCTACATAGGGCATTACTGTACTTTTGACCAGGGCCTATAGGGTTCTGGTCAAAAGTAGTGCACTATATAGGGAATATAATTGTTATATTAGCTACAGGTAACTGCCAAAATAATGGATATTAGGAATAGAAAATATATTGAAAGCAGGTGCTTCCACACAGCTGTGGTTCCTGAGTTAATTAAGCAATTAACATCCTATCATGCTTAGGGTCAGGTATAAAATGCTGGGCAGGCCATTATTTTGGCTACCATGGTTATGCCCCAAAGATGACAATGCCCCCATTCACAGGGCATGAGTGGTCACGGAATGGTTTTATGAGCATGAAAACGATGCAAACCATATGCCATGGCCCTCTCAGTCACTAAATCTCAACCCAATTGAACACTTATGGGAGATTCTGGAGCACCGCCCGAGACAACGTTATCCACCACCATCAACAAAACACCAAAAGCATCCTGACAATAGAGTTCAAGACACTTGTAGAATCTATGCCAAGGTGCATTGAATCTGTTCTGGCTGGTGCTGGCCCAATGCTCTATTAAGACACTTTATTTATTTTTGCAGTTATATGTACCTTGCAATAGGCAAGCTCAATCAAATCAAACGTTGTCTCACACGCGCCGAATATACCAAGTGAAGACTTTACCGTGAAATGCTTACTTACAAGCCTTTAACCAAAAGTTCAGTTCAAGAAGAGTACAGAAAATATTTACTAAGTAGAGAGTAACACAATAAGAAAGTAACACAGTAAGAAAAACAATAACAAAGCTATATACAGAGGGCACCGGTACCAAGTCAGTGTGTGGGGGTACAGGTTAGTTGAGGTCATTTGTACATGTAGGTGGGGGTGAAATGACAATGCATAGATAATAAACAGCGAGTAGCAGCAGTGTACAAAAGGGAGGTGGGGGGGGTCAATGTAAATTGTCCGGTTGCGATTTTATTAATTGTTCAACAGTCTTATGGCTTGGGGGTAGAAGTTGAGGAACCTTTTGGTCCTAGACTTGGCGCTCTGGTACCGCTTGCCGTAGCAGAGAAAACAGTCTATAACTTGGGTGACTGGAGTCTCTGACAATTTAATGGGTTTTCCTCTGACACCACATATTATATAGGTCCTGGATGGCAGGAAGCTTGACCCCAGTGATGTACTGGGTTATTTGCATTACCCTCTGTAGCGCCTTACGGTCAGATGCAGAGCAGTTGCCATACCAGGCGGTGATGCAACCGGTCAGGATGCTCTCGATGGTGCAGCTGTATAACCTTTTGAGGATCTGGGGACCCATGCCAAATCTTTTCAGTCTCCTGAGGGGAAAAGGTTTTGTCGTGCCCTCTTCACAACTCTCTTGGTATGTTTGGATCATGATAGTTTGTTGGTGATGTGGACACCAAGGAACTTGAAACTCTCGATCCGCTCCACTACAGCCCCGATGTTAACGGGGGCCCGCCGGTCTGCCTTTTCTGCAGTCCACAATCAGCTCCTTTGTCTTGCTCACATTGAGGGAGAGGTCGTTGTCCTGGCACTACACTGCCAGTTCTCTGAACTCCTCCTTATAGGCCGTCTCATCATTGTCGGTGATCAGGCCTATCACTGTTTTGTCGTCAGCAAACTTTAATGATTGTGTTGGAGTCTTGTTTGTCCACGCAGTCGTGGATGAACATGGAATACAGGAAGGGACTAAGTACAAACTCCTGATGGGCCCCAGTGTTAAGGATCAGCATGGCAGACGTGTTGTTGCCTACTCTTACCACCAGGGGGCGGCCCGTCAGGAAGTCCAGGATCCAGTTGTAGAGGGAGGTGTTTAGTCCCAGAGTCCTTAGCTTAGTGATGAGCTTCGTGGGCACTATGGTGTTGAACGCTGAGCTGTAGTCAATGAACAGCATTCTCACAAAGGTGTTTCTTTTGTCCAGGTGAGAAAGGGCAGTGTGGATTGCTATTGAGATTGCATCATCTGTGGATTCATCTGTGGATTTGTTGGGCTGGTATACCAATTGGAGGTAGTGTCTCTGTTCTGCCAGTGGATGGAAAATCCTTCTAGCTCAGTATCAAGTCCAGATAAAGTATTTGAAATTACTTCAAATAGAACTTGAACCCAGACTGGACTGTGGTTTTTCATTGAGGACTGATACCGTCCCAGACAGAAAAACTGGGCAAAACCGCTTGAAATGACATCATAAATGACGTTGGGGTTAGGCTAAGTCAATTGGCTCACCTCAATGGTCCATATCAATGGCCTAGCTTTGTATTGGGCAACATCTGAGCTAGGCTTATAGGTTTAAGGTTATCTTAACTTTATTGAGTTTATCTGTGGAGGTGCGTCACTGGCTCTTTGGTGGACTTAAGTCAGAGTCAATCCAGCACGTTCTTTTTAACCCCCAGATAGTGTAGGCCTGTACAGATAAAGTTCTCTAAGGCACCTCTATCACTTAACACAGCCAGAGAGACAGAGAGTGAGACAAAGATGTATGGTCTATTCTATAGGCAATAACCACGGCTGGGTTTTTCCTGTTCAGGTCAAATGGTGCTGTGTGCTCATAACACGCAATGGACTTTGATAACTACAGTCTAAACATCAGCAAAGTTGACATGCTGTAGAATTCAAACTGGCGCCTTGCTGGCACTAACATTGCACCGATGCTCTAAAACACTCCTTGCCTGCACACTCTTTATGAGCTAACAAAGTTTATAGGTCAAATGACCCAGCTTCAACCGAGCACGTCTAACCTTGCATATGTGGCCAGCACGTCTCCTAGGTTATGGGTTCTAGTAACAGTGCCGGACCGCTCTGTAACACAATTCGAGACCCTCTGCTGTTTTCGCCCCCCCTGTCAACATTTACCTGTCTCCATAGTAACCAGCAAAGACTAATGGGTATAGACCACCCCCTCACCCCCAACCAAACCCAAGAGTTAAAGTTCTGTGTCACTGCGACGGATTTCGGTCGTATGGATTCTAGAGAGGTCGTTTTTGAGATTTCTACTTTTATGCTGTGTGCACTGAACTGTCATGCATGACTGTTGCTCATTCTCCATGTTCAGATGAAGGTAATTAAACAATATATAATGCTCACCACCGCAGCGTTCAACTCAAACAGTTATGTGTACTGTATTGTAGCTGCTGAAGTAATTCAAACCTATACTTTATAACTCAGGATGTGATATGTTTACCATGTACTGTTGTTATTAAAACAAAATCAGACAACCCCATAGTAGAATAGTTTATCTATTTACTTAGTCAGTTTCTTGTTGTGTGTTCTATGAGAGATAAATATTCCTCTCAAGACACATTCAAGTTGTGAAATCCATAGGGATTCATCATTCATCAATATTCACAATTCAATCAGGATTATCTGTAATCATGGTAGCATCCACATGAATGTAGAAGTGTTTAGAAACATATTCTGACTCCAAAATTACACCATACATTATTTACAATTAATTTCTATTGGGCACAAACTAACCTGAAACACAACCAAATGTCCTCCAACAAATTGGTGCAGCTGGCTTCCGGGTTAAGCGAGCACAGTGTCAAGACGCAGTGCGGCTTGGCAGGGTCGTGTTACGGAGAATGGAACAAGACTGTAACTACCAACTGGATATCACTAAAAAGGAGTAAAAAGTTTGTAAAAATATAACAGTAACATTGAATTTGGCATTACTGCAATTAGCTAATAGAAACCCATTGAAAAACAGATTCACTACATGGAATAACATGTAGTATCTGTTCTATATCTGAGAGATTTAACCTCTTGAACCTCTGGGGCAGTATTTCATTTTTGGATGAAAAACGTTCCCGTTATAACCTCTTCCTCCTACCCTCTACTTTTTTGAACATTCTGTTAAAAATCGCGCAACATTTCAGCGCCCTGCTACTCATGCCAGGAATATAGTATATGCATTTGCTTAGTCTGTGTGGATAGAAAACACTCAGACGTTTATAAAACTGGTTAAATCACTGCTGTGGCTTTACCAGAACGGCATTTACATCGAAAAGCACAGGAAAAACTGATCACTGAAAATGGGAAAATATATCCATGCGCTACTTGAACCCATTGATAAAGGTGAACCACAATTAATTGACTGAGGTTGCAGTACCTACAGCTTCCACACGGTGTCTAGAGTCTTGTCATTTCCCTTCGAGTTTTTTCTTGGTCAAACACATGCAGGACACCGTATTTCCTCAGGTCTAGGACCGGATATTTTCGTTGAGTTTCTAGCCGGACATTTTTCCAGACGGACAGCTAATGATCTTTACATCGCCTCCTGATGAATTTTATCGCTTATTAACGTTTACTAATACCTAAAGTGGCATTACAAACGTATTTCGAAGTGTTTTGTGAAAGTTTATCGTCGACTTTTTGAATTAAAAAAAATGACGTTACGTTTTGAAACAATGTTTTTTTCGTTTATCACACAGTCTACATATAACGATATCTAGGCTTTATATGGACCGATTTAATCGAAATAAAGACCCAAATAGTGTTTATGGGACATCTAGGAGTGCCAACAAAGAAGATGGTGAAAGGTAATGAATGTTTTCTATTTTATTGTGCGGTTTGTGTAACGCCGAAATGCTAATTATTTTCTTTACGTCCCCTGCGGGTTTTTTGGGGTGTTACATGCTATCAGATAATAGCTTCTCATGCTTTCGCCGAAAAGCATTTTAAAAATCTGACTTGTTGCCTGGATTCACAACGAGTGTAGCTTTAATTCGATACCCTGCATGTGTATTTTAATGAACGTTTGAGTTTTAACTAATACTATTAGCATTTAGCGTAGCGCATTTGCATTTCCAGAGCTCTAGTTGGGACGCAAGCGTCCCGAGTAGAAGCAAGAGGTTTAAACAAGATATTTTGTCACGAAAAGATGCTCGACTATGCATATAATTGACAGCTTTGGAAAGAAACACTCTGACGTTTCCAAAACTGCAAAGATATTGTCTGTGAGTGCCACAGAACTAATGCTACAGGCGAAACCAAGATGCAATTTCATACAGAAAGTGAGCCAGATTTTTGAGGCGCTGTGTTCCAATGTCTCCTTATATGGCTGTGAATGCGCAAGGAGAGAGCCTACACTTTCTGTCGTTTCCCCAAGGTGTTTGCAGCATTGTGACGTATTTGTAGGCATATCATTGGAAAATTGACCATTAAGAGACTACATTTACCAGGTGTCCGCTCGGTGTCCTCCGTCGAAACTATTGCGTAATCTCCAGGTGCGTGCATTTTTCCATTTTTCCATTTTTCCATGAACAGAGAAGAAACCAAACTGCCACGGATGACGAATAGATATGTGAAAAACACCTTGAGGATTGATTCTAAACAACTTTTGCCATGTTTCTGTCGATATTATGGAGTTCATTTGGAAAAAAGTTTGCGTTGTAATGACTGAATTTTCGGGGGGTTTTCTCAGCCAAACGTGATGAACAAAACGGAGCGATTTCTCCTACACAAATAATATTTTTGGAAAAACTGAACATTTGCTATCTAACTGAGAGTCTCCTCATTGAAAACATCCGAAGTTCTTCAAAGGTAAATGATTTTATTTGAATGCTTTTCTTGTTTTTGTGAACATTTTGCCTGCTGAATGCTAGGCTTAATGCTATGCTAGCTATCAATACTCTTACACAAATGCTTGTGTAGCTATGGTTGAAAAGCATTTTTTGAAAATCTGAGATGACAGTGTTGTTAACAAAAGGCTAAGCTTGTGAGCCAATATATTTATGTTATTTCATTTGCGATTTTCATGAATAGTTAACATTGCGTTATGGTAATGAGCTTGAGGCTATAATTACGCTCCCGGATACGGGATTGCTCGTCGCAACAGGTTAAGAAAGATCAATAAAACATGATTATGTTACATGTATTTATCCCTTTATTTTAGATTTTTAATGAATTTATTTGCAAATTATGGTGGAAAATAAGTATTTGGTCAATAACAAAAGTTTATCTCAATACTTTGTTATATACCCTTTGTTGGCAATGACAGTGGTCAAACGTTTTCTGTAAGTCTTCACAAGGTTTTCACACACTGTTGCTGGTATTTTGGCCCATTCCTCCATGCAGATCTCCTCTAGAGCAGTGATGTTTTGGGGCTGTTGCTGGGCAACACGGACTTTCAACTCCCTCCAAAGATGTTCTATGGGGTTGAGATCTGGAGACTGGCTAGGCCACTCCAGGACCTTGAAATGCTTCTTACGAAGCCACTCCTTCGTTGCCCGGGCGGTGTGTTTGGGATCATTGTCATGCTGAAAGACCCAGCCAGGTTTCATCTTCAATGCCCTTGCTGATGGAAGGAGGTTTTCACTCAAAATCTCACAATACATGGCCCCATTCATTCTTTCCTTTACACGGATCAGTCGTCCTGGTCCCTTTGCAGAAAAACAGCCCCAAAGCATGATGTTTCCACCCCCATGCTTCACAGTAGGTATGGTGTTCTTTGAATGCAACTCAGCATTCTTTGTCCTCCAAACACGACGAGTTGAGTTTTTACCAAAAAAGTTCTATTTTGGTTTCATCTGACCATATGACATTCTCCCAATCTTCTTCTGGATCATCCAAATGCTCTCTAGCAAACTTCAGACGGGCCTGGACATGTACTGGCTGCAGCCTCCAGGATTTATGCTGCAGTAGTTTATGTGTCGGGGGCTAAGCAGGGGGACACGTCTGGCACTGCAGGTCCCTGGCGGCGTAGTGTGTTACTGATGGTAGGCTTTGTTACTTACGTCCCAGCTCTCTGCAGGTCATTCACTAGGTCCCCCCGTGTTCACCGTTCTTGTGATCATTTCGACCCCACGGGGTGAGATCTTGCGTGGAGCCCCAGATCGAGGGAGATTATCAGTGGTCTTGTATGTCTTCCATTTCCTAATAATTGCTCCCACAGTTGATTTCTTCAAACCAAGCTGCTTACCTATTGCCGATTAAGTCTTCCCTGCCTGGACAGGTCTACAATTTTGTTTCTGGTGTCCTTTGACAGCTCTTTGGTCTTGGCCATAGTGGAGTTTGGAGTGTGACTGTTTGAGGTTGTGGACAGGTGTCTTTTAAACTGATAACAAGTTCAAACAGGTGCCATTAATACAGGTAACGAGTGGAGGACCAGAGGATTCTCTTAAAGAAGAAGTTACAGGTCGGTGTGAGCCAGAAATCTTGCTTGTTTGTAGGTGACCAAATACTTATTTTCCACCATGATTTGCAAATAAATTCATTTAAAAATCCTACAATGTGATTTTCTGGATTTTTTTTCTCATTTTGCCTGTCATAGTTGAAGTGTACCTATGATGAAACTTACAGGCCTCTCATCTTTCTAAGTGGGAGAACTTGCACAATTGGTGGATGACTAAATAGTTTTTTGCCCCACTGTATACATCCATTCTTGTTTTAAGGTACTGGGGACCTTCAGACAAGTCGTGTGAGGCTTGTGGGCGTCCTAGAGAAAAACGGAGAAGACCGTCATGCTCGTAAGAGTCTCGTCTTTCAATAGAGTGATCAACATACGATTTGGTGAGAAGACCAATTTTCGGGATGTCTCATTGTCTGACAAACACTGCTCTAGCTCTGCCACCTTCCCCCGCAGATGCGGAAGGGCGACATCGTTTAATGCGGTGGATTGAGACGCAGTCCATGCAAAAATATCTTTAGCTTAAACAGGTGGATTTTTATGGGGATTTTTGTATTATGTTAATTCAATTTCCAAGGGGATGCGAACATTGTATGCGAAGGATTAATCCCATTTTAAGAAAATCTGGTAATGAAATGTGGCCAGTCTAGGCAGCATGTCAGGGGTTAGCGGGTAAGGGTTAGAGGTCAGGGTCCAGAGCCATTCTGCCCGGAATGGGAGGGCTGACTGACGTTGGCGTCGGATGGAGGTGGCACTTGAGCTGGTCTTATTTTCTCATTCTCACATTCCAACCATTCCATTTTCTGTCCTTTGAAAGGTAATACCATGGCAACTAGAATAAGCCGACTTCAAAACACAGGGTAGGTGGCTGGCTGTCATTTCTTCTATGTGTCTACCTCTAGCACACACAGTGTATGTGCATGCACACACAGTCCTCACTCCATCACTTGGAATTAGTGAAAAGTCGACAGATATTTCCAAAGGCAGAGTTCTGAGTGTTAACTATGGTCATGGCATTTTTCCTGCTTTTTACTCACCTGCAGAGTACATAGTCATCAAATGGTTCCCAAGGACATACGTACATGATCTTCAGCTTATAATAATATATTTTCATTCAACTGGTAGTTATACTAAAGGGTAGTGGAGGAAGAGAGAGAAGACAGAGAGGACACAGAGAGGGAGAGAGACAAACATACATCAATGAGCATGTAACCCTACACTCTTGGGAAAACAGGTGATATCTAGGACCTATATAAAATTGATTCTTTGGCTGTCAAATCAAATCAAATCCAATTTATTTATATAGCCCTTCGTATACATCAGCTGATATCTCAAAGTGCTGTACAGAAACCCAGCCTAAAACCCCAAACAGCAAGCAATGCAGGTGTAGAAGCACGGTGGCTAGGAAAAAACTCCCTAGAAAGGCCAGAACCAAGGAAGAAACCTAAAGAGGAACCAGGCTATGTGGGGTGGCCAGTCCTCTTCTGGCTGTGCCGGGTGGAGATTATAACAGAACATGGCCAAGATGTTCAAATGTTCATAAATGACCAGCATGGTCAAATAATAATAATCACAGGCAGAACAGTTGAAACTGGAGCAGCAGCACGGCCAGGTGGACTGGGGACAGCAAGGAGTCATCATGCCAGGGGTGAGCGGGTAAGGGTTAGAGGTCAGGGTCCAGAGCCATGCTGCCCGGAATGGGAGGGCTGACTGACATTGGCGTCAGATGGAGGTGGCATTTGAGCTGGTCAGCATGGCTCTGGGCAGCATGGCTCTGGACCCTGACCTCTAACCCTTACCTGCTAACCCCATAATGCTGTCCCAATAGGGAGAACCCTTTGAATAACTAATTTTGATTCCAGGTAAAACCCGTTTGGTTCCAGGTAGAACACGTTTGAGTTCCATATAGAACCCTTTCCACAGGGTTCCACATGGAGCGCAAAAGGGTTCTACCTGGAACCAAAAAGGGTTCCTCTATGGGGACAGCTGAAGAATCCATTTGTTTGTGGGTGTTTGGGGTACCTGTTTCAAATCAAATCAAATCAAATTTTATTTGTCACATACACATGGTTAGCAGATGTTAATGCGAGTGTAGCGAAATGCTTGTGCTTCTAGTTCCGACAATGCAGTAATAACCAACAAGTAATCTAACTAACAATTCCTAAACTACTGTCTTATACACAGTGTAAGGGGAAAAAAACAAAAAACTGCATAGTTTCCTAGGAACGCGAAGCGAGGCGGCCATCTCTGTCGGCGCCGGAAGTTTGTGGGTTCCACATGGAGCGCAAAAGGGTTCTACCTGGAACCAAAAAGGGTTCCTCTATGGGGACAGCTGAAGAATCCATTTGGAACCCTGTTCTAAGAGTGTACCCTAACAGTCAAGTTTTAAAACACTTACTCATTCAAGGATTTTTCTTTATTTTTACTATTTTCTACATTATAGAATAATACTGAAGACATCAAAACTATGAAATAATACATATGGAATGATGTAGTAACCAAACAAGTGGTAAACAAATCAAAATATATTTTATATTTGAGATTCTTCAAATAGCAACCCTTTGCCTTGATGACAGCTTTTCACGTGGTTGGCATTCTCTCAAACAGCTTCACCTGGAATGCTTTTCCAACAGTCTAAAAGGAGTTCCCGCATATGCTGAGCACGTGTTGGCTGCTTTTCCTTTGCTCTGCGGTACAACTCATCCCAAACCATCTCAATTTGGTTGAGGTTGGGGGATTGTGGAGGCCAGGTCATCTGATGCAGCAATCCATCACTTTCCTTCTTTGTAAAATTGCCCTTACAAAGCCTGGAGGTGTGTTGGGTCATTGTCCTGTTGAAAAACATATGATGGTCCCTCTAATGCTGTCTGCCTTGAATTCTAAATAAATCACAGACAGTGTCAGCAGCAAAGCACCCCCACACCATATCACCTCCTCTTCCATGCTTTACGGTGGGAAATACACATGTGGAGATTATCCGTTCACCCACACGTCGTTTCACAAAGACACAGTGGTTGGAACCAAAAATCTCCAATTTGGACTCCAGACCAAAAGACACATTTCCACTGGTTTAATGTCAATTTCTCATGTCTATTGGCCCAAGAAAGTCTATTCTTATTATCGGTGTCCTTTAGTAGTGGTTTCTTTGTAGCAATTCAACCATGATGGACTGATTCACACAGTCTCCTCTGAATAGTTGATGTTGAGATGTGTCTGTTACTTGAACTCTGTGAAGCATTTATTTGGGCTGCAATTTCTGAGTTTGGTAGCTCTAATGAACTAAATCCTCTGCAGCAGGGGTACCTCTGGGTCTTCCATTCCTGTGGCGGTCCTCATGAGAGCCATTTTCATCATAGCGCATGATGGATTTTGAGACTGCACTTGAAGAAACTTTCCAAGTTTTTGAAATGTTCTGTATTGACTGACCTTCATGTCTTAAAGTAATGACGGACTGCCATTTATCTTTGCTTATTTTAGCTGTTCTTGCCATAATTTGGTCTTTTATCAAATAGGGATATCTTCTCTATACCCCCCTACCTTGTCACAACACAACTGGCTCAAACGCATTAAGAAGGAAAGACATTCCACAAATTCACTTTTCAGAAGGCACAGCTGTTAATTGAAACGCATTCCAGGTGACTACCTCATGAAGCAGCTAGTAGCCTAGTGGTTAGAGCCACTTTTCCTAGGTCGACATTGAAAATAAGAATTTGTTCTTAACCTGTTGCTCCTACCCTCTACTTTTTTGAACATTTTGTTAAAAATCGCGCAACATTTCAGCGCCCTGCTACTCATGCCAGGAATATAGTACGTTCATATGGTTAGAATGTGTGGATAGGAAACCCTCAGACGTTTTTAGAACTGGTTAAATCACGACTGTGGCTATTACATAACGTGCGTTACATCGGAAAGCGCAGGAAAACCTGATCACAGAAAATGGAAATAAATATCAAATCAAAATCAAATCAAATCAAATTTTATTTGTCACATACACATGGATAGCAGATGTTAATGCGAGTGTAGCGAAATGCTTGTGCTTCTAGTTCCGACAATGCAGTGATAACCAACAAGTAATCTAACTAACAATTCCAAAACTACTGTCTTGTACATAGTGTAAGGGGATAAGGAATATGTACATAAGGATATATGAATGAGTGATGGTACAGAGCAGCATACAGTAGATGGTATCGAGTACAGTATATACATATGAGATGAGTATGTAGACAAAGTAAACAAAGTGGCATAGTTAAAGTGGCTAGTGACATAAGAATGCAGTCGATGATCTAGAGTACAGTATATACATATGCATATGAGATGAATAATGTAGGTTAAGTAACATTATATAAGGTAGCATTGTTTAAAGTGGCTAGTGATATATTTACATCATTTCCCATCAATTCCCATTATTAAAGTGGCTGGAGTTGGGTCAGTGTCAATGACAGTGTGTTGGCAGCAGCCACTCAATGTTAGTGGTGGCTGTTTAACAGTCTGATGGCCTTGAGATAGAAGCTGTTTTTCAGTCTCTCGGTCCCAGCTTTGATGCACCTGTACTGACCTCGCCTTCTGGATGATAGCGGGGTGAACAGGCAGTGGTTCGGGTGGTTGATGTCCTTGATGATCTTTATGGCCTTCCTGTAACATCGGGTGGTGTAGGTGTCCTGTAGGTATCCTTGCGCCACTTCCAGCAATTGTTAACAGTGAGCCGAATTAGATAAGACCGAGCATTCAACTCCCACAGCATCCCCATGTTGTCTAGAGTCTTGTGAATTGAATCATCTTTGATTCTTGGTTGAACCGAAAGAGGGGCACGACTTACCTCCGGTCTCCGCCCAGATCATTCCGGAAGAGCTCTCTCCTGAAATTTTTTCCAAGACGACAGCTAATGATATTTACATCGCCTACGGATGATTTTTATCGCTTATTAACGTTTACTAATACCTAAAGTAGCATTACAAACGTATTTCGAAGTGTTTTGTGAAAGTTTATCGTCTACTTTTTGAATTTTAAAAAATGACGTTACGTTGTGAAATCGCTGTTTTTTTCGTTTATCACACAGTCTACATATAACGATATCTTGGCTTTATATGGCCCGATTTAATCGAAATAAAGACCCAATAGTGTTTATGGGACATCTAGGAGTGCCAACAAAGAAGATGGTGAAAGGTAATGACTGTTTTCTATTTTATTGTGCGGTTTGTGTAACGCCGAAATGCTAATTATTTTGTTTACGTCCCCTGCTGTGCTTTTCTGTTGTAGTGTATTGGTGCATGCTATCAGATAATAGCTTCTCATGCTGTCGCCGAAAAGCATTTTAAAAATCTGACTTGTTGCCTGGATTCACAACGAGTGTAGCTTTAATTTGATACCCTGCATGTGTATTTTAATGAACTTTTGAGTTTTAACTAATACTATTAGCATTTAGCGTAGCGCATTTGCATTTCCAGAGCTCTAGTTGGGACGCAAGCGTCCCAAGTAGAGGTAAGAGGTTAACTGACTTGCCTAGTTAAATCAGGGTTAAAAAAAAATAAAAAGCTGGTTGAGAGAATGCCAAGAGTCTGCAAAGCTGTTATCAAGGCAAAGGGTGGCTATTTGAAGAATCTAAAATATATTTTGATTTGTTTATCACTTTTTTGGTTACTACATGATTCCATATGTGGTATTTCATAGTTGTGATGTCTTCACTATTATTCTACAAGGTATAAAATAGTAAAAATAAAGAAAAACACTTGAATGAGTATTGTTCTAAAACTTTTGACCGGTAGTGTATGTGTGTCCCCCAAATCACACCCTATTCTGTTTATAATACAATTCATTGGACAAGGGCCCATGGGACTCTGGTGAAAGGTAGTGCACTATAAAGGGAATAGGGTGCCATGTGGGACTATGCAGATACTTAACTACAGCATACTATGAGGGGAAAAAAGGAGGAAGAAGGCTTGTTTTTGACAGGCAGGTCACAGCTTAGGGAAAACAGAGAGATGAAAGAGGGAGAGAGAGAGAGAAATAGGAGGGAGGGGGGCACACGTTCAGCAGTCTCAGCCTACATGATCATAGAGCCCCGCTGAAAGCTCAAAGAACAATGGCCCCACTGTGTGTGTGTTTTGTGTTTACCTCTGACAAGGACCAAAAGGTCCTGCTCTCCTCTATTCTCATATTCTCCCCCTCCCTCCTCCTCTTCTCCTCCTCTCCTCTCTTCCTGTACCCTTTGTAGTCAGCCCCTTTATTCCTTTCTTCATCCCTCATACTCCATAGCTTCTCAACAGATGAAAGGGGGGTGAGATACTGTAAGACCAGGTAAAAGAGTGCAGGATGGAAAGAGGAAAAGTGATAAAGACAAAAACAAAAATAATCCAATTTTATTGGTCACATACAACGTGGTTAGCAGATGTTAATGTGAGTGTAGCGAAATGCTTGTCCTTCTAGTTCCGACTGTGCAGTAATATCTAAGAAGTAATCTAACAATTTCTCAACAACTAACTACCTTATACACACAAGGGTAAAGGAATGTTTAAGAATATGTTCATATAAATATATGGATGAGCGATGGCCAAACGGCATAGGCAAGATGCAGTAGATGGTATAGAGTACAGTATATACACATGAGACGAGTAATGTAGGGTATGTAAACAATATATAACGTGGCATTGTTTAAGTGACTAGTGATACATTTATTACTTATTACTTATTAATTATTAAAGTTGCTAGAGACTGAGTCTGTATGTTGGCAGAAGCCACTCAATGTTTAATGATGGCTATTTAACAGTCTGATGGCCTCAAGATAGAAGCTGTTCTTCAGTCTTTCTGTCCCAGCTTTGATGCACCTGTACTGACCTTGCCTTCTGGATGATAGCAGGGTGAACAGACAGTGGCTCGGGTGGTTGTTGTCCGTCATGATGTTCTTGACCTTCCTTCTGCCACATGGTGTGGATGTCCTGGAGGGCAGGTGTTTTGCCTCCGGTGATGTTGTGCAGACCTCACTACCCTCTGGAGAGCCTTACGGTTGTGGGAAGAGCAGTTACCGTACCAGGCGGTGATACAGCCCGACAGGATGCTCTCAATTGTAAATCTGTAAAAGTTTGTGAGTTTTTTTGGTGACAAGCCAAAAAGAGGCGCTGTTGCGTCTTTTTTACCATGCTGTCTGTGTGGGTGGACCATATCAATTTTTCCGTGATGTGTACGCCGAGGAATTTAAAACTTTCCACCTTCTCATTTACATTACATTTAAGTCATTTAGCAGACGCTCTTATCCAGAGCGACTTACAAATTGGTGCTTTCACTTGGTGCTATATCTTTCAATTGGTGCTTTCTCCACTACTGTCCCATCGATGTGGATAGGAGGGTGCTCCCTCTGCTGTTTCCTGAAGTCCACTATCATCTCCTTTGTTTTGTTGACGTTGAGTGTGAGGTTATTTTCCTGACACCAGGGCCCTCACCTCCTCCCTGCAGGCCATCTCGTCGTTGTTGGTAATCAAGCCTACCACTGTTGTGTCGTCTGAAAACTTGATGATTGAGTTGGAGGCGTGCATGGCCAGGCAGTCATGGCTGAACAGGGAGTACAGGAGAGGACTGGTAAAACACCCTTGTGGGGCCCCAGTGTTGAGGATCAGCGGGGTGGAGATGTTGTTTCCTTCCCTCACCACCTGGGGGCGGCCCGTCATAAAGTCCAGGACCCAGTTGCACAGAGTGGGGTCGAGATCCAGGGTCTCGAGCTTGATGACGAGTTTGGAGTGTACTATGGTGTTAAACGCTGAGCTGTTATCGATGAACAGCATTCTTACATAGATATTCCTCTTGCCAAGATTACATTTACATTACATTTACATTTAAGTCATTTAGCAGACGCTCTTATCCAGAGCGACTTACAAATTGGTGCGTTCACCTTAAGACATCCAGTGGAACAGCCACTTTACAATAGTGCATCTAAATCTTTTAAGGGGGGGGGTGAGAAGGATTACTTTATCCTATCCTAGGTATTCCTGAAAGAGGTGGGGTTTCAGGTGTCTCCGGAAGGTGGTGATTGACTCCGCTGTCCTGGCGTCGTGAGGGAGTTTGTTCCACCATTGGGGGGCCAGAGCAGCGAACAGTTTTGACTGGGCTGCGCGGGAACTGTACTTCCTCAGTGGTAGGGAGGCGAGCAGGCCAGAGGTGGATGAACGCAGTGCCCTTGTTTGGGTGTAGGGCCTGATCAGAGCCTGGAGGTACTGAGGTGCCGTTCCCCTCACAGCTCCGTAGGCAAGCACCATGGTCTTGTAGCGGATGCGAGCTTCAACTGGAAGCCAGTGGAGAGAGCGGAGGAGCGGGGTGACGTGAGAGAACTTGGGAAGGTTGAACACCAGACGGGCTGCGGCGTTCTGGATGAGTTGTAGGGGTTTAATGGCACAGGCAGGGAGCCCAGCCAACAGCGAGTTGCAGTAATCCAGACGGGAGATGACAAGTGCCTGGATTAGGACCTGCGCTGCTTCCTGTGTGAGGCAGGGTCGTACTCTGGGATGTTGTAGAGCATGAACCTACAAGAACGGGCCACCGCCTTGATGTTAGTTGAGAACGACAGGGTGTTGTCCAGGATCACGCCAAGGTTCTTAGCGCTCTGGGAGGAGGACACAATGGAGTTGTCAACCGTGATGGCGAGATCATGGAATGGGCAGTCCTTCCCCGGGAGGAAGAGCAGCTCCGTCTTGCCGAGGTTCAGCTTGAGGTGGTGATCCGTCATCCACACTGATATGTCTGCCAGACATGCAGAGATGCGATTCGCCACCTGGTCATCAGAAGGGGGAAAGGAGAAGATTAATTGTGTGTCGTCTGCATAGCAATGATAGGAGAGACCATGTGAGGTTATGACAGAGCCAAGTGACTTGGTGTATAGCGAGAATAGGAGAGGGCCTAGAACAGAGCCCTGGGGGACGCCAGTGGTGAGAGCGCGTGGTGAGGAGACAGATTCTCGCCACGCCACCTGGTAGGAGCGACCTGTCAGGTAGGACGCAATCCAAGCGTGGGCCGCGCCGGAGATGCCCAACTCGGAGAGGGTGGAGAGGAGGATCTGATGGTTCACAGTATCGAAGGCAGCCGATAGGTCTAGAAGGATGAGAGCAGAGGAGAGAGAGTTAGCTTTAGCAGTGCGGAGTGCCTCCGTGATACAGAGAAGAGCAGTCTCAGTTGAATGACTAGTCTTGAAACCTGACTGATTTGGATCAAGAAGGTCATTCTGAGAGAGATAGCGGGAGAGCTGGCCAAGGACGGCACGTTCAAGAGTTTTGGAGAGAAAAGAAAGAAGGGATACTGGTCTGTAGTTGTTGACATCGGAGGGATCGAGTGTAGGTTTTTTCAGAAGGGGTGCAACTCTCGCTCTCTTGAAGACAGAAGGGACGTAGCCAGCGGTCAGGGATGAGTTGATGAGCGAGGTGAGGTAAGGGAGAAGGTCTCCGGAAATGGTCTGGAGAAGAGAGGAGGGAATAGGGTCAAGCGGGCAGGTTGTTGGGCGGCCGGCCGTCACAAGACGCGAGATTTCATCTGGAGAGAGAGGGGAGAAAGAGGTCAGAGCACAGGGTAGGGCAGTGTGAGCAGAACCAGCGGTGTCGTTTGACTTAGCAAACGAGGATCGGATGTCGTCGACCTTCTTTTCAAAATGGTTGACGAAGTCATCTGCAGAGAGGGAGGAGGGGGGAGGGGGAGGAGGATTCAGGAGGGAGGAGAAGGTGGCAAAGAGCTTCCTAGGGTTAGAGGCAGATGCTTGGAATTTAGAGTGGTAGAAAGTGGCTTTAGCAGCAGAGACAGAAGAGGAAAATGTAGAGAGGAGGGAGTGAAAGGATGCCAGGTCCGCAGGGAGGCGAGTTTTCCTCCATTTCCGCTCGGCTGCCCGGAGCCCTGTTCTGTGAGCTCGCAATGAGTCGTTGAGCCACGGAGCAGGAGGGGAGGACCGAGCCGGCCTGGAGGATAGGGGACATAGAGAATCAAGGGATGCAGAAAGGGAGGAGAGGAGGGTTGAGGAGGCAGAATCAGGAGATAGGTTGGAGAAGGTTTGAGCAGAGGGAAGAGATGATAGGATGGAAGAGGAGAGAGTAGCGGGGGAGAGAGAGCGAAGATTGGGACGGCGCGATACCATCCGAGTAGGGGCAGTGTGGGAAGTGTTGGATGAGAGCAAGAGGGAAAAGGATACAAGGTAGTGGTCGGAGACTTGGAGGGGAGTTGCAGTGAGGTTAGTGGAAGAACAGCATCTAGTAAAGATGAGGTCGAGCGTATTGCCTGCCTTGTGAGTAGAGGGGAAGGTGAGAGGGTGAGGTCAAAAGAGGAGAGGAGTGGAAAGAAGGAGGCAGAGAGGAATGAGTCAAAGGTAGACGGGGGAGGTTAAAGTCGCCCAGAACTGTGAGAGGTGAGCCGTCCTCAGGAAAGGAGCTTATCAAGGCATCAAGCTCATTGATGAACTCTCCGAGGGAACCTGGAGGGCGATAAATGATAAGGATGTTAAGCTTGAAAGGGCTGGTAACTGTGACAGCATGGAATTCAAAGGAGGCGATAGACAGATGGGTAAGGGGAGAAAGAGAGAATGACCACTTGGGAGAGATGAGGATCCCGGTGCCACCACCCCGCTGACCAGAAGCTCTCGGGTGTGCGAGAACACGTGGGCGGACGAAGAGAGAGCAGTAGGAGTAGCAGTGTTATCTGTGGTGATCCATGTTTCCGTCAGTGCCAAGAAGTCGAGGGACTGGAGGGAGGCATAGGCTGAGATGAACTCTGCCTTGTTGGCCGCAGATCGGCAGTTCCAGAGGCTACCGGAGACCTGGAACTCCACGTGGGTCGTGCGCGCTGGGACCACCAGATTAGAGTGGCCGCGGCCACGCTGTGTGGAGCGTTTGTATGGTCTGTGCAGAGAGGAGAGAACAGGGATAGAAAGACACATAGTTGACAGGCTACAGAAGAGGCTACGCTAATGCAAAGGAGATTGGAATGACAAGTGGACTACACGTCTCGAATGTTCAGAAAGTTAAGCTTACGTAGCAGGAATCTTATTGACTAAAATAATTCAAATGATACAGTACTGCTGAAGTAGGCTAGCTGGCAGTGGCTACGTTGTTGTTGTTCTATCTCTCTATAGTGCTGTTTCTTGTATTATGGTCTCTTGTTTCTTTAGAGGTTTCACTTTGTTGTCCTTTTTCTTTTCCTTTTTCTTCTGTCCTTATTTTGTCTTCCTTTCTTCTGTTAACTAGATATTTTTTGTTGTTATTATTTGTAAGCTAGCTAGCTTCTTCCAGGAGAGTCCCTAGCAACTGCTTAGCAACTGCTTAGCAACAAGTAAACAATTCAGCTAGCAATTCAGCTAGCTAAGATAACTGTACAATTTTATGAAAAATAGTTACTTCTTCAAAAGCCTGTCTTTTTGGTTTGTTCCTTGTTTTGTCTTCTATTGAGTCTTGCAGTTTTCTCTTGATTTTTTCGATGTACTTCACTCTAAAAAAATCATTTAAATCTCAATATATACAGGAGCTCATTTTTCAGCAGCTGCTCAATTTAGAACTCCGGAACAAGAGTGTGGTTGCTATTGCGTCGTCTGTGGACCTATTGGGGCGGTAAGGAAATTGGAGTGGGTCTAGGGTGTCAGGTAGGGTGGAGGTGATGTGATCCTTGTCTAGTCTCTCAATGCACTTCATGATGATGGAAGTGAGTGCTACTAGTCATTTATCTCAGTTACCTTAGCTATGTTGGGAACAGGAACAATGGTGACCCTCTTGAAGCAAGTGGGAACAGCAGACTGGGATAGGGATTGATTGAATATGTCCGTAAACGCTCCAGCCAGCAGGTCTGCGCACGCTCTGAGGATGCGGCTAGGGCTGCCGTCTGGGCAGCCAGCCTTGCGAGGGTTAACCTCTTCAGTCGACCCTCTACTTTTTTGAACATTCTGTTAAAAATCGCGCAACATTTCAGCGCCCTGCTACTCATGCCAGGAATATAGTATATGCATTTGCTTAGTCTGTGTGGATAGAAAACACTCAGACGTTTAAAAAACTGGTTAAATCACTGCTGTGGCTTTACCAGAACGGCATTTACATTGAAAAGCACAGGAAAAACTGATCACTGAAAATGGGGAAAATATATCCATGCGCTACTTGAACCCATTGATAAACGTGAACCACAATTAATTGACTGAGGTTGCAGTACCTACAGCTTCCACAGGGTGTCTAGAATCTTGTCATTTCCCTTCGAGTTTTTTCTTGGTCAAACACATACAGGACACCGTATCTAATCCGGTCTAGGACCGGATATTTTCGTTGAGTTTCTAGCCGGACATTTTTCCAGACGGACAGCTAATGATCTTTACATCGCCTCCTGATGAATTTTATCGCTTATTAACGTTTACTAATACCTAAAGTTGCATTACAAACGTATTTCGAAGTGTTTTGTGAAAGTTTATCGTCGACTTTTTGAATTTTAAAAACTGACGTTACGTTTTGAAACGATGTTTTTTTCGTTTATCACACAGTCTACATATAACGATATCTAGGCTTTATATGGACCGATTTAATCGAAATAAAGACCCAAATAGTGTTTATGGGACATCTAGGAGTGCCAACAAAGAAGATGGTGAAAGGTAATGAATGTTTTCTATTTTATTGTGCGGTTTGTGTAACGCCGAAATGCTAATTATTTTGTTTACGTCCCCTGTGGGTCTTTTGGGGTGTTGCATGCTATCAGATAATAGCTTCTCATGCTTTCGCTGAAAAGCATTTTAAAAATCTGACTTGTTGCCTGGATTCACAACGAGTGTAGCTTTAATTCGATACCCTGCATGTGTATTTTAATGAACTTTTGAGTTTTAACTAATACTATTAGCATTTAGCGTAGCGCATTTGCATTTCCAGAGCTCTAGTTGGGACGCAAGCGTCCCGGGTAGAAGCAACAGGTTAACAAGTGTCAGTGGCACTGTATTGTCCTCAAAGGGAGCAAATAAGTTGTTTAGTTTGTCTGTGAGCAAGACATCGGTGTCCGCGACGGGGCTGGTTTTCTTTTTGTAGTCCGTGATTGACTGCAGACCCTGCCACATACGTCTTGTGTCTGAGCCGCTGAATTGCGACTCTAATTTGTCTTTATACTGAAGCTTAGCTTGTTTGATTGCCTTGCGGAGGGAATAGCTTCATTGTTTGTATTCTTTCATGCTTCGTGGAGCCTTACCATGATTAAAAGCAGCGGTTCGCGCTTTCAGTTTTGCACGAATGCTGCCATCAATCCATGGTTTCTGGTTGGGGAAGGATTTAATGGTCACCGTATCCCAGTCCACGTGATCGAAGCAATCTTGAAGCGTAGAATCAGATTGGTCGGACCAGCGTCGATCAGACTAGAGCACGGACGTTTCCTCTTGTTAGATAACGCGGTCGGCATTTGATCGTAAGGAATTCTAGGTCAGGTGAACAAAAGGCCTTGAGTTCAAAGGAGGTATTTGATAGCGTGAGAGCATGGTTTGCAGATGTGAATGTGAGCCTGTGTGTGTGCGTGCTATACTACGTTTCAAGTCATATTAACGGTTAATGCTTCTCTCTGTGTTGAGCATGTCCTCGCTCTAAACCTGTAGGAAGATGAGGTAAGAAAAAGAGAGAAGAATGGAACGGAGAGATAGAAGGATGAAGGGATGTTCTATGTGCCTCATCATTGATCTCCTGATCTCTCTCCTCCCGACCCCTTAGATGTAAAGTCCCTATCTAGGGGACTTTGAGCGATTCTGGACGGTTCCGACCAACAATGTTGTATACAGAGTGCTCTGTGAACGCCGCAACATTATTGATGAACACTCCGTGAAAGAGCTGGTTGTCCCGCTTCAGATGCCGCTCTGTGCTGGGGAGAAGCTATACAAACACTCCTGGTGACCAAATTGATGACTGTATGTCGCTCAGCTGAGAGTTGAGTGGAAATGAATGTGGATCCGCTGGCAATGACAGCAGCATAGCTCTAGTTAAAACATGTAAAATGAAGTTCTGTTTGTTTTTCGATGGCCGAGGGAGAAATGACTTTTTAGTATTGGTCACCATCTGGGTATCACCGTGACATGCCAATTAGCTAACGTTACGACAAGCCAGTGTGATTTACCAATGCAATGGTTGATTGCTGATGTGAGTTGCTTCCCACTGGGCAGCAGTTGTTTTCTACCGGGCAGCTGTATCACATGTCGCCTGCGGTAGCTAAATCACATGCCGCCAGCGGTAGCTAACGTGGCCAATTTGATCCATCCCACTTAATTATTTTTTGAGTAGGATAGCTGCCTACACGAGAAATAACTTGTAATATTGATAGGAACCATCTGGATATCACTGTGATACAGTCTACTGCTCAATGGGGAGACATAACAACATGAGGCAAACTGTCCTTCGCTCCCTCTTGCCGAGCACTGCTGTCCCATAAGGAGAGGAAAGTAGCTAGCTAGTGTAGCCAATATCAGGTGACAGCTAAAGCACATTTATTGCAGCTGGTGATCTGTATACATTTCCTGGAATCTGAAAATGTCCCAGTTCTTCCATGGTCTGCATACTCACCTATTGAGCATGTTTGGGATGATCTGGATCGATGAGTACGACTGCGTGTTCCAGTTCCCGCCAATATCCAGCAACTTCGCACTGCTATTGAAGAGGAGTTGGACAATATTCCACAGACCACAATCCTGATCAACTCTATGCAAAGGAGTGTTTGTCACGCTGCATTAAGGCAAATGGTTGTCACACCAGATGCGGATTGTTTTTCTGATCATAGCCCCTACCTTTTTTCACATCTGTATTCACAGTCATGTGAAATTGATAGATTAGGGCCTAAGGAATTTATTTCAATTGACTGATTTCCTTATATGAACTGTAACTCAGTAAAATCTTTGAAATTGTTGCATGATGTATATTTTGAAAGCATTTCAATAATGTAAACCCTATTCCCAAAATGTTGTTCAATCGGACAAAAAAACATGATTTTTCTATGTATTTGTACTATGTACTTGAGAATGTGTCTTCAAAAGTGAGTACACCTCAGCATTTCATTGAAAAAAATACCAGAAAGGGGAGTTCAAGGTCTATCTAGAAATATGCAGCATTACTAATTATTGTTTTTGGCCCTCTCATGACAATGAATTACTTTTGGGATTACATACATTACATTTTAGATTCCATCTAGCATTCTTCCAGACTCCTCACATCTTATTTCAGCACATACAGTTCTCTCTCTCTCTCAATCTTCCTCGTTCTCTCCTTCCCTATATCCTTTCTCCCTCTGCATTCTTGGAGTTTCTGATTCTGGCTGTTCTGAAAGGCAAACACCACTGCCCGGCTCCAATATAAGAGCTCAACCTGTATTGACATTCACCAATCCAACCACTCACTTTTGACCAATTCTGCCTTAATTTCAAGAATCTAATTCAATTAGTCTCAGAACAATCATAACACTCATAATGGAATAGCTTGCAAAAACTGCTCGTCGAACATCCTATTCCAAAATCATGGGTATTAATATGGAGCTGGTCCCCCCTTTGCTGCTACAACAGCCTCCACTCTTCTTGGAATGCTGTCCACTAGATGTTGGAACATTGCTGCAGGGACATGCTTCCATTCAGCCACAATAGCCTTTGTGAGGTTGGGCAATGATGTTGGGTCATTAGGCCTGGCTCGCAGTCGGCATTCAAATTCATCCCAAAGGTGTTAGATGGGGTTGAGGTCAGGGCTCTGTGCAAGCCAGTCAAGTTCTTCCACACCGATTTCGACAAACCATTTCTGTTTTTACCTCGCTTTGTGCATGGGGGTATTGTCATGCTGAAACAAGAAAGGGCCTTCCGCAAACTGTTGCCACAAAGATGCACAAAATTGTCTGGAATCTCATTGTATGCTGTAGCGTTAAGATTTCCCTTCATTGGATCAAGTTGTAGAAACATCTCAAAGATGACCAATGGAAACAGGATGGACCTGAGCTAAACTTTCAATTTTCATAGCAAAGGGTCTGAAGGATCTGAATAGGGTGTCTAGTAAATGGGGTGTCTTAACTGACTTGCGTAGTTAACTATAAGGTTAAATAATAAATAAGAAGGCCTCAAAAGGGAAATTTGCCTTTGCCCGTGTTATGCCACGGTCTAAGGAACTGCATCTCGGTGCTAGAGGTGTCACTACAGACACCCTGGTTCGAATCCAGGCTGTATCACAACCGGCAGCGTACAATTGGCCCAGCGTCGTCCGAGTTTGGCCGGTGTAGGCCGTCATTGTAAATAAGAATTTGTTTTTAACTGACTTGCCTAGTTAAATAAAGGTTACATTTTTTTTAAAGGGACATTTTTAAAAAATGTCAAATTCATGTTTCATCATCTCCATCACTGCCCCAATATCAGCATATGTGAAATTTGAACATTTCTATGTTTTGTAGTAAATAAGAGGAAGATAAGTGTTTCCAATGGCATCTGACTGATGAATACCATTTTATTTAAAAAATACTTAATTTATTGTGTAATAGAGCAAGATTAACAAAACAGATTGGCTGTTCAAGTGTCTTAAAACCAATCTTTCAAAAAAATTCTCAGCACACCTGTTTCATGCTGTGGCTTGAGCAATAAACGAATTGGGTACTCCTGTGAAGTGACCTGCCATAAAAAACTGAGCCAATGCCAATCAAGTCAATTTAACACAATTGCCCAAACAACTAACTGCATGAGGTGATACTGATTGAAAGTGCTTGAATATGCAAGGATTGTGATATTTATATGCAAGGAATGTGATATTTATGGACAAATGGCGGATTATGCAGTAAGACTGTGAGAGCTTGTTTTCTTTTCTCTTTCACATACGCGCGTGTACAGCCACTCACCTGTTTTTCCCATCAGGGGCTCAGGAGGCTCTTTTCTGCCCATTCTTCCTGTCTTGGGGTGGTTGTGGTTTTCTTTCCATCCTCCCTTGTTTAGCCATAGGAGTTGGTTGGTGTGATGCCTGCTGCTGAAACCCTTATTAGGAATTAATGTCATTTTCCCCAGGAGTGTGGAGACTGCCTGGCTCACCTGAAGGAAGTGTGTGTATGTGTGTGTGTGTGTGTGTGTGTGTGTGTGTGTGTGTGTGTGTGTGTGTGTGTGTGTGTGTGTGTGTGTGTGTGTGTGTGTGTGCGTGTGTGTGTGTGCGCGCACGCGCACGGATTCAAATGTAGCTTCATTTTGCAAGATTTATATAGCCATAATATAGTCACATACAACCTGCTGAAAAACTGTTTCCTTCAATTAACATTTTATAGGTCCCGGCCATTTTCTAGGTTACATCTTCACCCCTCCATAACTTTACTTTGGCTACTATATGGCTAGAGCTGCACATGTAAATTACCTGGTGTCACAGTGGTGACAATCACAGCAAACACTTTCACCCCTGAGGGTGAAATCGACACACATACCAACACTGCCCTCACCCACCCCAAGTATTGAGATTTAACAGTCTATGTTTAGTATCTGGCACCTAGATATGTTGCCCTATGTGTTTGTGTGTGCTTGCACATCCTCTAATGTGTGGGTGTACGAGTGTGTGCGTGCGAGCGTACGTGCATGTATGCGTGCATGTGAACACACTGTGTGCCTGGATGTGTATGTTTGTTTAAGAGCATGCCAGAGAAAGAAAGGAAAAGGGGTGATAGAAATAAGAAGCGATTTATACAAACACAGTTAGAAAAAGGGTGCAGTCTCTTACCGACTGAGTCTGGCTGGGTTTGATGTAGTCTCGTGTTGTGACCTGGATTTGTTGGACCTAAAGACCTTAAGTGCCAGCCCAGCTTTGACCTCTGACGGCACTTTTCCTCTCTCTCCTCATTCTCTGGGCCCTAGTTACTGTTTTGGCTGCCGTAATCACACAGACACGGCTCCATAGACTCCCCTGAACTGCAGGGTTCAGGGGTTAAAGGTCAGGTATTAGTGAACACTTAGAAGTATGTGACTTGAAAGGGTAGTTCAGGCACAATGTGGGTGCCAGTGGTGACTGTGCTTACAACATACAAACACAAAGTATACACCATCCCAGTATATAAACATATAACATGGTATAGGCACTTATTCGCAAACCACACCCACATACACACATAAACACACACCCCAACAAACACACAAACCAAATCAAGTTACAATTCAAAACATGTAGCTAACTTTAACCTTCCTCCTGCTCTGCCTACTTCATGTTTTGTTTAAAGACTGACAATATGTCACGCATGAGTGATCACTATGGGAGTGCCCATGTTTGTATGCACGAACAGGCCATAGCCTTATACTGTACTGTACTCTACTGTACTGTACCGTCAGAAGAACCTGAATGATCTATAGTTAACTGAACGTTTGTACCTTAGAGTGCTAGCTCAGTAGTCATGTAGTTAGCTGGAGCCTGGAGCCGCTGGCAGCAGTGCTGTGGTGTTGTAATAATCCACTGGTCTCTTAAAGCTGGTGTGGTTGGTGGCAGTCAGAGAGACCGCAGCAGCGCGCCGGCCGGACCAACCGAACAGTCTGTAATCTGCTTTGCCTGTGTCAGCCCGCACACGCCACCCCAAGACACAGCCGTCGCCCCAAAGTAATACACACACACACAAAATAATATGCATAAACAGATACACAATATATACTATATACACACTGTACAAATACAGTACATGCTGATCTATACATAACACACACACACAACATTAGAAACACACATGTACTATATACACAAATACTGTACACACACACACACACACACACACACACACACACACACACACACACACACACACACACACACACACACACACACACACACAGCAGCTGTACACTGTAATCCAAATAAATTATACTATCATCAGACCTCAGAGACTAACTACTAGCAGCCGTATGAACAGTACAGCCACAACGCCAACAGACCACCTTAAAATCAAGACCCTCCCCTGAGCACCACATTCTGTCTAAACAGGACTATCCAGTGATGCATCACTGCCACCTTCAGCATCTTGACCTAAACTGCACTCAAAAATATCTTAAGGTGGACCGGAAGAGGTATCTTCCCGAGAACTTATTCACTTTCTTACCAGAAACCAAGATGGAGGTGTCAGAGGTGTCATTCCCAACTCGTTCACCAGGGGGCACTGATACCTCCTCAGTGCTGGGAGGAGTGACAAGACATACTACTGGCAGCAGTAGGGTCGTACTCGAGTCTCCTCCAGCCTCTCCATAGTGCTGGCCTCTCCTCCAGAGCAGTTGGACAAACCTGGGGCCCAGGGGGCAAAGTTTTTGATGGATGCTGTTAGGGATATCCGCTCCGGGGACAAAGAAAAGCGTGCTTCACAGTACAGCAAAGCTACAGACGCACATCACCATGAGCAGTGGTCAGATTGCGGTTGGCTGTCAGTCTACTGTCACCCGGTGTTCTGATCCACAAAGCGGCCGGGCCAGAGAGGTCAAGTCAATAGTTGTGTTGGAAAGTGCTTTGATTGTAATAGTGAGGATTTCGTCTCGGGAAAAGAGAGGGGATTTGAATTGACACCGTCACGTACCTTTGACTAGAAGTGCCAAGCAAGTGTCACTGTGTGTTATAGCTGTCCTCAGCACATACCTATTTCGGTATAGTATAAACTTGTCCAAAAAAGCCTGTAAATAGAAATGTTTTAACGTTTTCCAAATGACTTGTTTCTCTTATTTAACATTTTCACAAAGAACATACCTTTTACACCATATTCTACAAATTATATATGACTGGTCTCTATGTGGTCATTGAGTTGACATGAGGACAGTAGAATCATGAACATCTCTCATATTTCACAGGAGCAGGTTTTTATAGTTGGTTTTTAAAAGAGAGGCAGGTTGAACGACAAACTGGCTCGTCCAGGTAATGTCAAAGAGCAATGGGAGTAGACCTACATTAGAGTACCAGAATCAGGCTTTCAAAAGCCGCCTGAGGAGAGGGGACGAGGGGGGACGAGTATAGAGGAGGCCAGAAGATGATAGAAGAACAGAGGAAAACAGAGCAACCTGTATTGGAGGAGAAAATGCAAACAGTGAGGTGGAGGTGGGGAGGAGGGGAGAGGAGAACAGAGAGCGGTAGAGGCGGGGAGGACACACGCATGCCTTATCACTCAGGGTCCATGAAGATGAAAGGCCTCACCCTAATTCCCTTCCTTATAGGAATGAGAGAAAGAGAGAGAGGCACAGAGAGAGAAAGAAAGAGAGGACAGAAATGTAGCAAAGGGGAGCGTGGCCAGATTAGGGAGTACAACGAGGAGATATGAGAGGAGAGATTAGCAGAGCACAATAACCAGATGAGAGAGGAGGGAGATAATTCCTAACATGAGACACTCCAGAGCACCCGTCGCTGGGAACTACGGTCAGAGCGGGGTTGAGGTCTCACACACATCAGACAAAGGTTTGTGTGTGTGTTTGTGTGTTAAATGTAAAACTCAAGCAAAATACTGCATGTGTTCCCATTGTCATTGTATGAAAACTGAGATAAACCAATACAAAATAGGTCAGTAACTCCATATGTCTAATGCTTTTATTTTGTCAACAAAGATTGAAAAATGCTCCCTGTCCTTTGGAGAGGCATGGGCTTAATGAAAATAGATTGCAGGCATGGAAACTTTGAGATTGTGCCAAGTTCCAAAATCTCAGCAAAACTGCAACAAACAATATTAGTGATTGCGCTGAAATTACAGTAGAATTGGGGTCTGGGAATATCGTTGTCTCTTGAGTCTCAGAAGATCAGGTTAGTTAGAACAGTCACATTTGCGGTTCCACACAATCACAGCAACGTCACAGAAACGTCAAACCAACATCATTACAAAGTCATCACAAATCTCAGGGAAAGTTATTACGAGTCTCTATTTATCTCAAATGTCTGCCCAGTCACACAGGCTCATTGGAGATGTCCCATGGTACTGTGGGACCATTTTTGTGAAACTTGTTTGCTGACGTTAATTCTGTCTCTTGGGTAGAGCAAGGGTTGATGGGAGTCTTGCATTAGGAGTGGATACAAATGCCACAATTTTAGCTCCCTTTTCATTATTTTTCATTAAGTTAATGACAATGATAGTAAATCTCAACATTCTTATCACCAGACTAACAATACTTTACCAAAAAGCACGTCAAACTCTGAGTGAATGTTTTCACTGCAGAGTCTCATTAGGGACAAAAAGGCCAGACTTAATGGATAGGGTAAAAAAAACGAATTAACGGGGAACAGTGACTGTACAGGAAGTGAATGACCCAGAACACAAACAACGACCTCTAACCCTTTCTATTGCCATTCAGACTTGTTGGACAAGGCCCAGAGTACCATGTAAACGTCACTTGCTGACTATAATGGTTCTCAGTGTCCCAAATGACATGTGCAGTTGAATCATGTCACTTCTAAAGCAGCAATGTAGAAAGCTGAATATCACATTCAATCATAGCAAAGTGCACTACTTTTGATCAGGGCCCATAGGGAACAGTGACTGTACAGAAATGGCATGACCCAAAACATGAACAATGACCTCTAACCCTTTATTTTGCCGTTCAGAAAACTGAATATAACATTCAATTATAGCAAAATGCAATGAAGTCACATGTTATTCAGATTCCAGCTCAGGTATACAAAGCAGCTTCTAACTGCAACATTTTTCCCAAAGTGTGAGGATATCCCAAATGACACCCTATTCCCTATTAAAGTGCACTACTTTTGATCAGGGCCCATAGGGAACAGTGACTGTACATGAAGTGAATGACCCAGAACACGAACAACGAGTTCTAACCCTTTCTATTGCCATTCAGACTTGCTCTCTGTCGTTTGGAGAGTCATAGAAAGGTTTAGAGGACGTTGTTCATGTTCTGGGTCATTCACTTCCTGTCACTGTTCCCTAGTGCACTTTATAAGGATAGGGTGTCATTTGGGACACATCCTCACACTTTTGGGAAAATGATGCAGTAAGAAGCTACTTTGTGAACCTGAGCTGGAGTCTGAATAGCATGTGACTTCATTGCATTTTGCTATGACTGAATGTGATATTCAGCTTTCTACATGGCTGCTTTAGAAGTGACATAATTCAGCAGCACATGTGTGCAACATGATGAAGAGGACTTACTCCACTTGCAGGAAAGCATTTCTCAACAGCATTTCCTAGCACCCCAATCCTCTCTTCCTCCCTCCCAGACTCTCTCTCCCCTCTCCCTCCCTCTCTCTACCACAAAATCCCTTCCCTACCCCTCTCTCCCAGCCTATCCCCCTTACCCCCTTACCCCCTTTCACACACCCTCTCTCTCTCTCCCACATGACCTATCTCTTTTACTCCTTCCTTCCCTCTCTCTCCACCTCCCCCCTGACCACTGGACTCCAGATGGGAAGAGGGGGATTTGTTTGCCACAGTGGTAAACAAGCTGTGACTGAGTGTCTCCGTGGTCCCCCCCCCCCATCTCTCCCACATCTCCTGAGAAACACATCCACATGGCCTCTAATTCTCTCCCTCCTTCCCCACTCTTCTTCACTTCCTTCTCTTTTTTCCTCTTCCTCCTCCACTTTGGTGACACGGTCGACCACCCAGGAGCATGTTCTCAGGCTTACAGGAAGTCAGGTCATCGTCCCTGGGAGAGAGTCAGCTGGGACGGGGAGGAAGTGCTATCTTGAAGTCATGCTGGGGGAAGTAAACAAACTCCCTCCGGTTGGATATACATTAACAGTATCGGTGAAAAGCACACAGTACATTTATGCATGGTATCCTTATTTGATACGATATGTAAAAGAAGTGTATTTTCTGCACTATAGCACATTTTATATTGCGATTTGCGTGCATTACTTACATTTTCTTGTCTTCCATTGACTCCAATGCATTATTTACAAGTTAAGCGTGAATATAGGAAGTTACGATTCTGCCCTGTATGTGATCGTTGGGGATATTATGGGAAGAGAAGATATAAGGCCCTTTCTACCTGAGCAACAGTGAACCTCATGTAAGGAGGTGAAAGTGAAAGGGGTGTGTGTGTGTGATGGAGGGGGAGGGGGAGGGGAGTGGACTGATGAAAACTTGGATTGCAGTTAGAGTAGATCAAAGAGGCCCCGCTTCCATCTTCACCAACAGAGGAAGCGAGGGAGGGAGAGAGAGAGAAAGATAGAGAGGCTGGTTTGTGTGTTGTATCCTACTATCAGTAGGACTGGGGATAGGAAGGGGGGGAACTATTGGCTTTAGTGAGGGACAAGGGTGATAGGCAGGGAGCAGTGTGTGTGTGTGTGCCCTTGTCTGTATGTGTGTGTCTTGTCAGCGCCCATGCAGGGGCCTCTCCTCCAGTGTCCATTAGGTGATAAGGCTGCCATTGAAGCGCTGCCAGCCCCACAGATAAAAGCCCTCAGAGAGACACTGTGAACACACCGCCGGGACTAGAGGGCAGCAGTGTGTGTGTGTGTGTGAGTGAGTGAGAATCAGTTACCACACCGCCCGCCAGGATGACAGGGCCTCCCTCCTAGCGCCAGCTACTCACCCTCTCCACTTCTTCCCCTATCCTTTTTTTTCCCTCTTATTCCTCCCCCCTCCCTCCCTACTCTCTGTGTTAATCTGTGCTTGTGTGTCGGCATCCCAAATGGCACCCTATTCCCTTATAATGCACTACCTTTGACCAGGGCTCAAAGGGCTCTGGCCAAAAGCAGTGCGGTATATAGGGCAAAGGGTGCCATTTGGGACGCAGGCTCTCTGTGGGCGATAGGCCACAGACACACAAACAAACACACAAATAAACACAACCCTCCCGTCCAACCGCCGCCTTCCCCGATACACATACACGACTCCCCCCACAAACACACACACACCACACAAACACAGACTTTATTTTCTGAGTCAGCTAAGAGGAGGGGATGGGGCCTTTAATGTTGCTGCTGAGTGAACAACACACTCTGTCTCAGTGGGAAGGGACTGGGGATGGCTATCTGGGCCTGGTCTCCATTGAGATTTATACCAGGTCTGGTTTTGGTTACACTGAGCGCCCCTGCCACTTTGGGCTCCATCATCGTATGAGCACTTACCGAGGCCTGTGAACAATAATCAATATTAAAATGGCTCACTTTGAGAGGCATTATTCCACATAACATAATGCACAGATGATACTGTCCACAAGAAAAACCCAGTAAGCATTGTTTAAGGGGAGCCACCACTTTGAATAGGAAAAATAGTAATTTTTTTTCACAGCATCTTTTCCTTTCCCAGGGAAATAAAGGAGGAACCTCAACTGTTTAAGGTATACTGTATATAGACTCAAAGGTGGATGTTTGTCGTTTCTGATTTAATCTCAATCAACCTACTTTTTTAAGGATTGGTAGTACTTTTCCTGGGTGCAGAGGTGGGAGGAAACTAGGGAGGAGAAAAGAGGTTACAACCAATTGTTGTGACCTAGCTTGTGTTCTGCCAATATTAAAGCGGGTGGTTAATTTTTGTTGAATTTATGGACTGATGGGAAAGGAGGAGCAAGAAAGCAAACGCGAAATAGAGCGTTTTCTGATTGTCAACAAAGTAGCTCCAGTTCCCTAGCTCACACACATTCTAGCAACCTTATTGGCCATCAAAAGAGACAAAAGGCTCAGAGTAATCAAACCTGTATTGCCATATTTACGCAGTAGCTCTCTTTCCCGTGGGTTAATAAAATCACATAATAGATTTAGGTAGGCCTCATTCACTGATGCGCTTTTTAGCACAGTAAATCCAAAATGATTACAGAACATTTGCTTTGTTATGGGGGGGCATATTTTTCTGTGACTCTAGCTAGAATGGCTGTGCAGGGCTCCAGCAGTTGGATGGTGTTGTGTCTGGTGCTGATTTAGGATCAGTTTTGCCTTGAAGATCACAATAGTGAGATTACATTTACAGGGTGGACCTGATCCTAGATCAGCACTCCTAGTCTGAGACAATGCATACGGCCCCTGAACAGTATGCAACACATTAGGCATTCTTATAGTACTTGGTACATGGTACTTCGTTTTGAGTCAAATCAGCAAAGTGGTAGTTTAAAAAGGTTGATTGTGACTAACGTGACAAAGCATGGAATTATTCCCGCTCTTGGATCAATTCAAACCCCTTTCTGAGGCTCTCGGAGACCAGACGGTTCAATAGAGAGAGAGCGAGAAAGAAAGTTAGTTGACGAGACCATAGACAGAGTGAGACAGTCTTGGACATCATGACAGATGCATGGATACAGTATAGTCATATGACACCCATTCCTTTTCAGTAATGGTCAGTTTGCCTTTGTGATTTCCTCCTTTTGGAGGATGAGATCTTGATCTTTTCTTCCCATGTTCCTCTACCTCTCTTTCTCCCCATTCCTGCTTTGGCCTGGTTCTTCTCCCACTACCCTGTCCTCGATCTCATTTGCACTTCTCCTTTTTGCTTTGCTCCAGACCCACTTATCTTTCCACATCTCTACTGCCGTTCTCCATTTGGAGGGCACGTGTGCCTGTGTGACCTATATCCCATGTTTTGGCATGATAGTCGGGGTTGGAAGGCTGCTTTCCCAGGGTGGTTGTGGTGTGGTTGGGATGGAGGGGTGGAGGTGATGAAGGAGGTGGGGGTGGGAGGGAGGTTGAACTGTAAGGACCTGACGCCGGAGATGAGAAGCAGGTACGGGGAGTCAAACATTTTTATTCAGGATCAGACATAGAACATGACAGGAACAGCGTCAGCAAACAGGTAAAGAAGGACATATGACAAACAATCCCAAAGCATGGAACAGAGCAAGGAAACAGACAGATATAGGGAAGGAAATTACACAAGAAATTGAGTCCACGTGAGTCCAATGAGCACTGATGCGCGTGACGGGGAAAGGCAGTGGTGCGTAATGTTGGGGAGTCTGGCACCCTCGAGCGCCAGCGGGAGGAAGAGCGGGAGCAGGCATGACGGTACCCCCCCTCTAGGGGTGCCACCCGGCATCCCACCTGGGTGAGCCGGCCGAGACAGCTGGGGGTAAACTCCTGACGAACCGGCAGGGGCGTGGGAGCCTGGTGAGCCGGCTGAGGCATGAACGCCTGTGATCCTGCAGCGACGTGGAAACCCGATGACCCGACGGAGAGGTGAGAGTCTGGCGAACCGGCTGGGCGAACAAGACCTGACGATCCGGCTGAGGCCTGATGTGGGATGGGCGCCTTCCCAGCGGGGAGTCAAACATTTATTCAGGATCAGACATAGAACATGACAGGAACAGCGTCAGCACATGGGTAAACAAGGACATATGACAAACAATCCCAAAGCATGGAACAGAGCAAGGAAACAGACAGATATAGGGAAGGAAATTACACAAGAAATTGAGTCCACGTGAGTCCAATGAGGGCTGATGCACGTGACAGGGAAAAGCAGGTGTGTGTAATGTTGGGGAGTCTGGCACCCTCGAGGGAGGAAGAGCAGGGGCAGGCGTTACATGAACAGACCAAGAGAGCAAATGAAAAGGGGTCTGATCAATCTGGTCTCGTGCATATTGCAGCTATCACGTTTTAATTGTGAGGCGTTTCCAATGTTTTCTAGCAGTTTTAATCTTCTCACCAGGGTTTTGAAGGCCATCTGGAAGTGATGTGCTCTCAATTAACTCTCCTCGTCTCTGTTCACGGTTTTAAGACTTTCTCCCCGTCTTTGAAACACCTTCCAGGTAAACAGCAGACTTTTGAGGCTTCTCTCAAAGTTCACATACGCTGAGACAGTAAGAGTTGTCGTTTGTTTAGTAGCCACTACTACCACACATGACTTATTCCATGGCCTAGTTCCTCTTTCCCCTTCTCAAGCAGAACCTGCTAGTCTTTTTTACTGGCAAAGTGAAAATTGGCAAATGATTGAATAAATACATTTTGATGTGTAAATGTTTTTTTGTCAATTACACATACTTTACATTTTCTTAAAAAAGGATGAAGTTGCATTAGTAGAGATGTCAATATCCATAAGTTATGATAATGATGCCTTCATGTCTGTTAGATATTGGCAAGCTGATCATCGTCTTCCCCGAGGGGGAATGTCCTTCTTTCACTGCAGGGATCAGTCAAGTTCCCTAGGGAATTTCCACAATACTATTGGGCCCCGATACAGTCGAAACCCTTAATTTCAGTGTTGTGCCAGCACGGCAAGCTCAACAAGCTCATAAAGTGTGAAACTCCAACTGCCAACACCTCGCCAGTTGCCAAAGGCTCTCACACTTTTGAAAGTGGGACTGTTTGAGAGATGCCAAGGCTTTCTTCTACCCCCAAGTGTAAACAGAGGTGATAAATGAACTTATTCCATCTGCCTCTCAAACCAGATGAGAAAGAATAACAAATGCTTGTAAAAATTCATGTGGATGGAAAAAGTGATGGACTCCTTTTGCTTCATTACTTTTTTGTCTCCGGATGGTCGCCAAGGCCATGATTTGCATCCTTACAGAAATGTTTATTTAGCAGCAGATGTTATGGGGGGGAAAGTTTAGAGCATGTTAACCTTCAATCAGAAGCCCGGTGTCACACCCTGACCGCAGAGCTTTTTATGTCTCTATTTTGGTTTGGTTAGGGTGTCACCTTCTGACCTTAGTTATTTTATTTATGTCTTTGTTTTAGTATGGTCAGGGCGTGAGTTGGGTGGGTTGTCTATGTTCCGTTTTCTATGTTGTGTTTGCGTTTGGCCTGGTATGGTTCTCAATCAGAGAAAGGTGTCGTTAGTTGTCTCTGATTGAGAATCATACTTAGGTAGCCTTTTCCCACTTGTGTTTCGTGGGTGTTTGTTTTCTGTTCTGTGTTTTATTTCACCATTCAGGACTGTTCGTTTGTCGTTTTATTGCTTTTGTTTCAGTGTTCACTATTCGTATTAAAAATCAAGATGAACACTTACCACGCTGCGCTTTGGTCCTCTCCTTCATACGACGACCGTTACACAGGGTGTAATTTGGGTTTGCATTCTGTGTTCCTTTTTCTATGTTCTTGTATTTCTTTGTTTTGGCCGGGTATGGTTCTCAATCAGGGACAGCTGTCTATCGCTGTCTCTGATTGGGAACCATACTTAGGTAGCTTTTTCCCACAGGGTTTTTGTGGGTAGTTGATTGCTGTTTAGTGTTTTGCACCTTTCAGGACTGTTTCGGTTATTTCCTTTGTTATTTTGTTATAGTGTTCAGTTTTAATAAAGAAAGCATGAACCCTTCCCACGCTGCGCTTTGGTCTGATGATTCCTCTTCTTCAGACGAGGAATACTGTTACACCCGGTCATTTTTAATGCTCGGAATGAACTTCTATGCCGTTATAAGAAGGTAAAATGAGACTGTACCATGACTTTTGTTCTTGTCTTTGTGTCGGTAGGTACACTTTTCAAATGGGGGAAAATTGTGTCGAATTAGGACTTTTGTATGAACTCCACACACAGTGAGTGGGGCGATGGCACTCGGCAGGCTTTCCACCTTTTTGATGAGAACCATGTATCTGGTGCAACATGTGCAGAGGTATGGTGTCAGAGAATACCATGGACACTGCATCACCAGCTTTCTCTGCTGCATGGACCACCTCAGAGGTTTAATGGCGTCTCTCTGCTCTCCCTTTGTTCGCCTATACACTGAGTGTACAAAACATTATGAACATCTTCTAATATTGAGTTCCACCCCCGTTTGCCCTCAGAACAGCCACAATATGTTGGGGCATGGACTCTATAAGGTGTCGAAAGCGTTTCACAGGGATGTTGGCCCATGTTGACTCCAAAGCTTCCCACAGTTGTGTCAAATTGGCTGGATGTCCTTTGGGTGGTGTACCATTCTTGAAACACACAGGAAACTTTTGAGCATGAAAAACCCAACATCATTGCAGTTCTTGACACACTCAAACCGGGGCACCTGGCACCTACTACCATACCCCGTTCAAAGGCACTTCAATATTTTGTCTTGGCACACATACACACTCCATGTCTCAACTGTCTCAAGGCTTAACCTCTAGCGACGAGCAATCCCGTATCCGGGAGCATAATCATAGCCTCAAGCACATTACCATAACGCAACGTTTCCTATTCATGAAAATCGCAAATGAAATGAAATAAATATATTCAAACACAAGCTTAGCCTTTTGTTAACAACACTGTCATCTCAGATTTTCTAAATATGCGTTACAGCCAACGCTAGACAAGCATTTGTGTAAGTTTAGCATGGCATAATGCTATGCTAGGCTGTGCTGGCAGCAGGCAACATTTTCACAAAAATAAGAAAAGCAAACAAATTAAATCATTTACATTTGAAGAACTTCAGATGCTTTCACTCAGGAGACTCCCAGTTAGATAGCAAATGTTCAGTTTTTCCAAAAAGATTACTTGTGTAGGAGAAATCGCTCCGTTTTGTTCATTACGTTTGGCTAAGAAAAAAATCAGAAAATGCAGTCTCTACAACGCCGAACTTTTTACCAAATTAACTCCATAATATCGACAGAAACATGGAAAACGTTGTTTAGAATCAATCCTCAAGGTGTTTTTCACATATCTATTCAATGATAAATCATTCGTGGCAGCTGTGTTTCTCCTCGAAGCAAACGAAAAATAAACGCAGCTGGAGATTACGCAATAATTGCAACGGAGGACCCCAAGCGGCCACCTGGTAGATGTAGTCTCTTAACCTCTTCCCTCTACTCGGGACGCTTGCGTCCCAACTAGAGCTCTGGAAATGCAAATGTGCTACGCTAAATGCTAATAGTATTAGTTAAAACTCAAAAGTTCATTAAAATACACATGCAGGGTATCGAATTAAAGCTACACTCGTTATGAATCCAGGCAACAAGTCAGATTTTTAAAATGCTTTTCGGCGACAGCATGAGAAGCTATTATCTGATAGCATGCACCAATACACTACAACACAAAAGCACAGCAGGGGACGTAAACAAAATAATTAGCATTTCGGCGTTACACAAACCGCACAATAAAATAGAAAACAGTCATTACCTTTCACCATCTTCTTTGTTGGCACTCCTAGATGTCCCATAAACACTATTGGGTCTTTATTTCGATTAAATCGGGCCATATAAAGCCAAGATATCGTTATATGTAGACTGTGTGATAAACGAAAAAAAGAGCGATTTCACAACGTAACGTCATTTTTTAAAATTCAAAAAGTAGACGATAAACTTTCACAAAACACTTCGAAATACGTTTGTAATGCTACTTTAGGTATTAGTAAATGTTAATAAGCGATAAAAATCATCATGAGGCGATGTAAAAATCAGTAGCTGTCGTCTTGGAAAAAATTTCACGAGAGAGCTCTTCTAAATGATCTGGGCGGAGACTGGAGGTAAGTGGTTCCCCTGTTTCGGTTCAACCAAGAATCAAAGATGATTCAATTCACAAGACTCTAGACAACATGGGGATGCTGTGGGAGTTGAATGCTCGGTCTTATCTAATTCGGCTCACTGTGAACAATTGCTGGAAGTGGCGCAAGGATATTTATTTCCATTTTCTGTGATCAGGTTTTCCTGCGCTTTCCGATGTAACGCACGTTATGTTATAGCCACAGTCGTGATTTAACCAGTTTTAAAAACGTCCGAGTGTTTCCTATCCACACATTCTAACCATATGAACGTACTATATTCCTGGCATGAGTAGCAGGGCGCTGAAATGTTGCGCGATTTTTAACAAAATGTCCATGTTACAAGCAAAGAGGAGGGATTTGGGGGAGGGACTTTGCTTTATTTGAGGTGAGCATGTCATAACAGGATTACAGATTTCCCCTGGTCCTTGACACAGGGATAGGATATGAGATAGGATAGGATATGTCCCAAATGGCACTATTCTCTATCTACTTTTGAGCTGGGGCCTCATTTATAAACGTTGTGTACGTACAAAATAATCCCAAAACATGCATGCGCCAGTATGTCCGCAAAGGTTGGCATTTATAAAAACAGAACTTATAGTGTGAGAATGCCCTTTCCTCCAAGCTAACTTTAGATCATACGTATGCATATTTGCTAGTGGTTGAAGTATTGTATTGCAAGCAGCCAAGTATATGTATAATTAGACATATGAATCTATTCCTATTGATTTTATAACCATCGCAGAATAAATTCCTCACATTTGATGAGTTAGTATTTCAAAGTAGACCTACAACATATTAGCATGCCCATCTCTTATTTAATTGGGCATAGTAGCCAGGGTTGGTGTCAATTCCAATTAGATTTAAGTCAACTCAGAATGTAAACCAAATTCCAATTCCAAACATTGGAGAGAATTGGAATTGGAATGTCAGTGTACTTCCTGAATTGAGTGGATGTCACGACTTCTACCGAAGGTAACTCCTCTCCCTGTTCGGGCGGCGCTCGGCGCTTGGCGTCGCCGGTTTACTAGCCGCCACCGATCCCTTTTTCCTTTTCTGGTTGTTTTGTCTGTGTTCCTTTTCACACCTGGTTTCATTTGCGTTTATTCCTGTGTGTATATAGGGCACCCGTTGCCTGCCTTAGTTCGTGCGGGATTAGGCTTGTGTGTATTTGCGCTCGACTAACTTTGATGTTTATTGTTTTCACTATTTTAAATTTTTTAAATTTTTTATTTCACCTTTATTTAAAACCAGGTAGGCAAGTTGAGAACAAGTTCTCATTTACAATTGCAAGCTGGCCAAGATAAAGCAAAGCAGTTCGACACATACAACGACACAGAGTTACACATGGAGTAAAACAAACATACAGTATAAACAAGTTTATATACGATGTGAGCAAATGAGGTGAGATAAGGGAGGTAAAGGCAAAAGAAAGGCCATGGTGGCAAAGTAAATACAATATAGCAAGTAAAACACTGGAACGGTAGACTTGCAGTGGAAGAATGTGGAAAGTAGAAATAAAAATAATGGGGTGCAAAGGAGCAAAATAAATAAATTAATAAAATAAATACAGTAGAGATAGTTGTTTGGGCTAAATTATAGGTGGGCTATGTACAGGTGCAGTAATCTGTGAGCTGCTCTGACAGCTGGTGCTTAAAGCTAGTGAGGGAGATAAGTGTTTCCAGTTTCAGAGATTTTTGTAGTTCGTTCCAGTCATTGGCAGCAGAGAACTGGAAGGAGAGGCGGCCAAAGAAAGAATTGGTTTTGGGGGGCCCCAGAGGGATATACCTGCTGGAGCGCGTGCTACGTGCTATGGTGACCAGTGAGCTGAGATAAGGGGGGACTTTACCTAGCAAGGTCTTGTAGATGACATGGAGCCAGTGGGTTTGGTGATGAGTATGAAGAGAGGGCCAGCCAACGAGAGCGTACAGGTCGCAATGGTGGGTAGTATATGGGGCTTTGGTGACAAAGCGGATGGCACTGTGATAGACTGCATCCATTTTGTTGAAAAGGGTATTGGAGGCTATTTTGTAAATGACATCGCCAAAGTCCAGGATTCGTAGGATGGTCAGTTTTACAAGGGTATGTTTGGCAGCATGAGTGAAGGATGCTTGTTGCGAAATAGGAAGCCAATTCTAGATTTAACTTTGGATTGGAGATGTTTGATGTGGGTCTGGAAGTAGAGTTTACAGTCTAACCAGACACCTAGGTATTTGTAGTTGTCCACATATTCTAAGTCAGAGCCGTCCAGAGTAGTGATGTTGGACAGGCGGGCAGGTGCCGGCAGTGATCGGTTGAAGAGCATGCATTTAGTTTTACTTGTATTTAAGAGGAATTGGAGGCCACGGAAGGAGAGTTGTATGGATATGTTGTGTGGCACCCCTATAGAGACTGCCAGAGGTCCGGACAGCAGACCCTCCGATTTGACACACTGAACTCTATCAGAGAAGTAGTTGGTGAACCAGGCGAGGCAATCATTTGAGAAACCAAGGCTGTCGGGTCTGCCGATGAGGATGTGGTGATTGACAGACAGGATGTGGTGATCGTCCGGCTCCTTCGGGAGGTGAGAGCGTGAACGCCCTCGTCTCCTGCCTCTCAGGTAAAGCCCTGGAGTGGGCCAACATGGAATGGAACGATCCTGACCCGGCAAGGGACCACTACCCAGAGCAGGTGAATGGCTGTTCCATCTGAGGCAGGAGAAGAGGAGTGCTCAGGACTTTGCTCTAGAGTTCTGGACCTTGGCCGCTGGCGCGGGATGGAACGACAGGGCCTTGATCGATCCCTATAGGTGTAGTTTGCGTGAGGACGTCCGTAGGGAGCTGGCCTGTAGAGACACCACCCTCTCCTTGGACCAGTTGATCGACATGTCCATTCGGTTGGACAACTTGCTGGCGACCCGCGGACGTCCAGATCGGGCTCTGTCCGTTCCATCCCCCAGCTCCACCACTCCAACGCCCATGGAGCGCGGAGGTGCTGCAGCGAGGGCGACCGGAGGAGGGGGGCCTTTCCTGTGTCAGCTGTGGTCGCAGAGGGCACACTGCTGACCAGTGCTGGGGGGGTCCTCCAGGGAGTCGAGACGCCAGGCCGAGCACTGCTCTGACACCTCAGGTGAGTCGGCACCAGGCTCACCCAGAGTCCCCTGTTGGTCACATGTATGTATGGATTGTTTTTCCTGAATTTTCCCCTCTTTCCCGGCATAAGGCGCTAGTAGATTCAGGCACGGCGGGGAATTTTATTAGCACACAGGTTAGGGATCCCCCTGGTTCAGCTTGACAAACCCTTCCCAGTGCACGCCTTAGATAGCCGACCATTAGGTTCAGGGCTAGTCAGGGAGGCCACATTTCCACTGGGTATGGTCATGCAGGAGGGTCATGAGGAGAGGATTAGTCTCTTCCTCATTGATTCTCCTGCATTTCCGGTGGTGTTGGGGATCCCCTGGTTGACCCGTCACAACCCCAGGATTTCGTGGCAACAGAGGGCTCTACAGGGGTGGTCGGAGGAGTGCTCAGGCAGGTGTGTAGGAGTTTGCCAATTACTACCGGAGGTTTATCTGGGGTTTTGGGCAGGTGGCTGCTCCCATTACGTCACTGCTGAAGGGGTGCCGGTGCGTCTGGGATGGTCGGCTGAGGCGGACAGGGCTTTTGGTCGCCTGAACGCTCTTTTACCTCGGGTCCCGTGCTGGCGCATCCAAACCCCTCTTTGGCATTCATAATGGAGGTGGACACATCCAAGGCTGGGGTTGGAGCCGTGCTCTCCCAGCGCTCGGGTACGCCACCGAAGCTCCGCCCCTGTGCTTTCTTTTCTCAGAAGCGGAGCGAAACTATGACGTGGGGGATCGGGAGCTGCTGGCTGTTGTCAGGGCCCTGAAGGTGTGGAGACATTGGCTTGAGGAGGCCAAACACCCTTTTCTCATCTGGACTGACCACCGTAATCTAGAGTACATTCAGGCAGCGAGGAGACTGAACCCTCGTCAGGCAAATTAGGCCATGTTTTTCCACCCGATTTAGGTTTACCATCTCCTATAGACCAGGCTCCCAGAACACTAAGGCAGATGCACTGTCCCGACTATATGATACGGAGGAGCGGGCCATCGATCCTGCGCCCGTCCTCCCGGCTTCTTGTTTAGTGGCACCTGTGAGGTGGGAGGTTGACGCAGACATCGAGCGAGCATCGCGTGTTGAGCCTACTCCACCACAGTGTCCAGCGGGACGGGTGTACGTTCTGCTGGAGGTTAGAGACATGCTAATTTGGTGGGCTCACACATCCCCCTCTGGTCACCCGGGTATCGGTAGGACGGTGCGATTTCTCAGTGGGAAGTACTGGTGGTCCACTTTAGCTAAGGACGTGAGGGATTATGTGTCTTCCTGCTCGGTGTGCGCTCAGTGCAAGGCTCCTAGGCTCCTGCCCAGAGGGAAGTTTACAACCCCTTCCCGTTCCACAGTGGCCTTGGTCACACCTGTCGGTTGATTTCTTGACCGATCTGCCACCATCACAGGGCAACACCACGATCCTGGTCGTTGTGGATCGGTTTTTTACATTTACATTTACATTTAAGTCATTTAGCAGACGCTCTTATCCAGAGCGACTTACAAATTGGTGCTTTCACCTTATGACATCCAGTGGAACAGCCACTTTACAATAGTGCATCTATGTCTTTTAGGGGGAGGGGAGAAGGATGACTTTATCCTATCCTAGGTATTCCTTAAAGAGGTGGGGTTTCAGGTGTCTCCGGAGGCTCCGCTGTCCTGGCGTCGTGAGGGAGTTTGTTCCACCATTGGGGGCCAGAGCAGCGAACAGTTTTGACTGGGCTGAGCGGGAACTGTACTTCCTCAGTGGTAGGGAGGCGAGCAGGCCAGAGGTGGATGAACGCAGTGCCCTTGTTTGGGTGTAGGGCCTGATCAGAGCCTGGAGGTAGTGAGGTGCCGTTCCCTCACAGCTCCGTAGGCAAGCACCATGGTCTTGTAGCGGATCCCAACTGGAAGCCAGTGGAGAGAGCGGAGGAGCGGGGTGACGTGAGAGAACTTGGGAAGGTTGAACACCAGACGGGCTGCGGCGTTCTGGATGAGTTGTAGGGGTTTAATGGCACAGGCAGGGAGCCCAGCCAACAGCGAGTTGCAGTAATCCAGACGGGAGATGACAAGTGCCTGGATTAGGACCTGCGCCGCTTCCTGTGTGAGGCAGGGTCGTACTCTGCGGATGTTGTAGAGCATGAACCTACAGGAACGGGCCACCGCCTTGATGTTATTTGAGAACGACAGGGTGTTGTCCAGGATCACGCCAAGGTTCTTAGCGCTCTGGGACGAGGACACAATGGAGTTGTCAACCGTGATGGCGAGATCATGGAACGGGCAGTCCTTCCCCGGGAGGAAGAGCAGCTGTCTTGCCGGGTTCAGCTTGAGGTGATGATCCGTCATCCACACTGATATGTCTGCCAGACATGCAGAGATGCGATTCGCCACCTGGTCGTCAGAAGGGGGAAAGGAGAAGATTAATTGTGTGTCGTCTGCATAGCAATGATAGGAGAGACCATGTGAGGTTATGACAGAGCCAAGTGACTTGGTGTATAGCGAGAATAGGAGAGGGCCTAGAACAGAGCCCTGGGGACACCAGTGGTGAGAGCACGTGGTGAGGAGAGACGGATTCTGCCACGCCACCTGGTAACCTGTCAGGTAGGACGCAATCCAAGCGTGTGCCGCGCCGGATGCCCAACTCGGAGAGGGTGGAGAGGAGGATCTGATGGTTCACAGTATCAAGGCAGCGGTCTAGAAGGATGAGAGCAGAGGAGAGAGAGTTAGCTTGCAGTGCGGAGCGCCTCCGTGATACAGAGAAGAGCAGTCTCAGTTGAATGACTAGTCTTGAAACCTGACTGATTTGGATCAAGAAGGTCATTCTGAGAGAGATAGCGGGAGAGCTGGCCAAGGACGGCACGTTCAAGAGTTTTGGAGAGAAAAGAAAGAAGGGATACTGGTCTGTAGTTGTTGACATCGGAGGGATCGAGAGGTTTTTTCAGAAGGGGTGCAACTCTCGCTCTCTTGAAGACGGGAGGGACGTAGCCAGCGGTCAGGGATGAGTTGATGGGCGAGGTGAGGTAAGGGAGAAGGTCACCGGAGATGGTCTGGAGAAGAGAGGGGGGATAGGGTCAAGCGGGCAGGTTGTTGGGCGGCTCACAAGACGTGAGATGTCATCTGGAGAGAGAGGGGAGAAAGAGGTCAGAGCACAGGGTAGGGCAGTGTGAGCAGAACCAGCGGTGTCGTTTGACTTAGCAAACGAGGATCGGATGTCGTCGACCCTTGACGAAGTCATCTGCAGAGAGGGAGGAGGGGGAGGGGGAGGAGGATTCAAGAGGGAGGAGAAGGTGGCAAAGAGCTTCCTAGGGTTAGAGGCTTGGAATTTAGAGTGGTAGAAAGTGGCTTTAGCAGCAGAGACAGAGGAGGAAAATGTAGAGAGGAGGGAGTGAAAGGATGCCAGGTCTGCAGGGAGGCGAGTTTTCCTCCATTTCCGCTCGGCTGCCCGGAGCCCTGTTCTGTGAGCTCGCAATGAGTCGTCGAGCCACGGAGCGGGAGGGGAGGACCGAGCCGGCCTGGAGGATAGGGGACATAGAGAGTCAAAGGATGCAGAAAGGGAGGAGAGGAGGGTTGAGGAGGCAGAATCAGGAGATAGGTTGGAGAAGGTTTGAGCAGAGGGGAAGAGATGATAGGATGGAAGAGGAGAGAGAAGCGGGGGAGAGAGAGCGAAGGTTGGGACGGGAGTAGGGGCAGTGTGGGAAGTGTTGGATGAGAGCGAGAGGGAAAAGGATACAAGGTAGTGGTCGGAGACTTGGAGGGGAGTTGCAGTGAGGTTAGTGGAGGAACAGCATCTAGTAAAGATGAGGTCGAGCGTATTGCCTGCCTTGTGAGTAGGGGGGGAAGGTGAGAGGGTGAGGAGTCCTGTCGTCTCCTCCCTTTGCCCGGTCTCCCTACAGCCCTACAGACGTCTGAGGCCCTGTTTACTCACGTCTTCCGGCACTATGGGGTGCCTGAGGACATTGTTTCTGATCGGGGTCCCCAGTTCACGTCCAGGTTGTGGAAGGCGTTCATGGAACGTTTGGGGGTCTTCACCCAGAGAGTAATGGGCAGGTGGAAAGAGTGAACCAGGATGTGGGTAGGTTTCTGCGGTCATATTGCCAGGATCGGCCAGGGGAGTGGGCGAAGTACATCCCCTGGGCAGAGATGGCCCAGAACACACTCCTCCACTCCTCTACGAACCTGTCGCCCTTCCAATGTGTGTTGGGCTTTCAGCCGGTCCTGGTACCATGGCATCAGAGCAGGACCGAGGCTCCTGTGGTGGACGATTGGGTGAGACGCTCAAGAGAAACCTGGGAGGCCGCCCACGGGTACCTTAAATGGGCCAAAGGGCGGCAGAAGGCCAGTGCCGACCACCACCGCAGTGAGGCCCCGGTGTACACACCGGGAGACCGGGTCTGGCTCTCGAGGGGGGTACGGTCCGGAGGAGAGATGCTGGGTGCCGGTGGAGGACGTACTGGATCCACCTATGCTAAGAGAGTTTCACCGCCTCCATCCGGATCGCCCTGTGCCTCGTCCTCCGGGTCGTCCTCGAGGCCAAAGTTGGCGAGCTGCGGGAGCCGCGCATCAGGGGGGAGGTACTGTCACGACTTCTACCGAAGGTAACTCCTCTCATACTTGTTCAATGAACTATAAACAATTAATTAAAATTTGCCATCGTTTCTCTTTCAGAAAGCGTCACAGTCCTTTGCCCAATACAGCATAAGTTACTACAAAAGTATAAAACATTCTGCCAACATAGTAAATAGACCAGTAGCTTATATAAAAGATTTTACAATATGAGTATAGGCTACAATATTGCTGTTTGAAAAGAGTGCAACATTATAGCCTATTTAATCTCTGAGCCTATACCAAGGCAGTAGATAGAAACACAATGGTATATTGATGAAGAAAATATTGAACAACAATTAGTATTTTGCATATGTGTGGACTGTAGCATTTACTTTGACATTGTTTCTAATATACAATCACTCAAGTGTTTGGCACTCGCTATAGGCAGCATGCATGTTTAGTTTGAAAAAGTAAAAGATTCAAACATATCGCTACAGAAACAGGATCAAATATGCCATTTATCTACCTTAAAGAAGCAGCTGTGACCGACAGTAATTCCAATAGTTCCAAATTATACAGCAAATAAAGGCTGTTATTGTCACCATAAAAGGTGAATGAATGGTATTTTCTGGGACAGAGTTATAATGCCCATTCACGCGTGCACAGTTTTACGACAGGTCTGATGATTTATAACGGGAAACATGAGTCTGTATGATGTGAGCCAAGTTTATAAATCTCAATATTTTTAGACAGACCTTTTCTTTTTAGAAATGTAGCACGCAGATGAAGTGTGACATTTACGCATCGGTTATAAATGAGGCCCATGAGCTCTACTACAATTAGTGCACTATGTCGGGAATAGGGTGCCAGTCTGCACTTTGTTGTATGTGTAATCTCTGATACATTTACAATAAAGGAATAAATAGGCTACATTATTATGTACCAACAGGTTAGATACATTTACCAATTTTTTTCTTCATAAAAAAAATATTAATAGCATGCTTGGCCCCATCTAGAAATGTTCCATTCTCTGTCTTTTTTCGGAACAGGATGGTCCAGCAGGTTTGATACAGCAGGTTTGTGTGTTTATGTGTGTGTGTGCATGCGTGTGTGTGAGAGATGTCTGAGGATGAAACAATGCAGTGGGACAAAGCCAGTCTGGGTACAATAATGGAGTCACATGTGTGCGCTTGTCTGACAAGCTAGACATTATTGCTGTGCAAAACATTAGTTTCAAAACAGTGGTGCTCTCCAATGCCTACCTCTGTTAACCTTATCCCTACATAAATCATAGCCTGGTCCCAGATATATAAATCCTAGCTGGTCCCAGATCAGATTGTGCTCTTGCCAACTCCATAGCTGTCATTGTCAAGTCAAACATGAAGATTTTTGACATGATAATAAGTAACAAGGATGCATGAAAGCACAGACTATCGCTCAGGCTACATAAATCCTGCTCTTCTCCTTGAAAATAGGGTAACTGTACAATGATAAAGATTTAAATAGTGTACAAATACCACTAGCACATAGACAAAATAGTTACTAACAATTTAAATGTAATTAAAACTTCTTTGGGATTGGTGTCCCTTCCACGGGCCTACTGACCTAACGTAGGCTAATGTGAGTAGCATGAGGTTGTAAGTAACAAGAACATATCCCAGGACATATCTGATATTGGCAGAAAGCTTAAATTCTTGTTAATCTAACTGCACTGTCCAATTTGCAGTAGCTATTACAGTGAAATAATGCCATGCTATTGTTTGAGGAGAGTACACAATTTTGAACATGAAATGTTATTAATAAACAAATTAGGCACATTTGGGCAGTCTTGATACAAACTTTTGAACCAAAATGCAATGGTTGATTGGATCAGTCTAAAACTTTGCACATACATGGATGCCATCTAATGACCAAAATCTAAATTGCACTTGGGCTGGAATAATACACTATGGCCTTTCTCTTGCATTTAAGACGATGCTAAGAAAAAATACTAAATAACGTTTTTCTTTTCTTTGTATTATCTTTTACCAGATCTATTGTGTTATATTATCCTACATTCCTTTTACATTTCCAATAAACGTCAAAGTGTTTACTTTCAAAATTGTACCAAGAATATGCATATCCTTTCTTCAGGGCCTGAGCTACAGGCAGTTAGATTTGGGTATGTCATTTTAGGCAAAAAATGGAAAAAAGGGGCTAATCCTTGAGCAGTTTTAAAAGGAGTTGGCTACTGTACCAGAAATGTACTGATAAGATAATTTAAGTTATCTTCAAACTCCAGGCAGAGACATAACAATTGTATCCATGACTTAATCTGATTCTGGGTAGTGCAAATGAGTTCCTAAGTAAACAAATACAAACCGTGGATTGCAGTCTTTGCTACACATGTATTTATTGGTTTGTTTTCATTTTGATAAAATATGAAAATGCAATGAATTGAAGGTTATTTGCTGATGTAATTTTATTTTTTTTTTACAGATTTTATGGTTGGGCCATAAAAGTCAATGAAAGGCTGCATTTCTCTAAAATAACTTTTTCACAATCAAATTGAATGGGGATGGCAAATACTGGAAGTTGTCCGTATCTGCTCGATCGGGTGCAACAGCGATGTCATTAAGGCATGTATCTCCAATGGCACCCTACATATAGGGAATAGAGTGCCATCTGGGACACAAACTAGGAGCGAGAGACTGAACCGGATGTGTCCACCTAACTTTAGTGGAAACACAGCACGTTCCCCATATTCATAGTTTGTAAAAAACAACATCATTGGTAGATAATTGAGACCACGTTTTCTGCCTTTGAACCAAAGGAAGAAAGACATGTAAGTAAGCGCCATTCTGGCGTCTTTGTCAGCTTCTGTTTTAGCAGACATTTTACAATTTTGTTATTCACCCTGCAAGTTCAACCACGGCCCTTCACCTCAGTCATCCCCAGTCCTCTCTCCTTCTCTCTCTCTCTCCCTCCCTCTCTCTCTCCCTCAATCCCTCCCGCCCTCCCTCCCTCCCCATGGTTACAAATGGCAGCCAATCTAGTGTACTATGTAGAGAATAGGGTTCCATTTTGGACGCACATCCTTGTCTCTGTTCAGGGATGGCCTCCAGCCAGGGTATTCAAGGAATTGCAGGAAGACCCATCTGCTAGGATGAGAGAGGGACAGAGCCAGCTGGCTCTCCCTGGCCAGGGCCCTGGACTATCATTCATTGTCCCTCTCAGATGAGAGCCATTTGCAGCATCGGAGGGTAGCACACACACACATACATACAAACACAGACAACATGGCACTCAGATGTTTTCCGATACACGTCCTATATGACTTCAGAAAGAAAAGCAGATATCCTTACCAGGCCCAGGGAAAATAGTTAAATCGATGCATGTGGATGTAATTCTTGGGTTTTTAGAGTGGAAAGTCTCCACAGGGCTACTAGAGAGATGGTGAAAGTAAAACATGGCTCCGAGAAGCTTCTCTGGGCAATTTAAGGGTTAGAGGTTTATTATGTATACGGTTCATCAGTTGATTGCAAACAGACACATGTTGCATCCCTAATGCATTGCTTGTCTGTGAGTTGAAATGTCTCCAGCAGTTGATAAATGCCTTTTGTAGACTGACAGTAGAAAGAGTCCCCCAGTGAGTAAATTTGAGTTCTGTTGATGTTCCGCCAACGTTCAAAGCACATTAATAACAGTTTAGGGAAATTAAGCGTAAATGAGTTATTCTCTGAAGAATAATAGTGTCATATTTCCAACCAAACGCACCCTTTACACCTTCTGGTCTTACTCCTTACTCCTTACTCCTCTCTGATCTACTGTACTCTGTTTACGCCTAACTCTGCGCAACCTCTCATTGATCCCTGTTTGATTCCCCAATCACCTGTCTGTGACCTGACTTTCATAGTCACAAACATCTGTTTAGCTGTCTTATTTTGACAACTTTCCCTTGTTCTCACAATTTACACCCAGCCTCCCACCACCCCTTCCCTCCAATACACATCACTTTTCAAGTGCAATTCAGGGCAAGTTACCTAGTTCCCTGTGTAGCAGATGGTGTTTCCCTCCAGACTTTGTCCTATTTTCAGAGACTTTTTCATCTGCCCGCCCCAGGCTGGGAATCTCATTGCCCATCATTCATCTCTCTACCATGTCTCAAAGTTCACCCCTAACCCCTGGGACCACTCTGTCCCATCTCGTCCAGTTGTTTGATCATGCCCAGTCGCCCATCGTTCCACTCTTTCAAGCTCTCATCCCTTGTCCTTCTTTTTCTCCGTCTCTCTTTTTCACGCTCCTCTCCTTCTACCTAAATCTCTCTCCCTGACTATGTTGGTTTGTTTGCCCACACTGTCACAGTCCATCAATCTAGCACAAATCTGAAAGACTGGAAGGAGCGCTTTTTCTCGCTTTATCCCATTTTCACACCCTCTATCCTTTTACAATTCTCCCTTTCTCTTTGTTCGCTCTCAGCTCACTACTGGGTGATTATATTTCATGACAGTAACAAAAATTATGAATATGATATATGTTATTAATAATATTAACTTTCTGAACTGTTTATGGACTTAATTTACGTACAATGTCATCATATTTTCAATCAATATTGTTTTGAAGTGAAAATACAATGAAAAAGATAAGATGGAAGTTATGAGGTCCCAACAACAGGATAGACCATACATGAAAAGATGGTGCCGAAGAACATGGCTGACGTTTTACATTCTCCCAACCAATTGCACAATTTTGTTATTTGTTTTGCGTTTTGTGTCACTTATTTTTTTACTTATTGTGTACATAATGTTGCTGCTACCGTCTCCTTTAACATATGTATTCAATAATATATCCGTCGAGGCAATTGGTGTCTCATAAGAAGCGATTGGAAAAATGGCTACCTCAGTATTTTACGCAAGATTTTCTCCTGGAGACACCATGTGACTACTCGCATCTGATATATTCTTCCTATGGTCTCTTACAGCTATTCTCCAATGGAAATGCCTAAAAAGACGTCACAATGCTGTAGACACCTTGGGGAATGCGTGGAAAACGTAAGCTCATTCGTAGCTCATTCACAGCCACATAAGGAGTCATTGGCATGAGGCGGTTTCAAAAAATGTGTCACTTCCTGATTGGATTTTTATCTGGGTTTCGCCTGTAACATCAGTTCTGTGTCACTCACAGACAATATATTTGCAGTTTTGGAAACATCAGAGTGTTTTCTTTCCAAAGCTGTCAATTATATGCATAGTTGAGTATCTTTTCGTGACAAAATATCTTGTTTAAAACGGGAACGTTTTTCATCCAAAAATTAAAATAGCGCCCCCTATATCCAAGAGGTTAACAAGTCCGACGAGAACGATATCCTGCTTTCACTGGAACAGGCCCAAATCCACACCCTTTGCGCAAAGAAAAATGCCGGAAAAGGGGACGCAGATCGGGGTTCCTTCTGAGAATCCGGAGGCGAGGGAGCAAACTCCCAATGCCTTCCACTCTCCTTGCTATCGTGCAATCGTTCGAAAATAAAATTGATGGCCTACTATTAAGTTTATTCTACCAACGGGACATTAAAAACTGTAACATCTTATGTTTCACCGAGACGTGGCTGAACGAAGAAACGGGCAATATAGTGCTGGTGGGATTTTACATACACCGGCAGAATAGAGACGCTACCTCTGGTAAAATGAGTGGTGGGGATGTGTGTCATTTCGTCAATAACAGCTTGTGCGCAAAGTCTAATATTAAAGAAGTCTCGAGGTAATGCTCGCCTGAGGTAGAGTTCCTTATGATAAGCTGTCGACCACACTATCTACCAAGAGAGTTCTCATAGCAGTCTCTATGGGGGTGCCACAGGGTTCAATTCTTGGACCGACTCTCTTCTCTGTATACATCAATGATGTCGCTCTTGCTGCTGGTGAGTCTCTGATCCACCTCTACGCAGACGACACCATTCTGTATACTTCTGGCCCTTCTTTGGACAATGGCTGCAATCCCGATACCGGGATCGATATGACAACTACCAGTGAAAATAAAGGGCGCCAAAACTTAAACCACAGCAATCTCATAATTACAATTCCTAAGACATACATTTGTCTTATGTCATTTTAAAGCTATTCTTGTTGTTAACCAAAGTGTCTGATTTCAAATAGGCTTTTCAGTGAAAGCACTACAAACGATTATGTTAGGAAACCACAATAAGCTCAGCCATTTTCCAGCTAAATATAGCATTCACAAAAACCAGAAATAAAGATAAAATTAATCACTAATCTTGAATTATCTTCATCAGATGACACTCATAGGACTTCATTTTACACAATACATACATGTTTTGTTTGATAAAGTTCATATTTATGTAAAACAAATCTGAGTTTACATTGGCGCGTTAGATTCACTAGTTCCAAAAACATCAAGTGATTTTGCATAGCCACATCATTCAACAGAAATACTCATCATAAATGTAGAGGATAACATAATTATACACATGGAATTATAGATATACCTCTCCTTAATGCAACCGCTGTGTCAGATTTAAAAAAAACTTGACCGAAAAAGAAATGCATGCAATATTCTGAGACGGCGCTCAAAAGTAAAAACACCACAGCCGCAAAGATGACGTCAACATAACAAGAAATTACATGATAAATATTCCCTTACCTGTGATGATCTACATCAGAAAGCACTCCAGGAATCCCAGGTCCACAATAAATATTTGTTTTGTTCGAAAATGTCTTTTATTTATGTCCAAATACCTTATTTTGTTAGCACGTTTGGTATACATATCCAAATGCTAATTCTGGTCAGCGTTATATCGGACAAAAACTTCAAAAAGTGCTATTACCTGTCGAAGACACATTTCAAACTAAGTACAGAATCAATCATTAGGACGTTTTCAACATATAGCTTCAATAAAGTTCCAACCGGAGTATTCCTTCTTGTCTTAAGTGAGCCATGGAACGCAAGTGACTACCATGAGGAAAAAGTGCGATCACAAAATGGCTGCTTGATGGACATCTGATATATTCTGCTCTCATTCACTCCCACAACAACATAGAAGCCTCATTATAATTTCTATTGATGGAAGACATATAGTGGAACCCCTAGGCAGTGCAACAGCATTCATATCTCAAGGGGATTTCATTGGGGACTCTGGTGAATACATACAAGCTCAGATTTCTGACTTCCTGTTTTGATTTCAACTCAGGATTTTTGCCTGCCAATATGAGTTCTGTTATACTCACAGACATCATTCAAACAGTTTTAGAAACGTCAGAGTGTTTTCTGTCTAATACTAATAATAATATGCAAATATTAGCAACTATGACTGAAGAGCAGGCCATTTGATATGGGCACCTTTCATCCAAGCTACTCAATACTGCCCCTGCAGCCATAAAAAGTTAACAACCCTCCAGATGAGCTTCAATGCCATACAACTCTCCTTCCGTGGCCTCCAATTGCTCTTAAATACAACATTTACATTTACATTTAAGTCATTTAGCAGACGCTCTTATCCAGAGCGACTTACAAATTGGTGCATTCACCTTATGACATCCAGTGGAGCAGCCACTTTACAATAGTGCATCTAAATCTTTTAAGGGGGGTGAGAAGGATTACTTTATCCTATCCTAGGTATTCCTTAAAGAGGTGGGGTTTCAGGTGTCTCCGGAAGGTGGTGATTGACTCCGCTGTCCTGGCGTCGTGAGGGAGTTTGTTCCACCATTGGGGGGCCAGAGCAGCGAACAGTTTTGACTGGGCTGAGCGGGAACTGTACTTCCTCAGTGGTAGGGAGGCGAGCAGGCCAGAGGTGGATGAACGCAGTGCCCTTGTTTGGGTGTAGGGCCTGATCAGAGCCTGGAGGTACTGAGGTGCCGTTCCCCTCACAGCTCCGTAGGCAAGCACCATGGTCTTGTAGCGGATGCGAGCTTCAACTGGAAGCCAGTGGAGAGAGCGGAGGAGCGGGGTGACGTGAGAGAACTTGGGAAGGTTGAACACCAGACGGGCTGCGGCGTTCTGGATGAGTTGTAGGGGTTTAATGGCACAGACAGGGAGCCCAGCCAACAGCGAGTTGCAGTAATCCAGACGGGAGATGACAAGTGCCTGGATTAGGACCTGCGCCGCTTCATGTGTGAGGCAGGGTCGTACTCTGCGGATGTTGTAGAGCATGAACCTACAGGAACGGGCCACCGCCTTGATGTTAGTTGAGAACGACAGGGTGTTGTCCAGGATCACGCCAAGGTTCTTAGCGCTCTGGGAGGAGGACACAGTGGAGTTGTCAACCGTGATGGCGAGATCATGGAACGGGCAGTCCTTCCCGGGAGGAAGAGCAGCTCCGTCTTGCCGAGGTTCAGCTTGAGGTGGTGATCCGTCATCCACACTGATATGTCTGCCAGACATGCAGAGATGCGATTCGCCACCTGGTCATCAGAAGGGGAAAGGAGAAGATTAATTGTGTGTCGTCTGCATAGCAATGATAGGAGAGACCATGTGAGGTTATGACAGAGCCAAGTGACTTGGTGTATAGCGAGAATAGGAGAGGGCCTAGAACAGAGCCCTGGGGGACACCAGTGGTGAGAGCACGTGGTGAGGAGACGGATTCTCGCCACGCCACCTGGTAGGAGCGACCTGTCAGGTAGGACGCAATCCAAGCGTGGGCCGCGCCGGAGATGCCCAACTCGGAGAGGGTGGAGAGGAGGATCTGATGGTTCACAGTATCGAAGGCAGCCGATAGGTCTAGAAGGATGAGAGCAGAGGAGAGAGAGTTAGCTTTAGCAGTGCGGAGCGCCTCCGTGATACAGAGAAGAGCAGTCTCAGTTGAATGACTAGTCTTGAAACCTGACTGATTTGGATCAAGAAGGTCATTCTGAGAGAGATAGCAGGAGAGCTGGCCAAGGACGGCACTTTCAAGGCTTTTGGAGAGAAAAGAAAGAAGGGATACTGGTCTGTAGTTGTTGACATCGGAGGGATCGAGTGTAGGTTTTTTCAGAAGGGATGCAACTCTCGCTCTCTTGAAGACGGAAGGGACGTAGCCAGCGGTCAGGGATGAGTTGATGAGCGAGGTGAGGTAAGGGAGAAGGTCTCCGGAAATGGTCTGGAGAAGAGAGGAGGGGATAGGGTCAAGCGGGCAGGTTGTTGGGCGGCCGGCCGTCACAAGACGCGAGATTTCATCTGGAGAGAGAGGGGAGAAAGAGGTCAGAGCACAGGGTAGGGCAGTGTGAGCAGAACCAGCGGTGTCGTTTGACTTAGCAAACGAGGATCGGATGTCGTCGACCTTCTTTTCAAAATGGTTGACGAAGTCATCTGCAGAGAGGGAGGAGGGGGAGGGGGAGGGGGATTCAGGAGGGAGGAGAAGGTGGCAAAGAGCTTCCTAGGGTTAGAGGCAGATGCTTGGAATTTAGAGTGGTAGAAAGTGGCTTTAGCAGCAGCGACAGAAGAGGAAAATGTAGAGAGGAGGGAGTGAAAGGATGCCAGGTCTGCAGGGAGGCGAGTTTTCCTCCATTTCCGCTCGGCTGCCCGGAGCCCTGTTCTGTGAGCTCGCAATGAGTCGTCGAGCCACGGAGCGGGAGGGGAGGACCGAGCCGGCCTGGAGGATAGGGGACATAGAGAGTCAAAGGATGCAGAAAGGGAGGAGAGGAGGGTTGAGGAGGCAGAATCAGGAGATAGGTTGGAGAAGGTTTGAGCAGAGGGAAGAGATGATAGGATGGAAGAGGAGAGAGTAGCGGGGAGAGAGAGCGAAGGTTGGGACGGCGCGATACCATCCGAGTAGGGGCAGTGTGGGAAGTGTTGGATGAGAGCGAGAGGGAAAAGGATACAAGGTAGTGGTCGGAGACTTGGAGGGGAGTTGCAATGAGGTTAGTGGAAGAACAGCATCTAGTAAAGATGAGGTCGAGCGTATTGCCTGCCTTGTGAGTAGGGGGGAAGGTGAGAGGGAGAGGTCAAAAGAGGAGAGGAGTGGAAAGAAGGAGGCAGAGAGGAATGAGTCAAAGGTAAACGTGGGGAGGTTAAAGTCGCCCAGAACTGTGAGAGGTGAGCTGTCCTCAGGAAAGGAGCTTATCAAGGCATCAAGCTCATTGATGAACTCTCCGAGGAACCTGGAGGGCGATAAATGATAAGGATGTTAAGCTTGAAAGGGCTGGTAACTGTGACAGCATGGAATTCAAAGGAGGCGATAGACAGATGGGTAAGGGGAGAAAGAGAGAATGACCACTTGGGAGAGATGAGGATCCCGGTGCCACCACCCCGCTGACCAGAAGCTCTCGGGTGTGCGAGAACACGTGGGCGGACGAAGAGAGAGCAGTAGGAGTAGCAGTGTTATCTGTGGTGATCCATGTTTCCGTCAGTGCCAAGAAGTCGAGGGACTGGAGGGAGGCATAGGCTGAGATGAACTCTGCCTTGTTGGCCGCAGATCGGCAGTTCCAGAGGCTACCGGAGACCTGGAACTCCACGTGGGTCGTGCGCGCTGGGACCACCAGATTAGTGTGGCCGCGGCCACGCGGTGTGGAGCGTTTGTATGGTCTGTGCAGAGAGGAAAGAACAGGGATAGACAGACACATAGTTGACAGGCTACAGAAGAGGCTACGCTAATGCAAAGGAGATTGGAATGACAAGTGGACTACACGTCTCGAATGTTCAGAAAGTTGAGCTTACGTAGCAAGAATCTTATTGACTAAAATGATTAAAAATGATACAGTAGTGCTGAAGTAGGCTAGCTGGCAGTGGCTGCGTTGTTGACTTTGTAGGCAAGCTGGCAGTGGCTGCGTTGTTGATTCGGGGGCTAGCTGGCTAGCTAGCAGTGTTGATTACGTTACGTTGCGTTAAAAGAACGACAATAGCTGGCTAGGTAACCTAGAAAATCGCTCTAGACTACACAATTATCTTTGATACAGAGACGGCTATGTAGCTAGCTATGTAGCTAGCTACGATCAAACAAATCAAACCGTTGTACTGTAATGAAATGAAATGAAAATGTGATACTACCTGTGGAGCGAGGCGGAATGCGACCGGGTTGTTGAGTTCTAATCGGTAGACGTTGGCTAGCTGTTGGCTAGCTAGCAGTGTCTCCTACGTTAACCTCTTAAGTCGAACCTCTACTTTTTTGAACATTCTGTTAAAAATGGCGCAACATTTCAGCGCCCTGCTACTCATGCCAGGAATATAGTATATGCATTTGCTTAGTCTGTGTGGATAGAAAACACTCAGACGTTTATAAAACTGGTTAAATCACTGCTGTGGCTTTACCAGAACGGCATTTACATCGAAAAGCACAGGAAAAACTGATCACTGAAAATGGGAAAATATATCCATGCGCTACTTGAACCCATTGATAAAGGTGAACCACAATTAATTGACTGAGGTTGCAGTACCTACAGCTTCCACACGGTGTCTAGCGTCTTGTCATTTCCCTTCGAGTTTTTTCTTGGTCAAACACATGCAGGGCACCGTATCTCCTCAGGTCTAGGACCGGATATTTTCGTTGAGTTTCTAGCCGGACATTTTTCCAGACGGACAGCTAATGATCTTTACATCGCCTCCTGATGAATTTTATCGCTTATTAACGTTTACTAATACCTAAAGTTGCATTACAAACGTATTTCAAGTGTTTTGTGAAAGTTTATCGTCGACTTTTTGAATTTTAAAAATGACGTTACGTTTTGAAACGATGTTTTTTTTGTTTATCACACAGTCTACATATAACGATATCTTGGCTTTATATGGACCGATTTAATCGAAATAAAGACCCAAATAGTGTTTATGGGACATCTAGGAGTGCCAACAAAGAAGATGGTGAAAGGTAATGAATGTTTTCTATTTTATTGTGCGGTTTGTATAACGCCGAAATGCTAATTATTTTGTTTACGTCCCCTGCGGGTCTTTTGGGGTGTTACATGCTATCAGATAATAGCTTCTCATGCTTTCGCCGAAAAGCATTTTAAAAATCTGACTTGTTGCCTGGATTCACAACGAGTGTAGCTTTAATTCGATACCCTGCATGTGTATTTTAATGAACTTTTGAGTTTTAACTAATACTATTAGCATTTAGCGTAGCGCATTTGCATTTCCAGAGCTCTAGTTGGGACGCAAGCGTCCCGAGTAGAAGCAAGAGGTTAAGGACGACAAATAGCTGGCTGCGTTGTTGATTCAGGGGCTAGCTGGCTAGCTAGCTAGCAGTGTTGATTACGTTACGTTGCGTTAAAAGAACGACAATAGCTGGCTAGGTAACCTAGAAAATCGCTCTAGACTACACAATTATCTACACAATTATCTTTGATACAGAGACGGCTATGTAGCTAGCTATGTAGACGGTGGGCGTTAGCTAGCTGGCTAGCTGCTGGGCAGATACGTTAGGACGACGAAATACGATAATTACGCAATTATCTTTGATACAAAGACGGCTATGTAGCTAGCTAAGAAGAAATTGCTAAGATTAGACAAATCAAACCGTTGTACTATAATGAAATGTAATGAAATGTAATGAAAAGTTATACTACCTGCAGACCGAAGTGCAGACCGAAGTGCGGATGCGACTGCTCGCTCCAACCCGGAAGTCTAGGTATACAAGTAAAACTAAATGCATGCTCTTCAACCGATCACTGCCGGCACCTGCCCGCCTGTCCAACATCACTACTCTGGACAGCTCTGACTTAGAATACGTGGAGAACTACAAATACCTAGGTGTCTGGTTAGACTGTAAGCTCTCCTTCCAGACTCACATCAAACATCTCCAATCCAAAGTAAAATCTAGAATTGGCTTCCTATTTCGCAACAAAACATCCTTCACTCATGCTGCCAAACATACCCTTGTAAAACTGATCAACCTACCGATCCTCGACTTTGGCAATGTCATTTACAAAATAGCCTCCAATAACCTACTCAATAAATTGGATGCAGTCTATCACAGTGCAATCCGTTTTGTCACCAAAGCCCCATATACTACCCACCACTGCGACCTGTACGCTCTCATTGGCTGGCCCTCGCTTCATACTCATCGCCAAACCCACTGGCTCCAGGTCATCTACAAGACCCTTCTAGATAAAGTCCCCCAGTATCTCAGCTCGCTGGTTACCATAGCAGCACCCACCTGTATCACGCGCTCCAGCAGGTATATCTCTCTGGTCATCCCCAAAACCAATTCTTCCTTTGGCTGCCTGTCCTTACAGTTATCTGCTGCCAATGACTGGAACGAACTACAAAAATCTCTGAAACTGGAAACACTTATCTCCCTCACTAGCTTTAAGCACCAGCTGTCAGAGCAGCTCAAGATTACTGCACCTGTACATAGCCCATCTATAATTTATCCCAAACAGCTACCTCTTCCCCTACTGTATTTATTTATTTTTACTCCTTTGTGCCCCATTATTTCTATCTCTACTTTGCACATTCGTCCACTGCAAATCTACCATTCCAGTGTTTTACTTGCTATATTGTATTTACTTTGCCACCATGGCCTTTTCTTGCCTTTACCTCCCTTATCTCACCTCATTTGCACATTGTATATAGACTTATGTTTCTACTGTATTATTGACTGTATGTTTGTTTTACTCCATGTGTAACTCTGTGTTGTTGTATGTGTCGAACCTCTTTGCTTTATCTTGGCCAGGTCGCAATTGTAAATGAGAACTTGTTCTCAACTTGCCTACCTGGTTAAATAAAGGTGAAATAAAATAAAAATCAATATGTATTATTTGTAGCTGTCTATTTATCACCACAAAGCGAAGCTGGCACTAAGACTGCTCTCAACCAACTCTATAAGGCCATAAGCAAAGAATAAAATGCTCACCCAGAAGCGGCACTCCTAGTGGCCGGGGACTTTAATGCATGCAAACTTAAATCAGTTTTACCAAATTTTTGCCAGCACGTCATATGTGCAACCACGGGAAAAGAAATACTAGACCACCTTTACTCCACACACAAAGATGCATACAAAGCTCTCCCCTGCCCTCCATTTGGAAAATCTGACCATAATTCTATCCCCCTGATTCCTGCTTACGAGCAAAAACTAAAGCAGGAAGTACCAGTGATTCGCTCAATATGGAAGTGGTGAGATGATGTGGATGCTACACTACAGGACTGTTTTCCTAGCACAGACTGGAATATGTTCCGGGATTCATCCAATGGCAATGAGGAATACACCACGTCAGTCATTGGTTTCATCAACAAGTGCATCGATGACATCATCCCCACAGTGACTGTACGTACATATCCAAACCAGAAGCCATGGATTACAGGCAACATCTGAATCGAGCTAAAGGCTAGAGCTGTTGCTTTCAAGGAGTGGGAGACTAATCTGGATGCTTATAAGAAATCCTGCTATAACCTCAGACAAACCACCAAACAAGCAAAGCGTCAATACAGGATTAATATTGAATCCTACTACACCGGCTTTGATCCTTGTCGGATGTCGCAGGGCTTGAAAACTATTACTGACTACAAAGGGAAACCCAGATGTGAGCTGCCCAGTGACGCGAGCCTGCCAGATGAGCTAAATGCCTTTTATGCTTGCTTCGAGGCAAGCATCACTGAAGCTTGCACGAGAGCACCAGCTGTACTGGATGACTGTGTGATAACGGTCTCGGGAGCCGATGTGAACAAAACTTTTAAACATGTCAACATTCACAAAGCCGCTGGACCAGACGGACTACCAGGATGGGTACTGAAAGCATGCGTGGACCAACTGTCAAATGTCTTCACTGACATTTTCAAACTCTCCCTGACCGAGTCTGTAATACCTACATGTTTCGACCAGACCATCATAGTCCATGTCCTCAAGGAAGCGAAGGTAACCTGCCTAAAATGATTACGGCCCTGTTGCACTCACATCGGTAGCCATGAAGTGCTTTGAAAGGCTGGTCATGACTCACATCAACAGCATCCTCCCAGACACCCTAGACCCACTCCAATTCACATACCACCCCAACAAATCTACAGATGATGCAATCTCAATCACACTCCACACTTCTCACCTAGACAAAAGGAACACCTATGTGAGAATGCTGTTCATTGACTACAGCTCAGCGTTCAACACCATAGTGCCCATGAAGCTCATCACTAAGCTAAGGACTCTGGGACTAAACACCTCCCTCGCTACTGGATCCTAGAAATCCTGATTGTCCACCCCCAGATGGTAAGAGTAGGCAACAACACATCTGTCACGCTGATCCTTAACACTAGGGCCCTACAGGGGTGTGTACTTAGTCCCCTCCTGTATTCCCTTTTCACCCTCGACTCCAACACCATCATTAAGTTTGCTGATGACACAACAGTGGTAGGCCTGATCACCAACAACGATGATACGGCCAATAGGGAGGAGGTCAGAGAACTGGCAGTGTGGTGCAAGGACAACGACCTCTCCCTCAATGTGAGCAAGACAAAGGAGCTGATCGTGGACTACAGGAAAAGGCGGGCCGAACAGACCCCCATTAACATCGACAGGTGATGGTGTCCACATCACCAACGAACTATCATGGTCCAGACATACCAAGACAGTCGTGAAGAGGGCACAACAAAACCCTCAGGAGAATGAGAAGATTTGGCATGGGTCCCCAGATCCTCAAAAAGTTCTACACCTGCACCATCGAGAGCATTCTGACCTGTTGCATCATCGCCTGGTATGGCAACTGCTCGGCATCTGACCGTAAGGCGCTACAGAGGATAGTGCGAATGGCCCAGTACATCACTGGGGCCAAGTTTCCTGCCATCCAGGACCTATATAATACGTGGTGTCAGAGGAAAGCCCATAAAATTGTCAGAGACTCCAGTCACCCTGTCACAGACCGTTTTCTCTGCTACCACGGCAAGCGGTACCGGAGCGCCAAGACTAAAAGGCTTCTCAACAGCTTCTATCCCCAAGCCATTAGACTGCTGAACAATTCATTAAAATCTCCACCGGACAATTTATATTGACCCCCCCCCCTGTACACTGCTTACCTATGCATAGTCACATCGCCCCCACCTACATATACAGATTACCTCAACTAGCATGTACCCCGGCACACTGACTCGCTACCGGTGCCCCCTGTATATAGCCTTGTTATTCTTATTCTTATTGTGTTACTTTTTATTAGTACTTTTTATTTTAGCCTACTTGGTAAATATTTTCTTCTTCTTGAACTGCACTGTTGGTTAAGAGCTTGTAAATAAGTATTTCACGGTAAAGTCTACACTTGTTGTGTTCGGTGCATGTCACAAATAAAGTTTGATTTGATTTGACTAGCGTAATGCAAAGGACTGGAATGTGTCATATCTTAGGTGGTGCACACACACAGTAGTAGCAACTTCAAAAGGTGAAGTATTTGCTCTTGATGATGCACAATGTAATGCGTAACTGGCAAGCTCATTCTTCTCACTTGATAGTTGGCCGTAACTAACATATGTTGTATAAATTGGGTACAGTGCATCCCTTCTTCCCCTAACTGTGGGCATCAGCTCTTTTATACAAGGCTGTAGATTTCTGTTAAGGGTATCCCCCCTATGTCCAGTGTGATGTGTGCTTTGTCAAGAAGAGAGAACACAACTGGGCAAGGTGTAAGCTAGACCTTTCTCCCACTTCTCCCTCCCTTCTCCCCCACTCCTTATCTGCCGAGTTGGCATATTCTCCCCCTCCCTCTACTGCATTTATTTGCGCAGGCCCTGATCTAGATGAATGGGTCATGATGGAAACTTCTGGATGGAGTGTGATGCAAGGATGACCTCTATAAAAATGCACACTGAGGCTCTTCAAGGTAGTTTTCTCAGAAGGAAGGAATGCGTTGAGCCAGAGAAGCTTCTGGAAGAGATGTGGCACAAGCTTCAGCTACTGAACACGCTTCAAAAGAATCTATCAAAATTCCGCTTTACTTTGAGTAATCACGTATTCCATAACCAAAGAACAAGTCATTGCCTTTCTTTGCTTTATGAATTAACGTTCCCTTCTTTCTTAATAATCAGGTGTCTAACGATAGCCCCTTGAACACCTTCCATCAGAACTGGGCTCAAATAGTATATGTGTTCTAATGTATACTTTAGGTGTGCTTGATAGAGTTTGACTGGTGCAAACATACCAATGGAATAGTCCCAAAAGTACCAAGCCTGCCAATCGGGCACTCCATGCAGGCTTAAGCAAATGCTCCAAGTATTTGAAAATGAACATGCTATTTGAATTCAGGTCAGTGGCAACCCGTCATTCAGGGGGGGGTCAGACCCCCACCTGTTTTGAGCCCACCTGTTTAGCCTTTTATGCATGTTTGCATTATTTGTTATTTTGGCATTAATACATGTCACATATCAGATGGCAAACAATGTAAAAAAATATATATCATTGAGTTAATAAAGCTGCCAACAGACATTGTCTCTTTTTTGCTTTCTTGAGTTTCAACCTATCAAATAAAATAACATTTTATTTGTTACATGCGCCGAATACAACAGGTTCCAAAAGTCCCAAAAGGTCCCAAAAGTACCTTACAGACTATACCTTACAGTGAAGTCCTTTTTTATTATTAAACCTTTATTTAACCAGGTAGGGCTCATTGAGATTTAAAATCTATTTTTCAAGAGCGTCCTGGCCAAGATAGGCAGTACCAAGTCATTGCAAAAATTACAGACAAACAACATAAAAAACTACAAGTAATCTAGTAAAAACCATAGAATTCACAAGAGCATAACAAAATCAAAAACAACAAATTAAAAACATTGACAGGTCAGGGAATCAGTCTCAAGATTATTCATCAGTGATTTATAAATACCAATCGGGACAAGTTCTTCCAGTTTAAAATAATTTTACAAGGCGTTCCAAGACAATGACGCAGAGTACATAAAAGCCCTTTTACCACATTCAGTTCGGATATTTGGAACAGTTAGCAAGATAAAGTCCAGCGAACGAAGAGAGTACCCACCACATTTCTGAACAATAAAAATGCCCAAATATAAAGGTAGTAAACCCAAAATGGCTTTGTAAATAAAAGTATGCCAGTGACTGAGCCTACGAGGGACTAGAGAAAGTGCAGTGGTGCGGTGTGTAAGGGTTTTGCAGTTTAAAATAAATCTCAAAGTGCCATGGTAAAGGTTGTCAATTGATCTCAAACACTGAGTGGGAGCATTGATATATAAAATATCCCCATAGTCTAGTAAAGGCATAAATGTAGCTGATACTAACCTCCTTCTGGCTTCAAAAGAAAAACCAACAATGCAGTTTTAAGAAAATACACCCCCCCCCAAAAAAAACAGTAAAGGATAAGAATAACAAATAGTTAAAGAACAGCAGTAAATAACAATAGCGGGGCTATATACAGGGGGTACCGGTACAGAGTCAATGTGCAGGGGCACCGGTGTCGAGGTAATTGAGGAAATATGTACTTTTAAAGTGACTATGCATAGATAATAACAGAGAGTAACAGCAGCTTAGAGGGGGGGGTACAATGCAAATAGTCTGGGTAGCCATTTGATTAGCTGTTCGGGAGTCTTATGGCTTGGGGTAGAAGCTGTTTAGAAGCCTCTTGGATCTAGACTTGGCACTTGCCATGCGGTAGCAGAGAAAACAGTCTATGACTTGGGTGGCAGGAGTCTTTGACTATTTTTAGGGCCTTCCTCTGACACAGCCTGTTATAGAGGTCCTAGATGGCAGGAAACTTGGCCCCAGGCATGTACTGGGCCGTACGCCTAGCTCAGTGCTTTCTGTTGGCAGCCAGAGGAAAATACGTAGCGTACGGGTTGGTAATGTTCTCTAGTTGTCTCCTGTTCTGTCACTCATGAGGACACTATGTCACCACAAAATCTATGGCGATAGCTAAAAAATTCAAGCCCCTTGGGTGCTCCCATAGAGTTACATTAGAAGTACTCATCCAAAAAGCCTCAAGGTCATTGGCCACAGATAAAGTGACGTCAAATCCCATTATATCTACCGTAGCTTTGATTGGATTAATCATGTCAACATACTTTCAAAATCACGTCGATAATCTACTGGCAAATCCTTTTCAATCCTTGTCATATGAAGAGAAATTATAGATAAAACGAATCAGTGCTCATTAGCCATTGGACTTAAACATTACGCAATAGTTGGAAATGGCAAATTTCAACAATGAGTGGTTTGGAAGGAGTCAGTGGCTAACTGCAAGCGTTCCAAAGCAGTCACTAGCCTGATATTGGGTGTGTGGTCCAAGTTAAAAACCTGTTAGGGCTAGCCCTGAATACTGCCCCTTCTGGAGGAATTCGGCACCCATATAAACCATGATACATTTTTGTCAAAAGTTGCTAATATATGCATATAAAAATTATTATCAAATAGGAAACACTCTAAAGCTTATAAAACCGTTTAAATTTTGTCTCTATGTAAAGCAGAAGTCTCAGGGCATGCATTCTCCCAAAGTCTCTCTTGTAATGAAAAAAGTTGCCACCACTTCAACGTCATCGTATACACACTTCCCAAGCAGTTATAACCATGGAAACAGTTTCTACGTCTTCAGCGTGAAGCCTGCTTTCGATGAGGCGTGTAACTGTGAGAATCGCGCGCTCATGAGACGTTCAGCGTGCCCAAACGTCCCGGTGACGCAAAAAAAAAGTTTCACCAATGGGAGCTGGGAAATTTCTCTCTCTTTCCCTCAGGATGGACTGAACAACGTGTGTTTCTCTGTTCGCCCTCACGATTGCTGTAGACCTTTATAACATGTTAAGGCTTAATTATAAACATAGTTTGACAAGTTTACTCGAAATATAATGTATACTTTCGACGTTTTGGTGCGCATCCACTTGAAATTTGCATACATTTCGACCGAAAAGTGTCTAGTTTGAGAACGGAAAGACACAGACTTGAAAACTGAACGCTAACTTGGTGAGTATTAACCCTTCCAGGTCTTCTGAAGGAAGAACAGCCATGGTAAGGGAATATTTATGTCTTCATTTTGGGTTTCTGTCGACTCCAAGATAGAGGAGTCAGTATGCTAAATGGGAGCGCCGACTCTCTATTATAGCCTAGTGAACGCCAAATGTAACGTTAAAAATAATTGTAACATAGCGGTTGCATTTAGAAGAAGTTTATCTTGCCATACATATGTAAAACATGCATATTTAGTCAAAGTTTATGATGTGTATTCCTTGTTAGCTGACGTTATCTGCCGGAGCTATTTTATTTCTCCTGACATTGCAGTAGCATTTTTTGAACGATGCATAATTGTAAACAGAGATTTATGGATATATATTGCATATTATTGAAAAAAAAATGAATGTACTGTGTAACATGTTATATTACTGTCATCTGATGAAGATTTCAAAAGGTTAGTGAAATGATTTTTCTTTTAATCCTGCGTTTGTTGATTGCATATTTTTTCCTACTTGGCTATGCTAATGAGGTATGTATGCAGTGGTGGTTGGACATAAATATGTGCTATGTTTTCGCCGTAAAACATTTTAGAAATCTGACTTGCTGGGTAGATAAATAACTTCTTTATCTTTCATTTGAGCCATTTTTCAAGCGATTCTGTGGAGGTTAAATATTTTTAGGATTATTTCTTGCGTTCCCTGCGCCACATTACAGCTCAGGGGGGGTGGGGGGAGTTCCCAAAGGGGAACTAGTAGCTCTAACAGGTTTTAAGGGTCTCTTTTCCAAGCTTAAAAGGATAAAGGATAAGCATTGAACACCATAGGCCAGAAAAGTTTGAATACTCTAGTCATGCAGTCAATCCAGCATGACTTCTGCCACGTTCTAAACAACTGGAAACTCGAAACAGGGAAATCAGAGTTCAAGACAACTGGGAACTCTGAATTTTCTTTAGCTCTGACTGGGAAAATATGTTGTGAACGGTCATCCAACTCAGAATTCCAAGTCAGGAACTCGGGCCTCTTTTTAGAGCTCCGACCTGAAGATCACTGACTCTATTCAACATTGTTTTTTTGCTCGGTGTTCCCAGCTGTCTTGAAAGCACCATCAATCCAGCGAATGCCAGACTTTGATTACAAAGTTTGATGACAAAATTTGCCCGCAAGGACCGCTGCACCACCTTTCTGTTCAAGTAAGCACAGCACAACAAGGTGAGTCCAAAAATGTATAGTGTTTTGCTGCATAAATGATGTAAAACATTAGGGTAATACTAAGTGTATGTTATGTAGTAAGTGGTTAGTAGCCCATGTGCCTTACCCTAATAATTTGGTCCCTTTCCCCCTTATAACTTAGCCTACTGTTCTGACTTTGTGGTGCACATGTAGCCTGTAGCCTGTTTTAGAGAAATGTAATACTTGGAATAGTGTAACAGCTTTCATTGTCTCCTTATATGCCCCCTTTATTTATCCTACGGTTCTGACTTGGTGTAAAGGGAAAATACTGTAAAAACGGCCCATGTTCTGAATTCTGTTGCTGTACATTTCAAAAGTAATGAACAATTAAGCGATAATGCCCGAGAAGCCAGTGCTTGGAGGATATATTGGCACGGGTGTTGTTAGGCCCGAGACAAAGTCGAGAAACCGTGCCAACATATCCTCCAAACACCGGATTCAAGGGCCCTATCACTTTTATACAACAGGGTTACGAACATATTCAAATAATGACTGACATATTTTCGTTGAAATTTTTTGTAAAATTTTATTTACGAAAAAATATATTTCGTAAATAAAAATATATTTAGATTAATTTATTCATACTATTTTATCCTTCCACAAGATATAGTCCCGACACAAATCTAGGGTTGCTACCCAAGCTGGCGGTTCGCTAGTTCTATCGGTTCTGTTGCTAGAGACACAAGCCAGTCATTCAGCCAACTTTGGCTAACTTAAAGTCACGTCAAAAAGCAGCCATAATAACAGGAAAGTAGACACATTTGCATAGATTATTTTTATAGTGGAGATCAAGTTTATAAATTGCTTGGAAGGGGCTGATGAGACAGTGGCTTGCGCAGTCAGATGGAACAGAGTAAATAGGCAATCGTACCCATTACTCCACATGCTCCTACATCACTTTTGTCATATCCGGGAGGCAGCCCGTCTCCAAACCGAATGCAATCAACTTTCACCCAGTGCAAAACACGCCTTCCCGGGCACCCAGCCAAGATTAATCAAATCCCCTCATTATGAAGTTTACCGATAGTCCCCACACCTTTTGTTTGTTTACAATCACACAAGGACGAGAGACTGAAGCAGCACACGCCAGGTGATCTAGTTAAAGTATGGAATTCACAACTAAATATATTGAACTATTAGGTTAACTGTCTAAAATGTGGCAAATGCTCTTCAGTTTTGCATTTGGTTTGCTAATTTAGTAGCTAGTTATCTAGCTAAGTGGTTAGCTTATTCCAAAATCAAGCATCACTTTGTAACAGAAGAGAATCCCTGCCTGGATTAAGACCCTTACTGTTTAATATTTGTTTTCTGCGTGCAGCAATCTGTAAGTATCGTTTTTTTGTTACTTGTATAACTTTATGAGCTGGGATGTTTGTTTTGCAAATAGTTTAGGTTAGAGACTGTATAAAATGTTCGCAATGCGCCAGTTAGCCTTTAGTTAGCATTCTCTATGAGATTTTACATGTACTGAGGCTCGGTGGGGTTTGAAAATAGTGTGCATTACTGTGACTCATTCACCCTTGCTGGCTCCCAGTAGTTATTTCAGAGAAAGGGAAGTAAAAGGAGCTCTGTGTAAGGGTTTTGTATGGCTTGGATTGGACCGGTGGATTCGAGGCTCCATTTCCTGACATTCTTCTAGTCCTGAAGAGAGATGTGGGCGGACGTGGCTGTTATTCACCACAGTGCCCAGCCAACAGTCAAGGGGTTTGTCCCAAATGACACCCTATTTCCTATATTGTGCACTACATTTGACCAGAAACCTATTGGCTCTAGTCACAGACTGTTCTCTCGGCTACCGCAAGGCAAGCGGTACCGAAGCGTCAAGTCTAGGTCCAAGAGGCTTCTACTCCCAAGCCGTATCACTCCTGAACAGTTAATCAAATGCCTCCCCCCACAATATGCATTTCTCTGTAAGGTCTACCTACACCTGTTGTATTAGGCGCATGTGACAAATACAATATCTTGGGTATGACTCTACAAGCTTGGCACACCTATATTTGGGGAGTTTCTCCCATTCTTCTCTGCAGATCCTCCCAAGCTCAGTCAGGTTGGATGAGATGTTCCAGAGATGTTCGATCGGGTTCAAGTCCGGGCTCTGGCTGGGCCACTCAAGGACATTCATAGATTTGTCCTGAATCCACTCCCGTGTTGTCTTGGCTGGTCGCTTAGGGTTGTTGTCATGTTGGAAGGTGAACCTTCACCCCAGTCTGAGGTCCTGCGTGCTCTGGAGCAGGTTTTCATCAAAGATCTCTTTGTACTACTCTGTTCATATTTCCCTCGATCCTGACTAGTCTCCCAGTCCCTGCCGCTGAAAAACATCCTCACAGAATGATGCTGCCACCCCTACGCTTCACCGTAGGGATGGTGCCAGCTTGGCATTCAGGCCAAAGAGTTCAATCTTGGTTTCAACAGACAAGATACTGTAGTTTCTCATGGTCTAAGAGTCCTTTAAATCAAATAAAATGTTATTGGTCACATACACATATGTAGCAGATGTTATTGCGGGTATAGTGAAATGCTTGTGTTCCTAGCTCCAACAGTGCAGTAGTATCTAACAATTCCGGTGCTTTTTAGCAAACTCCAAGCGAGCTGTCATGTGCCTTTTACTGAGAAGTGGCTTCTATCTGACCACTCTCCCATAAATCCCTGATTGGTGGAGTGCTGCAGAGATGGTTGTCCTTCTGGAAGGTTCTCCCATCTCCACAGGGGAACTCTGGAGCTCTGTCAGAGTGACCATCAGATTCTTGATCACCTTCCTGACTAAGGCCCTCCCCGATTGCTCAGTTTGTCCAGGGGTCAGCACTAAGAAGAGTCTTGGTGGTTCCAAACTTCCTCCATTTGAGAATGATGGAGACCACTGTGATCTTAGGGACCTTCAATGCTGTAGACATTCTTTGATACCTTTCCCCAGATCTGTTCCTTGACACAATCCTGTCTCGGAAGCTGTACGGACAATTTCTTTGACCTTATGGCTTGGTTTTTGCTCTGACATACATTGTCAACTGTGGGACCCTTATATAGAAATGTGTGTGCCTTTCCAAGTCACATCTAATCAATTGAATTGACCACAGGTGGGCTCCAATCAAGTTGTATAAACATCTCAAGGATGATCAATGGAAACAGGATGCACCTGAGCTAAAGTTCGAGTCTCAAAGAAAAGGGCCTGAATACTTATAAAAACCTATTGCTGTATTTTTTTAATACATGTGCCAACGTTTCTAGAAACCTGTTTTCACTTTGTCACTATGGGTTATTGTGTGTAGATTGATGAGGAAAAAATATATTTAATACATTTTAGAATAAGGCTGTATTGTACTTCCCAAAGGGAGCCTACAGTAAAGTGTTACCAATCTTATCGAAGAACAAGGGAGTGAGTAGTTGAGCTACATATGACTTTTCTTTGCAAATTTCCAGATGTTATGTTAACCCTGTATTATAAATCTCCCTAACTCTTGACTGGAATTGACACAGTGTTGGTAAATCTATAACAACCAAACCCACTCCCAGATGGTCACCTGCAGTGACTGAAAATCAAATCAAATTGTGTGTGTGTGTGTGTGTGTGTGTGTGTGTGTGTGTGTGTGTGTGTGTGTGTGTGTGTGTATGGAGGGTTGGTTGGTGGGAGCTGTCTGTGCTGTCCCTAAGGAAACAGAGGGAAGAACGTGTAGAAGAGTCTGGAGCTGCCCTCTTCCCTTCCCGACCGGCAGCTGAGTCACTCCTAGCGGGATTATGGGAGATTGGTCTGTTGTGCTCCAATGAGCCATCACATCATTAGCGTCGTTAGTTGGGTTAATCAAAGAGGCATTTCCTGTAAAATGCGTACTTCCCTGAATTGTGCCACCCCTTCCTCTGTGTTAAATGGAGACATCCAGGTGCGTCAGGTTATGGATTTATAGGATGGTGTCAATCATCTCATGATGTCACTAGTATTATTAGGGTGGATTGGTCATAGGGTGGTACGCCTACTCTGTTTGGTACTTGGATTTCCCCATTTGTTTAACCCTTTGATGATGACATGACTTGAATGACAAATGACTGTGAAGAGACATCCAGGTACAGAACAATGATTATATTAGACTTTAGTCTCCTTTAAATATCTAACAAAACACGTGACGCTCATGAAGTAAACTGAGGCATCTAAATGAGGTGAGGCGCCAACACTAGGCTTGGATAGACTTTGGAGAGGGTAATTATAGCAAAATAATTTCTGATTGGATGGGTCTATTATTGATCGTGAAAGTTCCTCCATCAGGATATTTGTATAAAGACCAATGGGACCAGGTTGGACCAGAGCTATCAAATGGTAACGAATATGTCCAGTGATTAATGGCATTTTCCAGGGATCAGAGCTAGCTACATTTTTGTCAGGATTGGGGCTGAATCTATTTTTGAGCAGTATTAAGCAAATATCTACATCCCAAATGACACCCTATTCCCTATGTAGGACACTATTTTGGACCAAAGGGTCTGGTCAAAAGTAGTACACTATATCGAGAATAGAATGCTCGCGTTCCAAATGGCAATGGCCATGTGTTGTAAGCTTTGACATTTTGACCTTGAGTCCAGGAAATGGCTCCTGGAACTATCTACTCCCACCCCTCCCACCCTCCACCGCCTCCCTGGCATGCCTATGACTGTCTCTCTAAAGGGTACGGTGGTGGTGGTGTAGTGACTCCAGCAGGGTGCTTTCTCCCTGTCTCTGGGAAACAGACTTGTAAAAAGTTGGGAGTCCCAGGGTCAATGACATACACAGTACCAACAAGCCCCAGCTGGGGTGTGACATCATAGGCCACAATGGGAGGACAGGCTTAGAACACACACAAATACAAACAAGAATGCCCAAACACACACACACACACACACACACACACACACACACCAGGAAGTGGTTGAAGTGTTTGGCCAGCAAGGAATGTGTGTGTGTTTGATGTGTGAAGAAATGATGAGTTAATAGGTTTGGCTCAGTTTGAGTGTATGTTAGTATGTGTTTGTGTGTTTATAATGTTTGTGACCATTTGTCTTTGTCCGTGACAGGCTCACAACCGTGCACTGCAGTGTTCTACATTACCCGTGCGCAACTCCTGACGTACAACTGGCTTGAGTAACCACAAAACATAACATCCCTTGAGACAGAGTGCATTTTCCACTTAAAAACAGGAGTCATAAACGTAATGATTTACATGATCGTGTAAACCCTTGGGCACTCTAGGACAAAAACTTCCAAAAGAAAAATAGTCCCTACTCCAGTTCTGGTAAAGATATCCCATATTAATCATTGACCTAAAATTACCAGGAGTATGTTCTTCAAAAGGTTAGCTAACCTTTAAAGGTCAACATACTGTGTTAAGCAGTGGATGCTCCTCAGATGAGGAAAGGGAGGACCATCCTCCTCAGTGAAATTCATAAAAATAAAAATGGTTAAACATTTAAAAAGTTATGCTTTTTAGATAAAACTATACTAAATATATTCACATATCACTGAATAATTTATTAAAACACATTTTCTGCAATGGAGGTCTACAGTAGCCTTAACAACACTCTGTAGGGTAGCACCATGGTGTAGCCGGATCAAATCAAATCAAATGTTTTTGGTCACATACACGTGTTCAGCAGATGTTATTGCAGGTGTAGCGAAATGCTTGTGCTTTTAGTTCCGACAATGCAGCAATATCTAACAAGTAATATCTAACAATTTCACAACACATACCCAATACACACAAATCTAAGTAAGAAATGGAATTAAGAATATATAAATATATGTACGAGCAATGTCATAGCGGCATAGACTAAGAATAGTATGGAATACAGTACAGTTGAAGTCAGAAGTTTACATACACTTAGGTTGGAGTCATTAATACTAGTTTTTCAAACACTCCACAAATTTCTTGTTTTCAAACTATAGTTTTGGCAAGTCTGTTAGGATATCTACATTGTGCATGACACAAGACATTTTTCCAACAATTGTTTACAGACAGATTATTTCACTTATAATTCACTGTATCACAATTCCAGTGGGTCAGAAGTTTACATACACTAAGTTGACTGTGCCTTTAAATGGCTTGGAAAATTCCAGAAAATGATGTCATGGCATTAGAAGCTTCTGATAGGCTAATTGACATCATTTGAGTCAATTGGAGGTGTATCTGTGGATGTATTTCAAGGCCTACCTTCAAACTCAGTGCCTATTTGCTTGACATCATAGGAAAATCAAAAGAAATCAGTCAAGACCTCAGAAAGAAAATTGTAGACCCTTGAAGGTATCATGTTCATCTGTACAAACAATAATACCCAAGTATAAACACCATGGAACCACGCAGCCGTCATACCACTCAGAAAAGAGATGCGTTCTGTCTCCTAGAGATGAATGTACTTTGGTGCGAAAAGTGCAAATCAATCCCAGAGCAACAGCAAAGGACCTTGTGAAGATGCTGGAGGAAACAGGTACAAAAGTATCTATATCCACAGTAAAACTAGTCCTATAATCGAGAAAACTTGAAAGGCAACTCGGCAAGGAAGAAGCTACTGCTCCAAAACCGCCATAAAAAAGCTAGACTACTGTTTGCAACTGCACATGGAAGCAAAGATCGACCTTCTTATAGAAATATCCTCTGGTCTGATGAAACAAAAACAGAACTGTTTGGCCATAATGACCATCGTTATGTTTGGAGGGAAAAGAGGAAGCCAAAGAACAATCATCCCAACCGTGAAACACAGGGTGGCAGCATCATGTTGTGGGGGTTCTTTGCTGCAGGAGGGATTGGTGCACTTCACAAAATAGATGGATTCATGAGGAATACAAATTATGTGGATATATTGAAGCAACATCTGAAGCTTGGTCGCAAATGGGTCTTCCAAATGGACAATGACCCCAAGCATACCTCCAAAGTTGTGGCAAAGTGCAAACAGCAAAGTTAAGGTATTGAAGTGGCCATCACAAAGCCCTGGCCTCAAACCTACAGAACATTTGTGGGCAGAACTGAAAAAGCGTGTGTGACAAACCTGACTCAGACATGGAAGTTTTACTTTCAGTTTGTCAGTGATGTGTACGTCGAGGAACTTAACTTTCCACCTTCTCCACTGCTGTCCCGTCGATGTGGAGGGGGGGGACGCTCCCTCTGCTGGTTCCTGAAGTCCATGATCATCTCCTTAGTTTTGTTGATGTTGAGTGAGAGGTTATTTTTTCTGGCACCACACACCCAGAGCCCTCACCTCCTCCCCGTAGACTGTCTCATAATTGTTGGTAATCAAGTCTGCTTTATGTTGTGTCGTCTACAAACTTGATGATTGAGTTGGAGGCGTGCTTGACCACGCAGTCATCGGTGAACAGGGAGTAAAGGAGAGGGCTGAGCACCCTTGTGGGGCCCCAGTGCTGAGGATCAGCGAAGTGGAGGTGTTATTCCCTTCCTTCACCAATTGGGGGAGGCCCGTCAGGAAGTCCAGGACCCAATTGCACATGGCGGAGTTCAGACCCAGGGCTTTGAGCTTAATGATGAGCTTGGAGGGTACTATGGTGTTGAATGCTGAGCTATCGTCAATTCTTACATAGTTATTCCTCTTGTCCAGATGGAATAGGGAAGTGTGATGGTGATTGCATCGTCTGTGGACCTATTGGGGCAGTAAGAAAATTAAAGTGGGTCTAGGGTGACAGGTAAGATGGAGGTGATATGATCCTTGCCTTGTCTCTCAAAGCACTTTGTGATGACAGAGGTGAGTACTACGGGGTGATAGTCATTTAGCTCAGTTACCTTTCCATTCTTGGGTACAATAACAATGGTGGCCATCTTGAATCATTTGGGGACAGCAGACTGGGATAGGGAGAGGTTGAATATATCCGTAAACCCACCAGCCAGCTCGTCTGCGCATGCTCTGAGGACCCAGCTATGGATGCTGTCTGGGCCGGCAGCCTTGCGAGGGATAACACGTTTAAATGTCTTACTCGCGTCGCCCACAGAGAAGGAGAGCCCACAGTCCTTGGTAGCGGTCCACGTCGGTGGCACTGTGTTATCTTCAAAGCTGGCAAAGAACGCGTTAAGATTGTCCGGTTGCAAGATGTCAGTGTCAGTGACGTGGCTGGTTTTCCTTTTGTAGTCCATGATTGTCTGTAGACCCATAGACCCCCACCTTTCTTCTTCTCGGAGAGATGTTTATTCCTGTCGGCGCAATGAACTGAGAATACAGATTACTGGACCGATTCCGACAGTATATCCCGAGAGAGCCATGTTTCCGTTAAAGAGGATGTTGCAATCCCTGATGTCTCTCTGGAAAGAAACCATTGCCCTGATCTCGTCATCTGTACTATCCAGGACAGAACATTAGTGAGTAAAATACTCGGAAGCGGTCGGACCAAAAGACCGCTCTGAGTGCCCCTTTGCACCCTCTGAGTGCCCCGCTCTGAGTGTTGGCATTGTTTTTGGTTGTCCTCTGGAATCAGTTCAATTGCCATGGGTGGTGAGAACAAAGGATCTGCTTCTGGAATGTCCTATTCCTGGTCTTAATACTGGTGGTGCTGGTGAGTTACCGTCACTCTGATATCCAATAGTTCTTCCCAGCTGTATGTAATAACACATAGCATTTTCTCGGCTAACAATGTAAAAAAGAATATTTAAAAAAACAAAATGCTGAAAAGTTTCCTAAGAATGACAGGTAGCTTCCGTCCTTCACTGGGTACATTGACTTCAATACAAAACCTAGGAAGCTCATATGTCACACCCTGATCTGTTTCATCTGTCTTTATGCTTGTCTCCACCCCCTCCAGGTGTCACCCATCTTTACCATTATCCCCAGTGTATTTATACCTGTGTTCTCTGTTTGTCTGTTGCCACTTTGTATTGTATTGTCAGGTCTTACCAGCGTGTTTTCCCGTCTCCCTGCTTTCTCAAGTTCTGTTTCCTACTTTTCCCGGTTCTGACCATTCTGCCTGCCCTGACCCCGAGCCTGTCTGCAGTTCTGTAGCTGCCTGGCTCTGACCCATTTACAAACCTCTGCCTGTCCTGACCCCAAGCCTGCCTGCTGTTTTGTATCTTATTGACTCTGCCCAGGATTACGGATATGGTGATATGGTTTGGCTTGAAAGTTGTTTTTTGCCTGGTCACATACAGCTGATGTGTTGTGCATTGAAGTCCTCAAGTGAAGAGAAAAGGTGAGAGGAGGAGAGCGCATAGATGCGAGAAGAAATACAACATGGTTGCTATGAAAATTATGTGTGTTTACGTGTGATCAGGGGTGTATTCATTCCACCGATTCTGTTGAACAATGTTTCTTAAACCGAAACAAACGTAACCAAACAGGGATAAACATACCTGAATTTGTCCAACTCTTGTCTGCAAATGTTGGATTAATGATTACTCCATAGATCAGGTAGATGCAGGCAAAAGTGTGCAAGGCAGTACTGAATGTGTCAATGACTGTCCACTAACAAGGTCTATCATCTAAAATGTTTCTCTCGATCTGTGTGCACCTTCGTTGTAAACTTTCATTCATAGGCTAGGTTGGAGTAACCTCATGATGGGGTTAGGGAAAATTCAAGTATCATGGGGTAGCCTCAACCTATCGCTGTTACATTGAACTAGGTGAATGAAATATGAATGACAGTCATCCAATATGCTGTAATAGAAATAAGGCCATGCTCATGAGAAAAGAAATCGTCCTCCCTCATCTTAACTTCTTCGAGATAGGGGGCGCTCTTTTAATTTTTGGATAAAAAACGTTCCTGTTTTAAACAAGATATTTTGTCACGAAAAGATGCTCGACTATGCATGTATTTGACAGCTTTGGAAAGAAAAAACTCTGACGTTTCCAAAACTACAAAGATATTATCTGTGAGTGCCCCAGAACTAATGCTACAGGCGAAACCAAGATGAAGTTTCACACAGGAAATGCCCCAGATTCTGAAGGCGCTGTGTTCCAATGTCTCCTTATATGGCTGTGAATGCGCCAGGAATGAGCCTTCCCTTTGTGTCGTTTCTCCAAGGTGTCTGCAGCATTGTGACGTATTTGTAGGCATATCATTGGAAGATTGACCATAAGAGACTACATTTACCAGGTGTCCGCCCGGTGTCCCTGTGTCGAAATTATTGCGTAATCTTTAGGTCCATGCGCGTTCCATTTCTTCAGAAGAGAGAGTCAACTGCCACGATGGATTTATCGTCGATAGATATGTGAAAAACACCTTGAGGATTGATTCTAAACATCGGTTTGCCATGTTTCTGTCGATATTATGGAGTTAATTTGGAAAAAAGTTTGCGTTTTAATGACTTAATTTTCGTTTATTTTCTTACCCAAACGTGATGAAGAAAACGGAGCGATTTGTCCTACACAAATAATATTTTTGTAAAAACTGAACATTTGCTATCTAACTGAGTCTCCTCATTGTAAACATCTGAAGTTCTTCAAAGGTAAATTATTTTATTTGAATGTTTTTCTGGTTTTTGTGAAAATGTTGCATGCTGAATGTCAGGCATAATCCTATGCTAGGCTATCAATACTGTTACACAAATGCTTGTTTTGCTATGGTTGAGAAGCATATTTTTGAAAATCTGAGATGACAGTGTTGTTAACAAAAGGCTAAGCTGGAGAGCAAATAGATTTATTTCATTTCATTTGCAATTTTCATGAATAGTTAACGTTGCGTTATGCTAATGAGCTTGCGGATAGATTTACACAACCCTGGATACAGTTTTTTTTCGTAGCTAAACGTGACGCAGAAAACGGAGCGATTTGTCCTAAACAAATAATCTTTCAGGAAAAACTGAACATTTGCTATCTAACTGAGAGTCTTCTCATTGAAAACATCCGAAGTTCTTCAAAGGTAAATTATTTTATTTCAATGCTTTTCTGGTTTTTGTGAAAATGTTGCCTGCTGAATGCTAATGCTAAATGCTATCAATACTGTTACACAAATGCTTGTTTTGCTATGGTTGAGAAGCATATTTTGAAAATCTGAGATGACAGTGTTGTTAACAAAAATCTAAGCTTGAGAGCTAGCATATTGATTTAATTTCATTTGCGATTTTCATGAATAGTTAACGTTGCGTTATGGTACTGAGCTTGAGGCTCCCGGATCCGGGATGGCTCGTCGCAACAGGTTAACGGCACCGACCGCCACTGGTGTTAAGTACTTGGTACTTTAACTGATGTTTGTGTTAGCACGGCTTTGTATGACATCACAGTGTCAATAAACAGGAATCAAGTGAGACCGTTGACACTGGATTTAAACGTCAACCCTTTGACAGTTAAAGCGATTGTCTGCATCCCAAATGGAACCCTGTTCTCTACATAGTGCACAACTTTTTGACCAGAGCCATATGGACCTTTGTCACTGGCCCAATGCTCTTAACCGCTAGGCTACCTAATGCACTATATAGGGAATAGGGTGCCATTTGGGACACATCCCATTGACTGAAAGTCCTGAAATCAGAGACCATGACAGTGAGACTCTAAAGCAAGTGTTGGGAAATTGTATGCAATGTTTAAATTCCCAATTTTTTATAGGATCAGGAATTTGACTTTTTTCCCCCAAATGGAATCAATCACACCTTTCCACTCTGTGCTGGAACGCCACCTCATTCCCTCATATCCAAAGGGAAAATAAGTCAGAGTGAGCGTCTGCCGATTCCCATTTTTAGAAGGTTCCCAGCTGCTATTCCTCCCGCCAGAAAAGCCAGGAAGGAAGGGACCCCATGATCAAAATAACACATGGACAGATAAAAACTGAGGTATGAGGGATGTGCAGGCAAACAAAAGTCTATCCAGTGTTCCGTGACACGCAAGTTATTTCCCTGGATGCATCATAACCTCAGCCCACTCCCACCACCCCTCACTGACTCTGACAACAGCCCCCTCACCCATGTCCCTAGTCACATGAGTGTTGAAGCCAAGCTGGTTGTTTGTGTCTTTGGGGGGAGGGGGATGTGTTTTATCCCCTGACTCTTTCCCATGTTGTCTGTCCTCCAGAAGAGGATCTCCACTGGGCCCTTGTTTTCCTTCTCTCTCAGGATACTTTGTCATCTTCCAAAGTACACCTGGTGACACAATCACTCAACGAAAATAACAAAAACACCTGGGAGCAAATTCAGCAAGACAGGGTTACAGCAAGATTGGGGGTCAGTTCAGTTTTCAATCTAGTCAGTTCTGAAAGTGACCTGAATTGAGGTAATCAATCAACAATAATGAATTTTCAATTTAGAATTTGAATTCACTCCCTGAATGGACTGAATTAACCTCAACCCTGAGTTACAGAACATCACAAATAAGATGGTTCTGTACTTCACATGATGTGTTTCCATACTACACAATCAAATTATACAGTGTATGCCGCATTCCGTATTCATACCGCTGGCGACAATACCTGGCTCGATACAGATTTCCGTATGCAGACTTGAGTTCAATGCAAGTTTCAGATTCATCAAGCTAAGCCTTTGGTCAAACAACCTTCGTCAGAGAGAGCATTCGTGGTGACAGCTCACCCTTTGACTTACTATCCCTACTCAAGGACATTGTGCCAAGGTCAATAGCAAACACTTGGCCTGATTCAAAGTGGACTTTGGAACTCACAACTGGCCTGTTTTGGTTGGTTGCATAAGAGACCTTGAAGCAAGGTGCCTTTTTGGCCATAAGGCAGATAGCGAACGGTTCCTCTGTCGAATCGCATTGAGTTGTTATCATTTTGTTTTCCACCATGTTTGACATCTCACATGAAGCATGGGAGCCCTGTGCAGGACCTCTCCTCCCATCTCCCCAAAATGGCAACACCCCTCAGGGCTCAATTTTGAAGCTACAAATGGTTTTTGTTGCAACCTTATATTTTGGGTTATGGTCGGGTAAGACAGTTGCGTTATGTTCTTATACAATATTTAAAGGGTCAATCTGTGATTGCGTCATACATTTGTTTGACTTTTAAATGATTTACACACACCCATTGATTCTTGTAGAATATAACTTGTATAATTAATGTCTCATGAGCTTAGTCCAATTGATATACCCCATCAGAACCCAAAATATATGCTTGTTCTACTCAACTCATTGTTGATAAACAATGTACTTTCAAACAAACACTGTTTGGCCTCTGAATATGGTTAAATTGTCATGTTGTATCCATAGATCTATTGACGAATTTGAAAGTGGTTACATTTCTTCACCCCCATTCTTCTTCACCCCCCCATGCCGGCTTTATTGTTGCTTTTGTTGTCGTCGCCCCGCCTCTGTTTTGGTAAAAAGCTGAGGGATGGGCCTGGAGAAAAGTAACCACTCTCAGATTAATAGACAGAGCTATGGACGCAAGGACTGAACACCCAGGATATCAAAATGACTGTTGTAACCATGTTATGAGGCTACACAGTGTTTTGTTTACATTTATAATGTTTACAAACGTTGGAGAAAAACAAGCGTACATTTTGGGTTCTCATGGAGTATGACAGTTGAACTAAGCCTATGAGGCCTTTATAAGTTATATTCCTCAAGAATCAATGGATATATATAATTTATAATAAAAAAATGGATGTAGCAACTACAAGTCAAGTCTATCAAAAGTGTGCACATTTTAGCACACTCGTCGACGATTTAACCCAATGGATTTTTTTTTTCATCAGCATGAATTAGATTGAGCACTAAAAGCCACTCTATTATTCCATACGATGGTATCTGCGCTATGCAGCTGTTGCAAGAGCACACTTTTCAGTGGCTGTCTACTGATTTCAAAAACAAAGATTGATAGGCAGCTTAAAATTATTGAATTCAACCATTATTGGGTTCAAATACACATTTAGATTCATGAACAGACATCCACAACAACCACAATCAGCAAGGCGAAAATAGCTAAATGAGAGCGCAGCAGTGTGATTCACATCAATGCGCTATGTAGATATCAATTATAATTGATATCCATATCACCGTAGACTACACCACTGCTGTCATCCTTACCTCCAAGTGTTTATTCAAATTGGATAATCTTTGGATGCCGACAGCAGTTGCACCATTGGAAGACATACGTGTACCTTGGACTATAGCCTACAAAAGCCTATTCCTGTGATTTTCCCGGAATCAATCAAACACATAGTGGCCTTTGACTTGTGGACAGACTCGCTCAGTTGGAACAATCTTAAACTTGCACCTTTTTTCAATGCTGATTTGAATGTTATTGACAAAACAGAATTGTCAAATATTTTTTCCGCAAACATCCTTTCTGAATAGAAAAGTAATACTCCAAGTAATCATCTAGTTTTTCAAAAGTATCTGTTTATGATATTTTGGTTGGTAACGTAACAGATTAGTTATCGTTTTTTGTAATCCCAGCCTTTACATGTAACAGATTACATGTCATCCATTACTCACCTACCCTGGTAGTTTAGCAACAAAACTGATGTGTGTGCTATGGGGCAAAACAGAACGGGGTTGGCTTAAACTGCTGACAACATGCTGACAACATGTAAACTATGTTTAGTCTCCAGATGTTTATTGAAAATATAAATACATTTGCACACTGAGCACTTGTCTCTCATACACACTGTTACAATTGTTAGTTAGCTAGCTAGCGAATTTGAGCAATATTAGCATAGACATGACATCAGTCAAAACACCTCAAAATAAGTAATGCTTCAAGAGGGCCACCATTGTTCCTGTTCCCAAGAAAGCTAAGGTAACTGAGCTAAATGACTACCGCCCCGTAGCACTCACTTCTGTCATCATGAAGTGCTTTGAGAGACTAGTCAAGGACCATATCACCTCCAACCCTACCTGACACCCTAGACCCACTCCAATTTGCTTACCGCCCCAATAGGTACACAGACGACGCAATCGCAATCACACTGCCCTAACCCATCTGGACAAGATGAATACCTATGTGAGAATGCTGTTCATCGTCGACAGCTCAGCATTTAACACCATAGTACCCTCCAAACTCATCATCAAGGTCTTGACCCCGCCCTGTTCAACTGGGTCCTGGACTTCCTGACGGGCTGCCCCCAGGTGGTGAGGGTAGGTAACAACATCTCCACCCCGCTGATCCTCAACACTGGGGCCCCACAAAGGTGCGTTCTCAGCCCCCTCCTGTACTCCCTGTTCACCCACGACTGCGTGGCCATGCACGCCTCCAACTCAATCATCAAGATTGCAGACGACACTACAGTGGTAGGCTTGATTACCAACAACGACGAGATGGCCTACAGGGAGGAGGTGAGGGCCCTCGGAGTGTGGTGTCAGGACAATAACCTCACAACAAACACGGGGACTTCAGGAAACAGCAGAGGGAGCATCCCCCATCCACATCGACAGGACAGTAGTGGAGAGGGTAGTACGTTTTAAGTTCCTCGGCGTACACATCACGGACAAACTGAAATGGTACAACCACACAGACGGCATGGTGAAGAAGGTGCAACAGCCCCTCTTCAACCTCAGGAGGCTGAAGAGATTTGGCTTGTCACCATAAACACTTTTACAGATGCACAATCGAGACCATCCTGTCAGGCTGTATCACCGCCTGGTACGGCAACTGCTCCGCCCATAACCGTAAGGCTCTCCACAGGGTAGTGAGGTCTGCACAATGCATCACCGGGAGCAAACTACCTACCCTCCAGGACACCTACACCACCCGATGTCACAGGAAGGCCAAAAAGATCATCAAGGACAACAACCACCCGAGCCACTGTCTGTTCACCCCGATATCATCCAGAAGGTGAGGTCAGTACAGGTGCATCAAAGCAGGGACAGAGAGACTAAAAAACAGCTTCTATCTCAAGGCCATCAGACTGTTAAACAGCCATCACTAACATTGAGTGGCTGCTGCCAACATACTGACTCAACTCCAGCTACTTTAATTCTAAGTATTGTGGAGTAACTACAATATTGTTGATCCATCCTCAGTTTTCTTTCACAGCCATTAAACTCTGTAACTGTTGGTGAAATCCCTGAGCGGTTTCCTTCCTCTCCGACAAGTTAGGAAGAATGTTTGTATCTTTGTAGTGACAGGGTGTATTGATACAACATCCAAAGTTTAATTCATAACTTCACCATGCTCAAAGCAATATTCAATGTCTGCTTTTTATTTATTTTTACCCCATCTACCAATTAGGTGCTCTTCTTTGCGAGGCATTGGAAAACCTCCAATTCACTACTTGATTCATTTTAAGGGACCTTACAGATGTGTGGGGTACAGAAATGAGGTAATCCATGCAACGTATTACGTGACCTGTGAAGCAAATTTTTACTCCTGGATTTATTTAGGCTTGCCATAACAAAGGGGTTGAATACTTCTGTTTGATTAATTTGTAAACGTTTAGAAAACATAATTCCACTTTGACATTATGGGGTATTGTGTGTAGGCCAGTGACAAAAAAAATCTACGTTTAATCAATTCTAAATTCAGGCTGTAAGACAACAAAATGTTGACAAAGTCAAGGGGTGTGAATACTTTCTAAAGGCACTAGATTGCAGTTCCCATTCAAGCCAAGACTGTCAGCCATTGCTAGTGTACCCATTGCTAGTGTACCCATTGCTAGTGTACCCATTTCTAGGGTTAGAGGTTCCAAAACCCTTCTATGGATTATATGCCTATGGCCACAAGCTGTTGCAGAAGGAGCAATAGGAGTGGGAAAAATGTGCTCGTGCATTCATAAGCACACCAAAGATGGCATTAACGATAAAAGACAAAGACGGCACTTCTAAAATCCTATTTCACACCATAGCCTGCTGATTGATGAGCTACAGGAAGGTGAATTTCCAGGAGATCTAAGCCTCCACCTAGTCCCCCCACCCTTTTCTCTTGTAACTCTACTATACTTTCTACTCTACTATACTCTAGTCTACTTTCTCCGCCTCTAGTAAAGCCGTCTTTGGTGATTGGACTTGAGAGGGATGTAAGGTTTTGACTGGCAGAAGCGACTTTTCGTAGCAGAGGTTAATTGAACTTAAGCAGCAGGTTATGAGAATTAGGTTAAGGTTAGGAAAAGGGTTAGGGTTGGCCAAAATGCTACAATGAAGCACGACACAACTCGAGCATATCTAGCTACAACCAGGCCGGCCCTGAAAACGGTGTTGGTTTCCACTAATGCGATGCTACGCACCTAGCTAGCAAATAACTTTACAACGTCAACTAAAGGAACAGATACAATTTCAATAAAGGCTATCTGGCTTGAATTCAATGTTGAATATGGCTTAGATATGGCAAAGAACAAAAATAATGGCACATTGTAAAAGTACGTTTTTCAGCTCTCCTCTACTGTCTTTCTCTCCACCTCTTTATCCCTCTCTACCTCATACTTCCTCTCTCTGCACAACACCTTTCTCCCTATCTCTCTCTCTCCTTTTCTCTCTCTCTCCGTCTCTTTCTCGCCAACCTTGACGTTCCTCCCTTGAGTGCCGCACTTAATCCACTCATTCATCTGAGCCTGCCCTCTCCCGCCGTCATAACACCATTATTCCCAAGAAACACACACTTAGATAATTTCTGCGTAAATCACACCAATCAATTAAGCAGGCGAGGGAGGTAAGGAAAGCAGAGGAGAGTGAAAAGATCAACAGAGAGAGGCTCTGATGAGGCGCAGAGTCCACACACACATAAGCATATATACACTCAGGAACGCACATAGGCACAGTCACAGTCACACACACGCTAAGGCACATAGGCATAGTCACACATAAACACCTCCATAGGAACTAACTATGTCCAGGCATGCAATCATCACTTACGACATCACTTTTAGCTGCGGGACAGCTAATATATGGACTGGCATGTAAATGTGCAGTGGTGTAAAAAGTACTAAATTGTCATTATTGAGTAAAAGTAAAGACACATTAATAGAAAATGACTCAAGTAAAAGTGAAAGTCACCCAGTAAAATACTACTTGTCTAAAAGTATTTTGTTTTAAATATACTTAAGTATCAAAAGTAAATGGAATGGCTTTAATATAGTTAAGTAACAAAAGTAAAAGTATACACCATTTAAAATTCCTTATATTTAAGCAAACCAGACGGCACAATTTTCTTGTTTTTTCTTATTGATAGATAGCAGGGGGCACACTCCAACATTCAGACATAATTTACAAACAAAGCATTTGTGTTTAGTGAGTCCGCCAGTACAGAGGCAGTAGGGATCACCAGGGATTTCTTCTTGATAAGTGTTTGAATTGGACCATTTTCCTGTCGGAATGTAACGAGTGTCATTGAAAATGTATGGAGTAAAAAGTACATTATTTTCTTTAGGAATATAGTAAAGGAATGTTGGCAAAAATATAAATAGTAAAGCACACCAAAAAAATACTTAAGTACTACTTTAAAGTATTTTTACTTAAGTACTTTACCCAACTGTAAACGTGTCTCGTCTTTTTGCGACATTATGGATAAGGGACCTCGCAGGGTTAAGTGACCCAGAAACACGGGGGCTCATACACAGAGTTATTTGTGAGTTTTTCCTCCTCACAATTCTCCCTTTTCCCCATACAGTGCTTCACTGCACAGGGTTCCCTGCTGTTGCCTGAGGGGGGACTTAAGAATGCAGCCCTCCCTCCGTCAGACCTGGGTTCAAATGCTATTTAAAACCACTTTTAAAATCACTGTATCGGATCTCGATCGAGCTTGTTTGGCTTACTGGACCAATAGAATAATCCCAAAAGTTGCAAACTACATCCATCTGGCACTCTAGGCATGCTACATCAAACTCTCAAAGTATTTTAACAATTTCTAATTGTATTTGAACCCATTTGTGCTTTTTTCGCCGTGTGTAAACAGTGTTATGTAATTGTACCACTGTGGGATGACAAATGGGCCCAATGAGCAATGAGAATCTCCCGATAAGGAGCGCCACACGGACGTCAGTGGAGGAGAGGAGCCGGCGCAGAGGCCAATGGCGCTCCTAAATCACCATGCCTGAGGGAGGGAGAGAGAGAAAGATAGGGGGGTAGAGGTAAGGGGGAAATAGAGATGAGGTAGGGCTAGAGGTGAGGGGGTAAGGGACAGAGCGAGAGGGCGAGGTAGAGAGATATAGAGGTATCAGGGTAGGGAGAGAAGGGGGAAAGAAAGGGAGGTGGGGTGGGAGAGAGATGGGTTGGGATAGGTGTGGGTAGAGAGGGGGAGGTAGAGAGACAGGGAAAGAGAAAGAGAGAGAGAGAGAGAGAGAGAGAGGGAGGGAAGGTGAAGTTTGAGTGTGTGAGAGATGGATTTAGGTAGAGAGAGAAAGAGTTAAGGAGAGAGAGTGGGAAAGGGGGGATTGAAATCACTCTGCGCGTAGACAAAGAGTGACGAAAGAGATGCTCTGTCTATTTCTACAGATTTATTTATAAAAATAAAGATGGTTGTAAAGATGTACAGTATACAGATTGTTGGTCTTAAGACAGAACTGCCACCCATCTGCTCCTCTTAGCAACTGTATCATCAATCTCAAGAGGCAACGGGGAGAGCACTTTTCTGAGAAGTTTTTTTGTGGCTGTGTTTGCATTATTTCATCACATTTTTCTTCAGTGTTGTAATTCAAGCATCTTTCACCAAACAATAAATCTGAACGAAAGTGATGCAATTCATCAGACATTATTTGACAGTTCAACTTCTATTTAGCTCAGGGTTCTAGCATAAAGAATGTGTGGAATTCAAATTCCAGAAACAAAGTAATTTGAATTGTAAATTCTGGCTGTTTTCACCTGACTTTGCACATAGTCCTCTGACTATGCAGTTCCTTAGTCTTGGTTTCCGAAGAAAGGGCTCTTCGTCTACAAAATTCACTGAAAAGAAGCGGAGGGCCTTCCCGCCACCCGCCACCCCACCCAGGAATGCAAGGTGCAAGGGCAGCAATTTCCTTCGGCAGGCTGTCTTAACACACCACACACAGAGGCCATCATTATGGCTAGTGCATGCTACCCTGCCGGGGACAGAGGGTTCATACTGTAGTGTGTGTGTGTGTGTGTGTGTGTGTGTGTGTGTGTGTGTGTGTGTGTGTGTGTGTGTGTGTGTGTGTGTGAAAGAGAGAGGGGAGAAAAAAGCAAGAGAATACAAAAAGGGCAATAGATTAAAATATTTGGAAGAAAAAGTGTGTGTGTACAAGTGTGTATGTGTCTGTGTACACGCGTGCACTTGTGTGCATGCATTCTTGTGCGCCCATGCACTTGTGTGTGTGTGTCAAGCAAATGTGTGTGTATGTACATGTGTGCATTAGTGTGTGTACTGTATATGCATGTGTGCATGCATTTGCTTAATTAAATGTGTGCAAGTAAACAAGCGTGTGTGTCTCAGTCCAATGCAAGTGTGTTCATAACTTACAATATTACTGTTGTTTCTCCAGCTGGCTAGCACCAGGCTGTATGGGGGCGGCGGAGAAGGGGTCCCCTTTCAAAGATAACACCAAAACACAATTAACCCCCGTGACACCTGAGAACCACTTCCTGCCGCTCAGTTACCTTCGCCTCGCCAGCAGCTTATGAGGGGGTCCATTGTAAAACTCTGTGTTTGCTTTGGCTCCCCACTCACCTTTTTGCCATTATTTTTCCCCACCTCCTCTCCAACCCCTTCAACCCCAAACATTTAGACATTTCACAGACGAGTTCAACGTGCTCCCGTACCCAACATTATCTTTGTCGCTTATAGACCTCTTCCTCCCTCCTCACGCCTCCCACACACACTTGGGGTAAAACGCACAATGTTATTTTTTATCAAATTTGATGGCCATTTCTTGCACGAATCCCCCGCGCACGCATTCCTTTTAGAGTGCTGAAAAATAAACGGCAGTGGGCTCTTCATTTAAACTCCCACTGATGGAACTCGGGTCGAGAGAAAACAAGCAGTGGCCCCTCGAAAAACGACGCGTGGCAAAACGCAGTGCTCGCCTCTGTTTGTTGCCACAGATGTGGGGGCTCTCAGTTGCCCTTCTCTCTTTAATATACACTACCATTCAAAAGTTTGGACACACCTACTCATTCCAGGGTTTTTCTTTATTTTTACTATTTTCTACATTGTAGAATAATGTGGAATCATGTAGTAACCAAAAAAGTGTTAAACAAATCAAAATATATTTTATACTTGAGATTCTTTATAGTAGCCACCCTTTGCCTTAATGACAGCTTTGCACCCTCTTGGCATTCTCTCAACCAGCTTCACGAGGTAGTCACCTGGAATGCATTTCAATTAACAGGTGTGCCTTGTTAAAAGTTAATTTGTGGAATTTCTTTCCTTCTTAATGTGTTTGAGCCAGTCACTTGTGCTGTGACAAGGTAGGGGTGGCATACAGAAGATAGCCCTATTTGGTAAAATACCAAGTTCATATTATGGCAAGAACGGCTCAAATAAGCAAAGAGAAATGACAGTCCATCATTACTTTAAGACATGGTCAGTCAATCCGGAACATTTCAAGAACTTCGAATGTTTCTTCAAGTACAGTCGCAAAAACCATCAAGCGCTATGATAAAACTGGCTCTCATGAGGACCACCACAGAAAAGGAAGACCAAGAGTTACCTCTGCTGCAGAGGATAAATTCATTAGATTTACCAGCCTCAGAAATTGCAGCCCAAATCAATGCTCAAGTAACAGACAAGTAACAGACACATCTCAACATCAACTGTTCAGAGGAGACTGCGTGAATCAGGCCTTCATGTTCGAATTGCTGCAGAGAATCCACTACTAAAAGACACCAATAAGAGACTTGCGTTTACCAAGAAACATGAGCTACGGACAATAGACCCATCGAAATCTATCCTTTGGACTGATGAGTCCAAATTTGAGATTTTTGGTTCCAACCACCGTGTCTTTGTGAGACGCAGAGTAGGTGAACGGATTATCTCTGCATGTGTGGTTCCCACCATGAAGCATGGAGGAGGAGGTCTGATGGTGCTTTGCTGGTGACACTGTCAGTGATTTATTCCGAATTCAAGGCACACTTAACCAGCATGGCTACCACAGCATTCTGCAGCAATACGCCATCCGATCTGGTTTGCGCTTAGTGGGACTATCATTTGTTTTTCAACAGGACAATGACCCAACACACCTCCCAGCTGTGTAAAGGCTATTTGACCAATAAGGAGAGTGATGTAGTGCTGCATCAGAAGACCTGGCTTTCACAATTATCCAACCTCAACCCACTTGAGATGGTTTGGGATGAGTTGAACCACAGAGTGAAGGAAAACCAGCCAACAACTGCTCAGCGTATGTGGGAAATCCTTCAAGACTGTTGGAAAAGCATTCCAGGTGAAGCAGGTTGAGAGAATGCCAAGAGCGTGCAAAGCTGTCATCAAGGCAAAGGGTGGCTACTTTGAAGAATCTAAAATCTATAATATATTTAGATTTGTTTAACAATTTTTTTGTTACTACATAATTCCATATGTGCTATTTCAAAGTTTGTCTTCACTATTATTCCACAATGTAGAAAATAGTAAAAATAAAGAAAAACCCTTGAATTAGTAGGTGTGTCCAAACTTTTGACTGGTTCTGTATAAGGATAAAAATAAATAAAGAATGAATGTGTGAAAGAAAGACCTACTGTATTCAACGGGTTGGTGGGGGGTTCAGTGAATGACAGGATTTCACTGGAATGTTCTCCATGTGTGCATTTCACATTGACTTTGACTTTAACTTCAATCAATTCATTCACATTTTAAAATAATAATAATAATCATTTAACCTTTATTTAACTAGGCAAGTCAGTTAAAAGAACAAATTCTTATTTACAATGACGGCCTACCCATAGACAGGTTATTGCAGTTGTTTTGCAGTAACTCTTAATATACACGGCTGTAGAAAATGGGAAGGTTTTCATTATATTACAGATACAGTCCTAAAATATATGCCTGTCCATGTTGCTCTGTTGTGAAGTTACCCCTATGTACAGATCTAGGATCAGTTCCCCCTCCCCATATCCTAAACATAGACATTAGTGGGGAAAATACTAAACTGACCCATAGTCATTGTCTACGGGTGAATTCACTCTACTCTGTCCATTTCTCTTCCACATCACATTACAGTCACCTGTATTCCCTATGGTGGCTGCTCTGGTTGTACTGTAGTTGTAGTAGGGTCAATAATGAAGGGTTATACAGTACATTGCCTTGTTCAGAAACCATAATTACATACACACAAGTGTCTTCTGGAAGTAGCTTAGGACATAACGGAGTTACCAGTGGCATCCCTGTACAGTGTATGCGTGTGTGTGTGTGTGTGTGTGTCTTCTTCTCCTCCCTGGTTACTCCACATTACTGACTATGCCTGCACGTGTTAGCCCATGTGGGTAGGTGTTAGTGTGCATGACCCCTTCACTCTCTGGAACCAAACATGGCCTACTCTGTAGGTCGATAATGAGTTTGCTGGCCTGGCTGAATGTAAACAGAGCTGAACTCCTCCAACCCCCAAACGCTTGCTCTTATAATAGCTGTGTTTTCTACTACATGTAGCTTGGAGAGACCCCTGGCTTACTCTCTCTGCCCCAGCATGTGGAAGTGAAAATAGACCCATTAGCATGTAGGGACCTATTACAATAAATAACCCCTTATTAGCATAAGTTAGCATTTAATATCACTACATCTCTGACCAGTAGTCCACATCGGAATACGATAAAGTGCCTAAAAAAAAACATGCAGCAAACTCCCGGAATGTCAGCACAGGACAGTTACTCGATAGAGCAAGACAATTAGTAGTGTCGTGATGTGACTATCATAAATGTTATGAGTGTTATTTATTGAATAATTACCTACTACGTTTAATTATTACTAGATTTGAATTAATCATGTAACAATTAACACATTCAAAATTTGGGGCACCACGGGAAAAGATATTACTGAGTTACTATCTCCGGACATAAACTCTAAAGATGATCTATATATCTATTTCTTCAATAACAATCAATTATTAATTATTACCTCATCAGTCTCATTCTGAACATCGTATATTCCTTGGATATCTGCATGAACCCTAACCTAAGTGATGAATCAGCGATACACAAATTGCCTTAATTATTTATTTACTAACTAACTAAATCATCACACAGAATACATAAACACACACACAGCATAGGCTAATAAATACATACACAATACAATGAAACAAGTCCCTAGTGGACTAACAAAAGCATGACCGTTTGGTTACACAATGCAAAGGGGAGGGGTATGTAAGGAGAGGTATAGACAAAGAGTCAACTTCTCGTACATACAGTGGGGCAAAAAAGTATTTAGTCAGCCACCAATTGTGCAAGTTCTCCCACTTAAAAAGATGAGATGAGCCTGTAATTTCCATCACAGGTACACTTCAACTATGACAGACAAAATGAGAAAAAAAATCCAGAAAATCACATTGTAGGATTTTTTATGAATTTATTGCAAATTATGATGGAAAATAAGTAGTTGGTCAATAACAAAAGTTTACCTCAATACTTTGTTATATACCCTTTGTTGGCAATGACAGAGGTCAAACGTTTTCTGTATGTCTTCACAAGGTTTTCACACACTGTTGCTGGTATTTTGGCCCATTCCTCCATGCAGATCTCCTCTAGAGCAGTGATGTTTTGGGGCTGTTGCTGGGCAACACAGACTTTCAAGTCCCTCCAAAGATTTTCTATGGGGTTGAGATCTGCAGACTGGCTAGGCCACTCCAGGACCTTGAAATGCTTCTTACGAAAAACAGCCCCAAAGCATGATGTTTCCACCCCCATGCTTCACTGTAGGTATGGTGTTCTTTGGATGCAACTCAGCATTCTTTGTCCTCCAAACACGACGAGTTGAGTTTTTGCCAAAAAGTTCTGTTTTGGTTTCATCTGACCATATGACATTCTCCCAATCTTCTTCTGGATCATCCAAATGCTCTCTAGCAAACTTCAGACGGGTTGTGAGAGGGATCTGTTCTTCTCTCCCATCTTTGGTCAGTTGTCCTAGACTACTTTACATACCCAGCTGTAGACTGTGAATGTTTGGTATAGTCTTTACCTTCTTCACTCATCAAGAGTTTTAGAGGGTCTTACCATTTTCCCATGCTCTCTGGTCTCAATGGTTGACCATTCAGGGTACAGCTAGGACCACTTTCTGTTCCGTCAGCAACCCAGCATTTTTTGGTCTAATGTAAATTTGTTTAGCAAGTCCTTTTAAATCCCCACCAACCATTTCCCACATTCTTTTTGATTGAAATATTGTTTCATTATCCACTTTTGGATAGTGTTTTGGCGGCAAAGTCTCTCTGTGTAACAAAACGATTTTCAGCCTTCCATTTCTGCAGAGCCAAAGGGAGAGTTTCTGCAAAGTATTTAAGTCATAAAACTGGCCAAACTCCCCCCTCTCCTCTGCTGTGGGATAAGAGGGGGGTCTGACTATCCTTAAACATTTTCCTAGCTGATGGGTCTTTTTGATCCTCACCAAGGAGAGAGAGTCTAGCATGCCTCTGCTACATACACTAGGCACATGTCTGAAATGTGGGCCACTACATCACTGGTCAAAGCACATATCTCTCTAAGTCACCGTTGGGTGACATGCCTACCTCAAAACTGATGGCGATCTGAACATCAACAGAAGCTCAGTTCACTCCACATCAAACAGCTTTCTTTGGCTAGACACCTTGTCTTATTGGGCTGTTGGGGCTTACCCCTTTGTTTTCTGGGGCCACTTCAGTAAATCACTGATGGTCAAGAGTGTCCATCTTCTCATCCCTTCAGACAGTGTATGCTAACAGAGTAGGTCAGAGGTCAAAGACCAGAGGTAAGATCAATCCTGCCATAAGTCATCTGTCCCACCAAGTTCTCCTTGAACACTAAAGCAAGATACCCGACAGACATAAGAGCAACAACTGTTCCAATCACAGCGCTCCCAAAACAACAACAACAACAACAGATGAACCTTGACAGGCAGGAGGGCCTCTCATCTGGCTTGCCCACCACCTCCTAAAAAAGCTGAAAAGCATGCTGACAGTGAAGGGATGCCCTGTGTGGAGCTCTGTAATCAGGTCCTCTACTCTCAGTGGACAGCTGCACAACCAGGTGAGTCACATTGCTTTCATATAATGACTAACCAGGCAGGCTGCTGTCATCATGGCGAAAGAGGCTTAGGACCTACGGATGAGGTATTAGGGAACAGTATTGGGAATGGGGAATGACTTTCCATACGATCCCTGCCCATATTATGTAACAAGTGAAGAGCCCGCCTTTTTTGGAAGTACAGACCAGCCACGTCTCGGACACCGACGTCTTGCTCCCAAACAGGCTAAACATCTTCTTCGCCTGCTTTGAGGATAACACAGTGCCACCAACACAGCCTGCTCCCAAGGACTTTGGGCTCTCGTTCTCCGTTGCCGTGAGTAAGACATTTAAGTGTGTTAACCCTTGCAAGGCTGCCAGCCCAGACGGCATCCCGAGCCGCGTCCTCAGAGTATGCGCAGAAAGGCTGACTGGAGTGTTTACGGACATATTCAAACTCCACCTATCACAGTATGCCGTCCCCACTTACTTCAATATGTCCACCATTGTTCCTGTGCCCAAGAAAGCAAAGGTAACCGTAGCACTCACTTCTGTCATCATGAAGTGCTTTGAGAGGCTAGTTAAGGATCATATCACCTCTACCTTACCTTACACCCTAGACCCACTTCAATTTGCTTACCGCAATCGCCATTGCACTGCACGCTGCCCTATCCCATCTGGACAAGAGGAATACCTACGTCAGAATTCTGTTCATTGACTATAGCTCTTCCTTCAACACCATAGCACCTCCAAGCTCATCATTACGCTTGGGGCCCTGGGTCTGAACCCCGCCCTGTGCAACTGGAACCTGGACTTCCTGATGGGCCGACCCCCGGTGCTGAAGGTAGAAAACAACACCTCCACTTTGCTGATCCTCAACACAAGGGCCCCACAATGGTGTATGCTCAGCACCCTCCTGTACTCCCTGTTCAAGTTTGCAGACGACATAACAGTAGTATGGCTGATTACCAACAATGATGAGACAACCTACAGGGAAGTGGTGAGGGCCCTGGAGGAGTGGTGCCAGGAAAATAACTTCCCACTCAATGTCAACAAATTGAAGGAGCTGATCGTGGACTTCAGGAAACAGCAGAGGGAGCACGCCCCTATCCACATCGAGGGGACTGCAGGCGAGAAGGTGGAAAGCTTCAATCTGAAATGCTCAACCAACACAGACAGTGTGGTGAAGGCGCAACAGCACCTCTTCAACCTCAGGAGGCCGAAGAAATTCACAAACTTTTACAAATGCACTATTGAGAGCATCCTGTCGGGTTGTATCACCGACTGGTATGACAACTGCACCGCCTGCATCCGCAGGGCTCTCCAGAAGGTGGTGCGGTCTGCCCAACACATCACCGGGGGCACACTGCCTGCCCTCCAGGACACCTACAGCACCCAAAGTCACAGGAAGGCCAACAAGATAATCAAGGACATCAACCACCCGAACCACGGCCTGTTCACCCCACTATCATCCAGAAGGCGAGTTCAATACAGGTGCATGAAAGCTGGGTCCGAGAGACTGAAAAAGAGCTTCTATCTCAAGGCCAACAGACTGTTAAATAGCCATCACTAGCCGGCTACCCCCCTGTTACTCATCTCTGCCGCCCTATATAGGGGCTGCCGCCCTATATACACTACGGTTCAAAAGTTTGGGGTCACTTAGAAATGTCCTTTTTTTTAAGGTAAGCTTTTTTTCCCATTAAAATAACATAATATGTATCAGTAATACAGTGTATACATTGTTAATGTTGTAAATGACTATTGTAGCTGGAAATGGCTGATTTTTATATTGAATATCTATATAGGCGTACAGGGAAAGACTTGGGTGGAATCTTGATAGGATCAGTAAAGGGAAGTCGATTTTTCAGCACTGAGGCGAATGTGCTGTGTAGAGATCCAGGTGCAATACATTGAATAACACACATTTGTAAAAGTCGACGTGCTGCAAAAACACACACATTGCTTTTAGTTTGACGATCCGCATATCCGCATCCCTGTAATGCATGGGCACATTCTGACCCCAACTTACAGAACACAAACAAACACCCATATGTGTGTCAAAAACATTTATCTGCCACTGAGCTAACCTATAGGCTGCACAAAGTGTGAGGAATTCCGTTCGTGTGAGAGAAAAGACTAATGTGCTAGAAATATTTTTGAAAAGCTCTTCTTTACATGCGGTCAAAGCTGAACTTTATCGTATTCATCTCAAATAAACAAGACATTCCTCAAAAGAATTGGGAAACATACCAAGCTAAACGAAGGCAAGGCCAATTAGATCCCTCTTTGGACCGATTGCTTTCTTTGCAGTACATGGGAGTCTCACTGCTGTGACTGTTACATCTAACCTTACATTTTACCACCCCACTCCCCACTCTTTTTCTCTCTCTGTGTCTGTTTCTCTCTGTTTCTTTCTTTCTTTCTATCGCTCTCTCTCTCTCCCACTCTCTATCGCTACCTGAATGAAAGTGAAATTGGACTGAATGTTCTGTGAAAAATGTGATTAGACTCCACACCAGGACCCAAATCCAAGCTGGCCTTTTTTGACATTGATGTTGTCCACGTCCCCTCACTCTCTCTCTCGCTCTCGCTCTTTCTCTCTCTGCCTCTGCCTCTCTCTCTATATATATATATATCTCCGTCTCTCTCTCTCTCTCTGGAGATGTGTGGATAGAGCAGGCCTCTCTCTTACTCTCCCCTTCCCCTTTCACTATCGTTTTCTTCCTCCCTCTCTCTCTCCCAATCACTTTTGACCTGTTCTGCCTTAATGTCAATCATCTAATTAAAAGCGTCTCAGAACAATCATACCAGTAAAATATATAAGGAATAGCTGACAAAAACATCACTGAGTGTACAAAACATTAGGAATGCCTTCCTAATATTGAGTTGCACCCCCCTTTCCCCTCAGAACAGCCTCAATTCATCAGAGCATGGACTCTACAAGATTTCCAAAGCGTTACACAGGTATGCTGTCCTATGTTGACTCCAATGCTTCCCACAGTTGTGTCAAGTTGGCTGGTGCTGGTCCATTCTTGTCACACATAGGAAACTGTTGAGCTTGAAAAACCCAGCAGCGTTGCAGTTCATGACACACACCTGACACCTACTACCATACCCCATTCAAAGGCTATATTTTGTCTTGCCCATTCACCTTCTGAATGGAGCACATACTGTACACAATCCATGTCTCAATTGTCTCAAGACTTAAACATCCTTCTGTAGCCTGCCTCCTCTCCTTCATCTACACTGATTACAGTGGATTTAATAGGTGACATCAATAAGGGATCATAGCTTTCACCTGGATTCACCTATGTCATGGAAAGAGCAAGTGTCCTTAATGTTTTGTATTCTCATTATATATGTAAACCATGGGCCAAAAAGACATCTATGTAAACTCAATGTATTTGGGGCTCAGGTCAGGGTTTGAAAATAAGCAAGATGCATAGGCTACACAAGGTCTGGGGTAGGTCCTGGCTGACTATTGGACAGACAGCTCCTGCCCTGGCAGATTTTTGGACAGGCAGCAACAGCTGCTGGGCTTTTCACCGACTGGCCATCCCTCAGCAGGCCTGCATGCTGCCAAGCACTCGTGTACCAGCATCTAAAAGGAAAGAGAACAGATAAACATAGTGAGCATGTTCACCTGCTGATGGATGCACTGGAAAAAAATATTTGATGAATACCTAACAAAACCAGCATCCAAAAGTACAGTCTGTCTAGATACTTGTTGAAACCGGAGAGTGTCATTTCAGTTTGTCTTTTCCTTTGTTGGGGTAAATATAGGAGGAAATATGGCCTCCCACTCTAAACCCCAAATCTAAGGAGGTTCAAGTTAATCTCGAAATGAGCGATATATCTGCTTTGAAATACAACATTTGTCAACTTCAGAGAAGTCTGGTAGCAAGTTCTGCATGTAGAGTCATTAGGCTCATCTGTGAGTGTTTTGCTTGAGCTTTCAATGATAATTTGGATTGAGATTCACAAGGATCCTCAGAAATGTGCAGGAAAGCTGGAAGTGCTGATGTGGGTTGCTTCGTTCTGGCTTGGCACAAACACCGGGCGGGTGCTTTCAAGGAGCAGTCTGCGGCAAGAGAGGGATGTGTGTCTGCTCCTGTAACCCGAAGCCCAGGTCAAATTTTTTTGTAGAGGGGAACATTCAACCCCAGGAAACTCTCCAGAAGAACCATGCTGCCCCCTACAGAATGAGTACAGAAGAACATTCTAGATGAAGACAAGCTTCACCTCAACAAAAAATTTAATTTTCCACCAGAAGTCAAAATGTTTTCCCCAAGCAGTTCATATACCTGTAACTTTGTTTCTTCCATAAATGGATTTTTTTTTAAAGACAACTAACTCTGAACACAAATGATATGGAAAAACTTTCTAGATGGAAGAAAAGTCTTAATCTAACCAAAAAAATCTAAATTTTCCCTCAGAAATCCACTTTTATCAAATAGTTCTAACTATAGAATCTCTAGCAATGATAATTCCATAATTTCATTACAAATTCTGACTCAAAGATCTCTGAACTTTGACTCGCTGAAATTAACAATTGCTATGTTACCAAGCACTGCTATTTTCCGACTGAGAGTCGACATCAACCCATCGCTTTCTGGAAAAGTTCAAACCATCATTCTATCAGCAGCTTTCTCTCTGTGTCCATCTCTCTACTCCCTCATTACCCATAATCCTCCAGATAGGGTTTTGGATGTATTCTATAATGGGGAGGCCAGCCAATGCCAGTGGATTAGTACATAAAGGTTGCCCGCCGCCCCATTGATGTTGATGTCTCTCTCTCTCACTCTCTATCGGAATTACAGTTTTTCTAAATTGCTTAAACACAAAAACGGGTTCCTGTAGCACAAAACCCATAACCTTACATCATTCCCAAAAACACACACACATTTCCCATAACCATAAACACTATTCACTTGTTTCCACACGTTTCAATATTCTTAACTCTTTCTGCAAAACCTTATACAAAAGTGGCCAAATAAATCATTCATTGCACTATATATTCATTCAGCAAACACATGCCCTCAATACTCAAGTCATCACAACCTAAACTCAAAGAGCACACCTTTCTCCTGGTGCAAACAATAAGCCTCAAAATTGTTAACACACCAATCAGAATTGCAGGATCAATAAATAGGGCCTAGATGCATGTCCATGTGAAGAGAGAAAGAGGACGACGACAACAACAACAAAGACAAGTAATCTCAGATGAAATCCTTTCCACCCTAGTTCATCATGTGCTCATACATGGGATGACTATGAGAGAAGTTGGACAGCTAGTGCTTCCCAACCTAAGCCGTTACACTTTTGCATCCATTGTCTGTACTTTCAGAAGTGAAAACAAGCCTTGTTGTTACTGTGATACATGTAATGTTGTAGTGCATATATATACAGTGGGGAGAACAAGTATTTGATACACTGCCGATTTTGCAAGTTTTCCTACTTACAAAGCACGTAGAGGTCTGTCATTTTTATCATAGGTACACTTCAACTGTGAAGACAAATCCAGAAAATCACATTGTATGATTTTTAAGTAATTCATTTGCATTTTATTGCATGACATATGTATTTGATCACCTACCAACCAGTAAGAATACCAACCAGTAAGAATGTCCTGGTACTGTGTCTAGTCCCCGCGTCCTCCGGGTCACCCTGTCCCGTCCTGGCTAAAGGCCCAATGTGCGCAAGTGTGACAGTAGGCGTGTGAACAGCCTTTGCAGATGTATTTCTTACACCTGCAGCACACCGTGTGTGTCTTGGAGTCCTTCTTGGGTGGGCAGAGCTGACACCTCTTCCACCCCGGTGGCCGGGGCAACGAGAGGGGCAGCGGCCGTGCCAGCGGCGGGGCCCTCGCGCTGTTGATCAGGAGGCGCCGCAGTAGCACTCTGTAGGACTTTGACAAGGGCTGACGCCGCTTCGGTGCGGGGCAGATGCTGCCTTCTTTGGATCAGCGGCTTCACGAGTGCCTTTCCCAGCTGCTCGAGGAACACCCTGCGCTTGTTCCGCTTGCCAGGCATCCAGTCAGGCTTGATCTCTCGCCATATGACAAAGGCGTTGTAGGAGGACACGTCGAGGATGTTGTGGAAGACGACCAGGGGCCAGCAGGCAGTCATCCGTCTGCAGCTGTAGGTGCCACCACCTTGTCTAGGTTGTCCACGCTGCCCTTGTTGCAGTTGTAGTCTAGGATGAGGGCCGGCTTCTTGTCGCGGCGATCGCTGATGTGGCCCTCTGTGTGCAGCGTGCTCAAGAGTAGCACGTTCTTGTTTCTCTTTGCCAGGTACGACACCAGAGTGGCGGTGGATGTGAAGGCGAACCTGGAGGACAGGACCTGTCTGCCCCTGGACTCGAGCAGCGCGGGCGGGAGCTCGGCCTTGTTCTTTATCACCGTGCCCACCATGGTGAGGTTCCTCTCGAGGAGCCGCTGGCCCAGGTCGTAGGAGGTGAAGAAGTTGTCGCAGGTGACGTTGCGACCGCTCAGGCCCGTTGTCAGATCGAGGACGACGCGCATCCCCTGGTTCTTCTCGGGGCCTCCGCTGGCCGCCTTGCCGGTGTACACTTGCATCTTCCAAGCGTAGCTGGACTTGGCGTCGCAGGCCACCCACGACTTGATGCCGTATTTGGCCGGCTTGCTGGGGATGTACTGACGGAAAGGACAGCGGCCTTTTGGAAAGGGGACAAGACATTAGTGTGGTTACTGTGTGCAACGGGGGCCAAGGGCCAAATTTTGTGTTACACACGCTCTGTATAGACATGTAAGCACACGCGCACGCACGCGCACAAGCGCAAGCACAGTACCTCTGAACGGGACCAGTTGCTCGTCCACCGTCACGTCGGGCCCCGGGTTGTAGAGGGCCGGCAGCCGCGCCTCCCACAGGTCCCAGACCTCCCGTATGGCTGCGAGTTTGTCCGTGGCGAGTCTGGCGGGTCTCGACTGGCGGTCGTCGAATCGCAGCAGCCTCGAGTACCTGTGAAAGACCTTGAGTAGGTTCATCAGTTCCACAATTATCCTTTCTATCGCCGGTGTGACAAACAGGTGGAAGGCGGACGCGATGTCGCGGGCCTGTGTCGCGGCATAGGCCGTGGGGCCCGGAGTCTGGTCCGGCCCGGCGTGGCAGATCGCCAGGGGCCCGCGGTGGCGGCCGTAGGCCACGGGGGACCACTCGATTTTGCCGTTTTTCGACAGCAACGGCGGCTCCTGTTGGTCCGGGGCCGAGGAGATCTCTTCCTCGCCGCGGTCCTCGTGCTCGTCCTCGGGCGGCTCTTCCTCGGGCTGCTCTTCCTCAGAAGAGAGAGAAGAGGCATCATCGGCCTCGCGGCGCTCGGGGTTGTATTCCTCCCCGTCTTCGTCTTCCGAAACCTCTTCCTCCTCCTCCTCCTGGCAATCCGAGTAGTCTTCTTGGTCCACGCTGGACAAGATCTGTTCTAGAACCTGCGCGGCCGTAAAACGCGCGGCCATGGCCGATCCGTGGAGCCGAGCGGGTCCACTGAGCTGCGGGCAAGAGCGCACTTGGCACGGGTGGGGTGCCGGTCACTTTGTGTGTGTGTGTGTGTATGTGGGTGTGCGGGTGGGTGTGGGTGGGTGCCGCTGACAATATTAGTATCCTCCCACCCTGTGCAGGGCCGAGCAACAAGAACGGCTGCTCTCTAGCACACAGCGGAGCAGACCGAGACCCAGAAAATACTTGGAGGCTCTGGCTTGCGCGCAGAGCGCACAACCTCCTGTGTAGCCCTGGCTGACAGTTGGACTCGCAAAGCACAGAGCACCCCAGCCGGGTCAGCAACAAGAACACTCGGCTGCTCTCTAGCACACAGCGGAGCACGTCCGGACCTGTGCAGCGGCTGGCTGGGTCGCTCTGACCCACGAGCGCAGAGCGCAACTACAACACTCGGCTGCTCTCTAGCACACAGCGGAGCACGTCTGGACCTGTGCAGCGGCTGGCTGGGTCGCTCTGACCCATGAGCGCAGAGCCCAGAGCACAGAGCACGTCCGGACCTGTGCAGCGGCTGGCTGGGTCGCTCTGACCCAGGAGCGCAGAGCGCAACTACAACACTCGGCTGCTCTCTAGCACACAGCGGAGCACGTCCGGACCTGTGCAGCGGCTGGCTGGGTCGCTCTGACCAATGAGCGCAGAGCCCAGAGCACAGAGCGCAGAGCGGTGAGCCCAGAGCACAGCCTCGCCACACTCGCAGACACTCTACTACGCTCGACGCCACACGCCTCGCCAGTGGCTGGCAGGGTCGCTCTGAGCCACGAGCGCAACTACAACACTCGGCTGCTCTCTAGCACACAGCGAGGCACGTCCGGACCTGTGCAGCGGCTGGCTGGGTCGCTCTGACCCAAGAGCGGTGAGCACAGAGCACAGAGCGGTGAGCCCAGACCACAGCCTCGCCACACTCGCAGACACTCTACTACGCTCGACGCCACACGCCTCGCCAGTGGCTGGCAGGGTCGCTCTGAGCGCAGAGCGAAGAGAGCAGAGCCCAGAGGACAGAGCACAGAGCTCAGAGCGGGGGGAGCCGGGCACAGCCTCGCCACACTCGCAAACTCTCTACTACGCTCAGAGGCACACGCCTCGCCAGTGGCTGGCAGGGTCGCTCTGACCCGCGAGCGCAGAGCACAGAAAGGGGAGCCCTCCACACACAGGACCTGGGTCACCCTGACCCCAGGACCACGGGAGAGTTAATATTAATATTTGGTACAGAAACCTTTGTTTACAATTAGAGATCATACGTTTCCTGTAGTTCTTGACCAGGTTTCCACACACTACAGCAGAGATTTTGGCCCACTCATCCATACAGACCTTCTCCAGATCCTTCAGGTTTCAGGGCTGTCGCCGGGCAATACAGACTTTCAGCTCCCTCCAAAGATTTTCTATTGGGTTCAGGTTTGGAGACTGGCTAGGCCACTCTAGGACCTTGAGATGCTTCTTAAGGAGCCACTCTTTAGTTGCCCTGGCTGTGTGTTTCGGGTCGTTGTCATGCTGGAAGACCCAGCCACGACCCATCTTCAATGCTCTTACTGAGGGAAGGAGGTTGTTGGCCAAGATCTCGCGATACATGGCCCCATCCATCCTCCCCTCAATACGGTGCAGTCGTCCTGTCCCCTTTGCAGAAAATCATCCCCAAAGAATGATGTTTCCACCTCCATGCTTCACGGTTGGGATGGTGTTCTTGGGGTTGTACTCATCCTTCTTCTTCCTCCAAACATGGCGAGTGGAGTTTAGACCAAAAAGCTATATTTTTGTCTCATCAGACCACATGACCTTCTCCCATTCCTCCTCTGGATCATTCAGATGGTCATTGGAAAACTTCAGACGGGCCTGGACATGCTTTGGTTTGAGCAGGGGGACCTTGCGTGCGCTGCAGGATTTTAATCCATGACGGTGTAGTGTGTTACTAATGGTTTTCTTTGAGACTGTGGTCCCAGCTCTCTTCAGGTCATTGACCAGGTCCTGCCGTGAGGTTCTGGGCTGATCCCTCACCTTCCTCATGATCATTGATGCCCCACGAGGTGAGATCTTGCATGGAGCCCCAGACCGAGGGTGATTGACCGTCATCTTGAACTTCTTCCATTTTCTAATAATTGCTCCAACAGTTGTTGCCTTCTCACCACGCTGCTTGCCTATTGTCCTGTAGCCTATCCCAGCCTTGTGCAGGTCTACAATTCTATCCCTGATGTCCTTACACAGCTCTCTGGTCTTGGCCATTGTGGAGAGGTTGGAGTCTGTTTGATTGAGTGTGTGGACAGGTGTCTTTTATAGAAGTAACAAGTTCAAACAGGTGCAGTTAATACAGGTAATGAGTGGCGAACAGGAGGGCTTCTTAAAGAAAACTAACAGGTCTGTGAGAGATGGAATTCTTACTGGTTGGTAGGTGATCAAATACTTATGTCATGCAATAAAATGCAAATTAATTACTTAAAAATCATACAATGTTTTTTTCTGGATTTTTGTTTTAGATTCCATCTCTCACAGTTGAAGTGTACCTATGATAAAAAATGCAATACCTTTGTAAGTAGGAAAACCTGCTAATTCGCCAGTGTATCAAATACTTGTTCTCCCCACTGTATGACTGAATCTCCACTTTGTTCCCAGTGTAGTTTTTACCATAGTAATGGATGACCATAGGTCAGTAATTGTAATTGCAGAACTGAGAGGCGGCCATTGGAGGTAGGCGGAGACTTCTCACAGCTGAGCAGGAGACTTCCCTGGTGAATATGGTGATTGCAAATAATGCTATCCGTTTGAGGGAAATTCAAATCCAAATATTTGAAGACCAGGTAGTCTTCCAAGGAATTGACAGCATCAGCATTTCCACCATTGACCGGATCATTAGGAAGAACCACATAAGGACAAAGCAGCTGTACTGTATTCCTTTTGAAAGGAATTCAAAAGAGTTAAGGAGCAATGATTCCAATATGTGCAGGTAATTGCTATACTGTACAGGCCCATCTCTCCAGTATATTAATACTGTACTGTATAGTAATATGTTACAGTAACTGCAGTACACAATCTTTCATTCCAGTACAGTAGTACAGTACTGTATTTGTAATACAGTAAAATGTGTGTTTTTTTGTTTTGTTTTATACTTCTGTAGAGAATCTTTGAGCTGGATGACATGGCTGACACACAGGAGTACATCTTCATTGACGAGGCAGGGTTCAACATAATGAAAGGGGGCGCAGCATCATTGGTCACCATGCCATCATATAAGTCCCTGGCCAGAGGGGTGTCACGTTCTGACCTTTATTTCCTTTGTTTTGTCATTATTTAGTATGGTCAGGGCGTGAGTTGGGGTGGGCAGTCTATGTTTTTCTATGATTTGGGTATTTCTATGTTTCGGCCTAGTATGGTTCTCAATCAGAGGCAGGTGTCATTAGTTGTCTCTGATTGAGAATCATACTTAGGTAGCCTGGGTTTCACTGTGTGTTTGTGGGTGATTGTTCCTGTCGCTGTGTTTGCACCAGATAGGACTGTTTGGGTTTTTTCCACATTTCTTGTTTTTGTAGTCAGTTGTTCATGTGTACCTTAACGTAATAAAAAGAACCATGGACACTTACCACGCCGCATATTGGTCCTCTGATCCTTTTCGCCTCTCCTCTTCGGAAGAAGAGGAGGAAATCCCTGACAAGGGGAGGCAACGTCACCCTATGTGCAGTCATCAGCAATTGTGGCGTCCTCCACCGACATGTCAAAGTGGGTCCATAGAACACAGCAAAACTCCTTCAATGTCTAGATCAGCTGCACAATAACATTATTCAACAGGAAGGGGAGCCAGGTCAACCAGAGCAAGCTCAATATCTTGTCACTTGGGATAACTTAATTTTCCATCGGGCTGCTCAGGTTCGCACCTGGTTCTTTTTTGCCAGCATATTCCCCTTTTTTTAATCCGATTGAGGAATTTTTCTCAGCATGGCGGTGGAGAGTGTATGATCACAACCCTGACACACAGCAAAACCTCCTGGAGGCAATGCTGGACACTATCCAGTGTTTTCTAAGGCACACAACGGCATTTTTCCCACGCTGTCTGGCAAGAGCAAACATAATGTGTCACGTTGATGAGATATTATGGCCTGACCCAGACCTGAGATGATGAGAACACGGATGCTGATGCTGAGTAACCTGTACATTTCCTGCATTTGTAAATAAAGCTTTTAAAAATTTGGATATTTACTGTGCATGGACTCTTCCTTACATGTTTTGTCAGTGACATTTCAATGGTCAGATTTTTGACCAAAACAGCATATACAATAGTATTCCCATATGCACTAATGTAAGATGTATTTATTACAGTACTCTTTTGAATTGTTCCTGAAAGGTTTATCTAGATAGTCACAGTGCTGTGATTTTACAAAGCTTCAAATAATTTATCTGAAAACCTATTCTAAACCTTTTGGTGGCAGAGTTTTGAATGAATCCCTCCAGCGTGTAACAAACAGTCATGTAGTCTGTTTTTGACAGCTTGTGTGTGTTGTCTGAGGGAAAAGTTTGAATTGGGACCCAAAAGTTAGATGTTTGTACCGTTGGGTGTGTTTTTTAAATTGTGTGTGAAGATTTGAGAAAATGGTGAGTTGTTCCAGGAATTGTCTAAGCAATTGAGAAAAACTAAGACTTGAATGTGTCCCTTGATCCAGGGCTAGAATATATCTAATGTCTGCATCCTCTTACATTAGAACCCATCAAAGTTGCGTTATTTTGACAACTCCTCACTAATACTAGTTAGGGTTGTGTGGAGAGCCACCCCGTGTTAACAGTATATGAGGCGTGGGCAGTTGAACTGTGTAGCCATAGGATTTGGCTGCTTCTGGTGTGAGAACAGCATCAGAGCAACCGCCAGACTCGCTAATGAAATAGAAATTACATCGTTTGCTTCTTTCTCTGTGTGTGTGTGTGTGTGTGTACGTCTTTGTTGTGCTCATATATGGGTATGAGCTCAGTGGGCCTGGTTAGAATACAGTTTTATGGACACCATCTAAAACGAACAGCAAATGACACTGCAGCCTGTAAAGTCTATCACTGTCAAGACATGACCTGTTCTTCTGTCTCATGTTGCCACACTTAGATTTTGTTCTGCTGACTCCACTCACAGAAGGTGGGCAACAAGGTTTGTTTAGTTTCAAAATGGTATTAATTATTATCATACAGGATACTAGGCCTATAGTAGCTCTGCTAAACCGTTGTGGTCTTAGTCCAAACTAAAACCGCTACAATGCAGTTTGTCTTGTAAGCCAATATAGATGACAAAAAAATAAAGGAAACAATTGTTCACTTTGGTAGCTGTAAACGTGCTGAAGACTATCCCACTTCATAGCCTTACTCTAGCTCCAATGTCCCAAACCAATACTCAGCTTGTTAATGGTAAGTAAACACTGAAACCTGATGGGAAAACACAAAATAGTAGTTTACTTCCCATAAACTTTGGAGAACAAGTTAACAGGGCATTTGAGACAGTAGCCTCTCAATATTTCTCAACTAGGCATGTCTGGACACGTCTGCACTCTAGCTGTCAACCAGGTCAAACTGCAGTACTGCACCAGGCCAGCAGGGGAGGCTATGCTGGTTGAGAGGAGGCAATGTGTACGTATAGGTCAGATGGGTCAATGATGCCAAATAGAGCTGGTGCTGGCTTCGCATTCCCTGGGTCTTTAGCATTTTTATAGGAAGAATCAGGGTTACATAAAAGTGACACAGACCGAGGGATGGTGTCATCATTATGGTGTACAGGAACTAGGGTACTCATGGGGTCTAACCCTTGTAAACCATAATCCACACAATTTACACAACAGCCCATCATGGCCCATGACCCAGATCTGTAAGAGCACATATTCACCACTCGTCTCAGAATAGGAGTGCTGATTTAGGATCAGTTTAGCCTTTTAGATTATAATGAGTGGGCAGGGGGGACCTGATCCCTATGAACACTCCTACTCTGAGATGCTTGCTTTATGAATACGGACCCTGATACTTGCAGTGACATTTCATGTTTGTATTATATTGTATAGATACATAACATCGCAACAGATTGGTGTTTCAATATGCTGCGAAATTGGCATGTATCACATAATTGGCTTCGAAACAAGCTTCTGCACGAGATGTCTTGATTTAACTGTTATTGGGCTGTTTGCTCATTAGCACGTATTAACGCTGCTAAAACTCAAATTGTGTTTTTCAGTCTCTAATGAATGTTTATACATTTAGTGCGGTTGGTTTCTGGCAGAGGGGTTTAATAAATCATTATAATGACAAGCTATTAGCTGGAAAAAGTGAATGATACAGTACAATGAATGTGTTTTTATTGTCATTGTTGGTTGGGTTATTACTCCAGAGTGAGCCACAGAAAAAAAAAAATGTCCTGCCAGTTATTGCTCTTTTCACGTCTTATACAAATACAGACTTTCCGTCAGACTTGAGAAAATAATTACCAAAATGAACCTTAGTGTTTGTTTATAGCTTGTATAAAATTATTGGCAAATCAAAGAACTGGCAATTATGCCTATGGATTCAGTTAGCCAAATTTATATATAAAAGGTCATTTTGTAAATTGCCATACAGCATTGCTGATAGGGAACAGAATGTGAGAGCATTATTATTATAGTAAGTGCACTTCTTATCTTAGTGAGTAAAGATTGCAAGTAAAACACAAAACCCATCTTTTCTCAACCCCGTATCCCAGCTCTCCATCACTGTAGCATTATGTTAAAGTACTTGGTGAGACTAAGTCATGAGTGTCTCCTATTGTTACAGTGCTTGCAGTTGGCCTAGAGTTCAGAAACAAGTTGGCACCCTTCTTGTGTTTCTCTCTCAGAGGGACGATATCTAAAATGGAAGGCCATTTCGACTGATAGAACTCCACCTCAGATACACCGTGTGGAGTAGGGTGAAGTTGCCTATAGACACTGATCTTGGGTCAGTTTTGCATTCTCCCAATCCTAAAGTTAGGATTTGGCGAGGGGAAGCAGATCCTAGATGGGGGCAAACTTCACCCCAGAGCACACACTCGTCAATAGGCAAAGCATGGCAACTGGATGGTGTAGGATTTTTGTCTTAACCAATACCTTGTGTTTGTGTCTGCATAACTGAGGTGGTTTCTAGGCTAACACAGTCTTATGGCACACAGGGGACTGGGTTTGAACTCAGTTTGTCACACGAGCATGAGGGATGCCGAGGGAACTGGAGCTGTCATGAATAGGAAAATCCATTTTCTACAGAACCAAGTAGACTTGGCCAAGATTTCTGTAAAGCTCCTCACTCTCTCTCTCTCCATCTGCATCCTTGTGTTTATGGAAACCCAAACAACATCAATCCAGATGACAAGCACCTTCAGATGAGCGTTGGGGCCTGTGAGTGAGAGGAGATGGTTATTGTGTCTGTACTACATTCTCCAAGCCTGAGGGATCTGGCTGGTAGAGTACAGGCCCAGAGCAGCAACACACCGACCGACCAGTTTGGGCCGTTATGCTAATCACAGAGCTTCTCGTCTTCTTCTTATCCTCTGTCCCTTATCCATCAGTACTCATCACTCCGGGATGGACCCTGCTCTTTCTGGATCCCACTCTCACATTTTTCTATCACTGTTATTTCTCTCTTCCTTCCCTCTTTATGAAATATATTCCACTTTCACCATCATCTCTCTTTCTGTCTCTATTTTCTGTCTCTCTCTACAGATGAAGTGGAAGATGGTTGGTAAACTTAGGATTCGTGGTTGGGTTCGTTCTGCTAAACTCACAATAGTGTGGTGGAAACAGGACAGACAGAGAGACAGTTTTAAGGGCCCTGGTGCGCCCCTTACGCCTACCCTCTGATGGGTTTACAATGTGACAAACCTCCGCTCACCCTTACTCTACTTACACACGTGCAGACACACACACACACACACACACACACACACACACGCTGACAAAGTCACTGACCTCCTTTCGATGAATCTCTTTCTGTTCTGTTTCACATTCTCAACCTACACACATGCACACACCCACACACTCTGCCTGGTGGCTTTCCTTTCCTTTCCTTTTCTTTATTTTATTTATTTATTTTGCTTACAGCACCTGGATTTCCCAGGCGGTCTCCTATCCCAGTACTTACCCGGCCTGACCCTAAACAAGCGTGTTCAGGGTGGTATGGACACAAGCATATTCTTTTTTGACCTCTTTTTCTCCCAGAATTAGGTCCATTGGCTCATCTCTGCAACTCCTCAATGGGCTCGGGAGAGGTGACGGTTGAGTCATGCGTCCTCAGAAACATGACACGCCTGTCCATCAACTTCTTATCACACTGCTCACTCAACTCGGATGTCGGCAGCACCGATGTGTCAGAGGAAACACTGTTCGACTGACGATCGGAGTCAGCTTCAGGCGCCCGGCCCTGACACAATTAGTCGCTAGAGCACGATGAGTCAAGGAAAGCCCCACCGGCCAAACCCTCCCCTTCCACGGATGGTGCTGGGCCAATCGTGAGCCGTCCAATGGGGCTCCTGGCCACGGCCTGGGATCAAACCCCAGGCTGTAGTGGTGCCTCATCCCTGCGGAGCAGTGCTTTTGACCGCTGTGCCACCCACAACCCCCCTTGCCAGGCGGCTTTCCTAACTGCTTATCACAGTCCCACTGGGCAAAAACTAGTTGAATCAACGTTGTTTCCACGTCATTTCAACCCCCAAAATATATTTGATGATGTCAAATTAACATGCAAAACTGATTGGATTTGCAAAAAGTCATCAACGTAAAGGAATTTGATTTTTTTTCCGCCCCACTTTTAACCAGAATCCAATGACAGGTTGAAATGTTTTGGTTGATTTCACGTTGAAATCACGTTAGTTGACAACTCAGCCAAATGTAACTCAAAACTAGACGTTGAACTGACATCTGTACCTAGTGCGGTGAAACCATACTTTGGCAGTGCAATCAGCATGGCTCTGAGATGGATACTGCAAAGGATGGTCTGGAAGAAAAACTTTACCACACTCAACCAGGTGGGATAGGGTGTACTACACTTGTGTGTGTGTGTGTGTGGTGCTCTCTAGAGTGTGGACACCATGATGTGTCAGGAGGCCCTGAGCAACGCTGATTTCCTTCCTACGTGAAACTGCCCACACTCCTATCCCTGACGAGGCCAGCAGACCTGAATAACGGCACTCTCAGAATGCTTGGCCGTGAGGCCTACCCACACACACATACACACTCTCACACACACATGCACACAGAGTGTGTTTGTGTTAACCTCGAGATCTGAGATCGGATTGTTTACAGTAGGTCCATATGTGTACACCGTCTGCAATGCTTGAAACTCAAGCGTCCATCACTCAAAGTGTGTTCAAGGATACCTGTTAGTTTTGATGTTTTGAAACCTTACAAACGGGGGTTGGAATCGGTTCAGGGAACAGAACCGAAAACCAGAAAATAACAACTATTTTAAAGGAACCATAAACGGAACTGGGAACGGGAACGAAAGTGATCCATACTGTTCCCGGAATAGAACTGTCATTGTAAAAGTATGGGAACCGGTTAATAACGTTATTTTACGTTACAGGCATTTTTTTCTAGTCCCTATGCAAAGCCATTACACCGTTATTCAGAAACATATTCCAGTGTCTGCTTGCAAGCTAAACATTTTGCAAGTGTGTGCTGTTTAGGCAACCTGCCCCTACCCCTCCAAAGCATAGGCTACTATATAAGATCCCATGGCACTTATCGTAATAGACCCAGTGTCTTGGCTAAATTCCCAATCATCCCCAGCTTCCAATTGGCTCATTCATCCCCCTGCTCTCCCCTGTAACTATTCCCCAGGTTGTTGCTGTAAGTGTGAATGTGTTCTCAGTCAACTTACCTTGTTAAAATAAAGGCTAAATAAATACAAATACTGGCGTTACAAGCATTATTCAGAACATAGGGAGGGAGATTTTTTATGAGCTAGGGAAGAATGGAAAAACTTGAGTTAAAAGCATAGTTATCACGTTTCACGTTGGATTTTTTATGAACTACGAAAAGGTAAAGTGGGTTTTTATTTCTGGTGCCACTCCGCACACACAAGTTTGTTAGCTAGCTAGCTTAAGTTTGTTAGCTAGCTAGCTTAAGTTTGTTAGATTTAACATTTACATTTAAGTCATTTAGCAGACGCTCTTATCCAGAGCGACTTACAAATTGGTGCGTTCACCTTAAGACATCCAGTGGAACAGCCACTTTACAATAGTGCATCTAAATCTTTTAAGGGGGGTGAGAAGGATTACTTTATCCTATCCTAGGTATTCCTGAAAGAGGTGGGGTTTCAGGTGTCTCCGGAAGGTGGTGATTGACTCCGCTGTCCTGGCGTCGTGAGGGAGTTTGTTCCACCATTGGGGGGCCAGAGCAGCGAACAGTTTTGACTGGGCTGCGCGGGAACTGTACTTCCTCAGTGGTAGGGAGGCGAGCAGGCCAGAGGTGGATGAACGCAGTGCCCTTGTTTGGGTGTAGGGCCTGATCAGAGCCTGGAGGTACTGAGGTGCCGTTCCCCTCACAGCTCCGTAGGCAAGCACCATGGTCTTGTAGCGGATGCGAGCTTCAACTGGAAGCCAGTGGAGAGAGCGGAGGAGCGGGGTGACGTGAGAGAACTTGGGAAGGTTGAACACCAGACGGGCTGCGGCGTTCTGGATGAGTTGTAGGGGTTTAATGGCACAGGCAGGGAGCCCAGCCAACAGCGAGTTGCAGTAATCCAGACGGGAGATGACAAGTGCCTGGATTAGGACCTGCGCTGCTTCCTGTGTGAGGCAGGGTCGTACTCTGCGGATGTTGTAGAGCATGAACCTACAAGAACGGGCCACCGCCTTGATGTTAGTTGAGAACGACAGGGTGTTGTCCAGGATCACGCCAAGGTTCTTAGCGCTCTGGGAGGAGGACACAATGGAGTTGTCAACCGTGATGGCGAGATCATGGAACGGGCAGTCCTTCCCGGGAGGAAGAGCAGCTCCGTCTTGCCGAGGTTCAGCTTGAGGTGGTGATCCGTCATCCACACTGATATGTCTGCCAGACATGCAGAGATGCGATTCGCCACCTGGTCATCAGAAGGGGAAAGGAGAAGATTAATTGTGTGTCGTCTGCATAGCAATGATAGGAGAGACCATGTGAGGTTATGACAGAGCCAAGTGACTTGGTGTATAGCGAGAATAGGAGAGGGCCTAGAACAGAGCCCTTGGGGGACGCCAGTGGTGAGAGCGCGTGGTGAGGAGACAGATTCTCGCCACGCCACCTGGTAGGAGCGACCTGTCAGGTAGGATGCAATCCAAGCGTGGGCCGCGCCGGAGATGCCCAACTCGGAGAGGGTGGAGAGTAGGATCTGATGGTTCACAGTATCGAAGGCAGCCGATAGGTCTAGAAGGATGAGAGCAGAGGAGAGAGAGTTAGCTTTAGCAGTGCGGAGTGCCTCCGTGATACAGAGAAGAGCAGTCTCAGTTGAATGACTAGTCTTGAAACCTGACTGATTTGGATCAAGAAGGTCATTCTGAGAGAGATAGCGGGAGAGCTGGCCAAGGACGGCACGTTCAAGAGTTTTGGAGAGAAAAGAAAGAAGGGATACTGGTCTGTAGTTGTTGACATCGGAGGGATCGAGTGTAGGTTTTTTCAGAAGGGGTGCAACTCTCGCTCTCTTGAAGACAGAAGGGACGTAGCCAGCGGTCAGGGATGAGTTGATGAGCGAGGTGAGGTAAGGGAGAAGGTCTCCGGAAATGGTCTGGAGAAGAGAGGAGGGAATAGTTGTTAGCTAGCTAGCTTAAGCTTGTTCGCTAGTTAGCTCAAAGGACATGCAAAGTGCCTCTAATCAAACACGTCAAATGAACTCACTGCCCCTTCTTGGAAGAGAATGGAGCCTACTGTCAATTCATCGAAGAAGCAGTCAAGCATGTATCTATCTGGTCTTGCTAATGAAGATTGATTTATCTGCCTGCCATGACTTGGGCTCAGATGGCTATCTGGTTGAAACAAGCTTTTGATGAATGCATCTGGTGGTGGGGAAGTGTGTGTGTGTGCGTGCGTGCGTGCGTGTGTGCGTGTGTGTGTGTGTGTGTGTGTGTGTAAACAAATCAAAATATATTTTAAATTTTAGATAGATCTAGGATCAGCTTCTCTCCCCCAATCCTAACCTTAACCATTAGTGGGGGAATTGCTCAACTGAACCATCTACACCCTACGCCCAGCCATCGCTTCCAACTGGGCCTCAGGAGTTTTGCAGAGTCATTGTGAGGTGCATTCATGCTGCCTGCACCACAAAAAAAGTATTTGTGATGTATTTCCTGTCTGCTCTCCATTCCCAAAGGTTACACTTCCTAGTGCCCTCTCTCTTGCCCTCATGCCCTTTCCCTGTCAGGGTTTGGTCATAGTCATGCAACATTTGAAAAGCTTTTCATTTCCATAACCTTATTGGCGTTGCAAAAAAAACTACCTTTTCTGCATCCAAAACATGAAAAAGACAGAAAGACCTATGACTAACAATTAAGTGTGTGTGCATGTGTGCATACTTACATGCCTTTTTGTGTGTGGTAATGTCCTAAAAGAGGGAATGAGATACCATCAGCCTGCTCAATCAGTGAGCCAATTTTTTAAAATATATTTTTTTACCTTTATTTAACTAGGCAAGTCAGTTAATTAAGAAGAAATTCTTATTTTCAATGACGGCCTAGGAACAGTGGGTTAACTGCCTGTTCAGGGGCAGAACAAAAGATTTGTACCTTGTCAGCTCGGAGATTTGAACTTGCAACCTTCCGGTTACTAGCCCAACGCTCTAACCACTAGGCTAACCAGCCATTCTCATCCATTTCATTACGACAAAGTTAAGCTTCCTGTAAAAGGCCAACAGTCAAACCAACAATTCACATCAGATTTCCTTCCTTACCTCCGCCTTGGAGGGAAACGACCAGTGAAAAGCTGCTGACTCACGCTACCTATGGAACAGTGGGAAATATCCTCTGAAAAAAAAGCTCAACTCTTAATTTGACACGTCAGCAGGAAGAGAGAGTCTGACATCACCTTCTGTCAAACAGGCTTTAGGGAAACTGAGACACCGAACGGCTCACAATTTGGGCATCAAAGAGCCATCATGGCATCCGGAGCAGCTCCGGGCAAGCAGCAGTCTCACACGTGTGTGCATTCCATAGAAGTCAGCTTGGAGAGCAGTGCTATTTTAGCTCATTGAACTAAAGCCTAGGCATTCGTTTGGGGAGCTAATGCAAGTATTCTGGTCTCAGACAAGGTTATAATCACATGAGCATAGCTCACTGAAACACCTGCCTCTCTCACACAATCGTCCTTGGCGACACTACACTTGAAGGTCTGTTACTAAACTGTTTTTGGACCCTCATCAAATAGTTAGTTAATCTTAGTAAACTAATTAGTTATGTGCCATGAGTTAATGTACACTGAGTGCACTAAACATTAAGAACACCTTCCTAATATGGAGTTGCACCCCTACCTTTTGCCCTCAGAACAGCCTCAATTTGTCAGCGAGTGGACTATACAAGATATTGGAAGCGTTCCACAGGGATGCTGGCCCATGTTGACTCCAATGCTTCCCACAGTTGTGTCAAGTTGGCTGGATGTCCTTTGGGTTGTGGACCGTTCTTGATACACACAGGAAACTGTTGAACGTGAAAAAACCCAGCAGCATTGCAGTTCTTGACACAAACCGGTGCGCCTGGCACCAACTACCATAGCTTTCACCTGGATTCACCTGGTCAGTCTAGTTGATGGAAAGAGCAGGTGTCCTTAATGTTTTGTATACTCCGCGTATACACCGGTAATGTATCAGCATTATCAAACATATTTAAACGGTGTACTTATGACTTTCTCTGGAGGCCAAATACTAAAACAAACCATCTCTACAGGAGAGCAACCAAGACTGGTGCCAGATACTACCACAGAGATGGTTTCTGGAGATGAGAGCAATCCTCAGCAGCTGCCTCCAAATTGAGAGCAGAGACCCTATTTCAACAGCAAGCAATTTGTTTAAATTTGTTTATACGCCCATAATACAGATGTTTTCTAGCTTTGCGGGGGAAAAACACTGTCTATCTGCAATGTTGTATAGTGGTTGTATAGTGGTTGATACCCACAATGACCTGTTACCTGATGTTGGCTTATCATAGGTTGGAATACAGGCTAGATACTAGAACTGCAGCTACACTGCGAGATAGTCAACATTGCTTCCATGTGTGCTTTATCTGGACAATAACTAATCAATAGGCATATGAAAGCTTACCTTGATTAGGGTCTATAGAGATAATAATTATAATAGAGTCGATAATAGCACAAATAGCTGTGTCCTCTGATTTGACCTGTGATTGTAAGGCAGCTGCAGGATGATCTTCAATTAATGGGGTGCCATGAACCACTACAACTCTCCTGAGCAAAGATAAACCTTTGGCTTGCCTAACCATCGCTTTCCTATGTACCTCCAACTCCTCTACTGCCTCTATTGGCCCAAATCGGCATTCCTCTCCAGACCTAGGATCAAATACTTTTTTAACTCATTTCAAATACTTTATCTGTGCTTGGTTGAGCTTGCTTTGCTCAATGGACAAATATAATAGTCTGACACTCCAGGCAGACTTGAACAAATGTTCAGTATTTTAAATTTTTTAAATAGCATTTAAATCCAGGTCTACTACCCTCTCATCTCCCTGCCGTGGTTGAGGTTTTGACAGGGAAAGGAGAGGGTTTGACACACGTTCAACTTTGCACAGGAACTGGACAAACAGAAAGCCACTGGAGAAAAATATTTGCTTTTTTGACCTGATGTTCAACCATGTTGGTTGAAATGTTATGTCTGTATTACCAATAGCTTTTTGTATATTTTAATAAAAACCTTTATTTGTCCAGGTTAGTCTTGTTGAGTTAAAAACACATTTTGCAAGAGGGACCTGGTAAGATAAGTTGTAGAAACAGCAACCAGAAAGCGGTATCTTTTATTTCTCTAATGGTGCTGACAGTCACAGTTGTGTGGTAGTTGGCAGAAGCGAGAGTGATTTACTGTATGTGGCCCCTTTTCTGGTGACACTACTTACCAGCCTACTGGAAACGCTCCGTTCGTTCAGTAAATTACGTCAAACTCTACCACCCCCTGTATAACGAGCTACTGTGGTACATCCCAAAAAGCACCCTATTCCCTATATAGTGGACTGCTTTTCACCAGGACCCATAGGTAGTAGTGCACTTTATAGGGAATTGGGTGCCATTTGGGATGCAGGACTTACTTACATGGCTACTGCCAAGTGCCAACCTGTAAACCCGTTCAGCTCTAGCTGCCTCCACCCAATAGTGTCGAATCGAAACAAAGACCAAACTGCGGACCACATCTCAGGCTGAAATCTGTCATCTCAGCATTTTTCTCCCTCACTTATTTTACAGCCCAGAGCAATAGTCTGCTATGGGAGAATTCCTTTGATGGTGTTACGTTATAGCCCAGAGGTGTGATGGGAAGGGGAATTGTCCACCTACGTAGTTAGATTTAATATTGAGTGCTTTATTTTCCCCCCAGTAGCAAACTGGTGTAAGGTAATTCAAGAGTTTGCCGCAGCAGGCATTCTAGTTAGCACTCGAACCCTGACAATCGATGGAACTGCAATCACTATCAACGTGCTACTGTAATCCCACAGAGTGAAATACGAACTCAATGCTGCATGTTTGTGGAAATCCTCTTTAGTTAGAGAGCATAGCATCCCTTTCATTGGCAAGGCAAGTAGCATTCATTGGCACAACCACACACTGATGACATGGGAGAGGAAGAGGTGGGCGGGAAACAGAGAGAGAGAGAGGAGGAGAAATGTCTTCCCGTTGTAGCTTTTTCCAATGAGCGGAACAGCTGTTCGGGAGCTTCCTTTCCGACTCACCCTCCACACCCTTTTCTTGTTTTATATGACGACTTTATCAAAAGCCTCCCCAGTAGAGGACAGGGGGTGAAGCGTGAAGGCAGTAGTCATCACGACTGTGACCCCAATAACTTAGTGACTACCCAGCTGCAAGCATCTATTGGACGTCCCACTGGGGCGAACGTCATTCCTCTCATGAACTGTAAGCCGACTCACATGCCACGAGGGGCTCCACCCTTCACAATAGCTTCCTGCCCCCATTTGTTTCAAAGAACGAGGTTGAATAGGGTTGGTGTGAGAGGAAAAGGATAGGGATGGGAGGCATTCTACGTTTGTTTTGATGTTAGAGCCAGGGCCTTTTCCTTCCTTCCGTTTTATAGCCAACTTACCGGTAGCTCACTTTCCTTTGTCCGGGGTAGATATCTTGGACAGGAAAGGCTCACAGCCTTTATACACCACTGGCTGGCCTATTAAGATGGTGGTGTTAGGACAAGGCTCTACCATACACGTCAGACTACTGTTCTAGACCGACTTTAGTCTTTCACTATTCAGTGATTCCAGGGTCCCATGTTCATTAGGCACCAAACAGAATAAAATGAGCTGAAACAGGGAAGGACTACCTACCTGGACTTGTCCAATGACCTATACATTCATTTTTGATTTGCGTTGCAGCATGTTTTGTAATTTGGTACAGAGCTTGGGACTCTGAATAATACTGTATATACACACTAACGATTGTCGTCAGGAAAAGGAGAAGAGGACCAAAGCGTGGTACGTATTCATAATAATTTTAATAAAGATGAATACTGAACAAAAACAACAAACCGACAAACGAACAGTTCTGTAAGGTGCAAAAAAAACACTAAACAGAAAATAGCCACCCACAACCCATAGTGGGAAAACAGTCTGCCTAAGTATGGTTCTCAATCAGAGACAACGATTGCCAGCTGCCTCTGATTGGGAACCATACCAGGCCAAACACATAGAAATAGAAAACATAGCCCACCCCAACTCACGCCCTGACCAAACTAAAATAGAGACATACAAAAGGAACTAAGGTCAGGACGTGACACACATACTGTATATACAGACATTATTTATTATTATTGTTTCTAGTTAGCACTCGATCAGCTTAATATTGAGGAAAGATTGTTGCTTCCATCAAATGTAATTGTCTGCATAATTTCCAATCCCCCATATATTTATTTTGGTAAATATATATATATACACTGCTCAAAAAAATAAAGGGAACACTTAAACAACACAATGTAACTCCAAGTCAATCACACTTCTGTGAAATCAAACTGTCCACTTAGGAAGCAACACTGATTGACAATAAATTTCCCATGCTGTTGTGCAAATGGAATAGACAACAGGTGGAAATTATAGGCAATTAGCAAGACACTCCCAATAAAGGAGTGGGTCTGCAGGTGGTGACCACAGACCACTTCTCAGTTCCTATGCTTCCTGGCTGATGTTTTGGTCACTTTTGAATGCTGGCGGTGCTTTCACTCTAGTGGTAGCATGAGACGGCGTCTACAACCCACACAAGTGGCTCAGGTAGTGCAGCTCATCCAGGATGGCACATCAATGCGAGTTCAAGAAGGTTTGCTGTGTCTGTCAGCGTAGTGTCCAGAGCATGGAGGCGCTACCAGGAGACAGGCCAGTACATCAGGAGACGTGGAGGCCGTAGGAGGGCAACAACCCAGCAGCAGGACCGCTACCTCCGCCATTGTGCAAGGAGGAGCAGGAGGAGCACTGCCAGAGCCCTGCAAAATGACCTCCAGCAGGCCACAAATGTGCATGTATCTGCTCAAACGGTCAGAAACAGAATCCATGAGGGTGGTATGAGGGTCCGACGTCCACAGGTGGGGGTTGTGCTTACAGCCCAACACCGTGCAGGACGTTTGGCATTTGCCAGAGAACACCAAGATTGGCAAATTCGCCACTGGCGCCCTGTGCTCTTCACAGATGAAAGCAGGTTCACACTGAACACGTGACAGACGTGACAGAGTCTGGAGACGCCGTGGAGAACGTTCTGCTACCTGCAACATCCTCCAGCATGACCGGTTTGGCGGTGGGTCAGTCATGGTGTGGGGTGGCATTTCTTTGGGGGGGCCGCACAGCCCTCCATGTGCTCACCAGAGGTAGCCTGACTGCCATTAGGTACCGAGATGAGATCCTCATACCCCTTGTGAGACCATATGCTGGTGCGGTTGGCCATGGTTTCCTCCTAATGCAAGACAGTGCTAGACCTCATGTGGCTGGAGTGTGTCAGCAGTTCCTGCAAGAGGAAGACATTGATGCTATGGACTGGCCCGCCCGTTCCCCAGACCTGAATCCAATTGAGCACATCTGGGACATCATGTCTTGCTCCATCCAACAACGCCACGTTGCACCACAGACTGTCCAGGAGTTGGCGGATGCTTTAGTCCAGGTCTGGGAGGAGATCCCTCAGGAGACAATCCGCCACCTCATCAGGAGCATGCCCAGGGGTTGTAGGGAGGTCATACAGGCACGTGGAGGCCACACACACTATCGAGCCTCACTTTTGACTTGTTTTAAGGACATTACATCAAAGTTGGATCAGCCTGTAGTGTGGTTTTCCAGTTTAATTTTGAGTGTGACTCCAAATCCAGACCTCCATGGGTTGATACATTTGATTTCCATTGATCATTTTTGTGTGATTTTGTTGTCAGCACATTCAACTATGTAAAGAAAAAAGTATTTAATATGAATATTTCATTCATTCAGATCTAGGATGTGTTATTTTAGTGTTCCCTTTATTTTTTTGAGCAGTATATATATATATATATATATCTACATATTATGTACATATATATATATATATAGATACTTTTTTTCCACCATAATTTGCAAATAAATTCATTAAAAATCTTACAATGTGATTTTCTGATTTTTTTTTCTCATTTTGTCTGTCATAGTTGAAGTGATGGAAATTACAGGCCTCTCTCATCTTTTTAAGTGGGAGAACTTGCACAATTGGTGGCTGACTAAATATTTTTTGCCCACTGGTTAACATTCTAATGGTTGCAAGAATTTTATATACTAATTTAATTTGAAAAATTTGAAGTTTTGAATCCGGCGTTGTTTTGCGTATCAATTCTTAAACCACGTGCCATGGAATTGGGTACTTCGAAAATCTCTTCCCAACTATTTTGCAATTTACATGGCACATCTGTCAGTTTTTTGGTCCTTAAATTAAATTGGTATATGTTTTTATTTATCACACTTTTCTTTAACCATTTATGTTCTTTAATACAGTGCTGACATACAAGTTCCTTACTTTTTTCCCCTACATTTTTTGAAAGGGGCATGCTTATTTAACTTCTTCGAGATAGGGGGCGCTCTTTTAATTTTTGGATAAAAAACGTTCCCGTTTTAAACAAGATATTTTGTCATGAAAAGATGCTCAACTATGCATGTAATTGACAGCTTTGGAAAGAAAAAACTCTGATGTTTCCAAAACTGCACAGATATTATCTGTGAGTGCCCCAGAACTAATGGTACAGGCGAAACCAAGATGAAGTTTCATACAGGAAATGCCCCAGATTCTGAAGGCGCTGTGTTCCAATGTCTCCTTATATGGCTGTGAATGCACCAGGAATGAGCCTGCCCTTTGTGTCGTTTCTCCAAGGTGTCTGCAGCATTGTGACGTATTTGTACGTATACATTTACCAGGGGTCCTGTGTTGAAATTATTGCGTAATCTTTAGGTCCATGCGCCGTTCCATTTCTTCAGAAGAGAAAGTCAACTGCCACGATGGATTTATCGTCGATAGATATGTGAAAAACACCTTGAGGATTGATTCTAAACATCGGTTTGCCATGTTTCTGTCGATATTATGGAGTTAATTTGGAAAAAAGTTTGCGTTTTAATGACTTAATTTTCGTTTTTTTTCTTACCCAAACGTGATGGAGAAAACGGAGCGATTTGTCAACACAAATAATATTTTTGTAAAAACTGAACATTTGCTATCTAACTGAGAGTCTCCTCATTGAAAACATCTGAAGTTCTTCAAAGGTAAATTATTTTATTTGAATGTTTTTCCGGTTTTTGTGAAAATGTTGCTTGCTGAATGTCAGGCTTAATTCTATGCTAGGCTATCAATACTGTTACACAAATGCTTGTTTTGCTATGGTTGAGAAGCATATTTTTGAAAATCTGAGATGACAGTGTTGTTAACAAAAGGCTAAGTTTGAGAGCAAATAGATTTATTTCATTTCATTTGCGATTTTCATGAATAGTTAACGTTGCGTTATGCTAATGAGCTGGTTTTTGTGAAAATGTTGCCTGCTGAATGCTAACGCTAAATGCTACGCTAAATGCTACGCTAGCTATCAATACTGTTACACAAATGCTTGTTTTGCTATAGTTGAGAAGCATATTTTGAAAATCTGAGATGACAGTGTTGTTAAGATGGTGAGGAAATTACTTTTAAAGAACGACCAGGCGTCCTCGACTGACGGGAAGTTGGTCAGGATAGTATCTATGAGGGTGCCATGTTTACGTATTTAGGGTTGTACCTGGTGGGTTCCTTGATGATTTGTGTGAGATTGAAGGCATCTAGCTTAGATTGTAGGACTGCCGGGGTGTTAAGCATCCCAGTTTAGGTCACCTAACACAACGAACTCTGAAGATAGATGAAGGGCAATCAATTCACATATGGTGTCCAGGGCACAGCTGGGAGCTGAGAGGGGTCTTTTACAGGTGGCAACAGTGAGAGACTTATTTCTGGTGGAGATACATTTTTTAAATTAGAAGCTCAAACTGTTTGGGCATAGACCTGGAAAATATGACAGAACTTTGCAAGCTATCTCTGCAGTAGATTGCAACTCCTCCCCCTTTGGCAGTTCTATCTTGACGGAAAATGTTGTAGTTGGGTATGGAAATCTCAGAATTTTTGGTGGCCTTCCTAAGCCAGGATTCAGACATGGCAAGGACATCAGGGTTGGCGGAGTGTGCTAAAGCAGTGAGTAAAACAAATTTAGGGAGGAGGCTTCTGATGCATGAAACCAAGGCTTTTTCGATTACAGAAGTCAACTAATGAGATGCCTGGGGACACACAGGGCCTGGGTTAACCTCCACATCATTAGAGGAACAGAGGAGGAGTAGGATGATAGCTTAAGGCTATCAAAACTGGTTGTCTAGTGTGTTGGGGACAGAAAAAAAAAGGAGCAGATTTCTGTGCGTGGTAGAATAGATTCAGGGCATAATGTGCAGACAGGAGTATGGTGGGGTTTGGGTACAGTGGAGGTAAGCCTAGGCACTGAGTGATGATAAGCCTTTAAGACTGGGAAAACTCCAGGGCATACCAGTGGAAGTATACAAAACTTTTTTTTTTAAAGTATTGTCAGATATTATTAATCATAATCAGGCTTTAATTCCGTCAAGAAGTTCCTCCTCTGTAATTTGTCCTTCACATGAATCTTTCGGTACAAATGTTAATTTTACATTATTATTAGGAAAATAATCCATACAATTAATTTCAGTAAGTGGAGATGGAGGAGACTGAAACGAGTACTTTACTTCCTCTTTCAAAATATAATTTGGTGAATCATGCGTGACTCCATCATTTGTAACGAGTTCCAATAATATTTTTTGGTAGCATTTCTATTTTGAAGATTGAAAAATAATTTGGTGCCTTTTCCCCCATATTCCATCCAGTTCACTTTATTTTTTATAATATATTACACTGGATCTTTCTTGAATGATTTCTTCCATTTCTTTTTTTTCCCCTCTTAACTTATTCTGTGCCTCTATGGTACAGTTTTTATTGCTATCTAACTGTACTGTTAGTCCTTCAATTTCCTTTGTTAATATGGACTCTTGATCTAAATTGCTTTTGTTTTAGAGATGAGTACTGAATTGCAGGTCTTTAAATGCACATTTAAAAGTGTCCCATACAATGTTATGTCTGAAAAAGTCAGTTATAAATTATTCTGTCCTAGTTCTTAACAATTGTTGTGTCTTTGGCTATGCCGGATTAAGTGATGCTATTCTATAAAATAATTCCTCCGTAATTAATATTACCTGATTGAGCTAATCATGTAAATGTAATTAACTAGAGAGTCGGGCACCACAAAATAATATTTATATATCTGTTATCTTCCGAATAAACTCTTAAAGACCTAGTAATATTTTACATCAATAGCAGTCAATCCTCATCTTAATTTAGACTCAACTGAAAGTTGTAAATTCTGCATGAACCCTGGCTAACAAGTTGAACCAGCATTACAAAATTGGGTTCAATTATTTATTTACTAAATACCTAACTAATCACACAGAATTACACGTACACATAATTAAATCATAACTTGATTACAAATTACGTCATAAAGGAAAACGTCCCTAGCGGGCGGAACAGATAGGACAGCTTGTTACACAAAAGGAAAAGGGCTGGGTTTGAGTGAAAGAGCAGGAAGACTGAGGGACACAGGGAGAAGCTGTGCTATCATAAATTCAGTATCTGATGCATTCTAAATTACTGCCCATTTGGAAAAGGAAAATGCAATAAATATTTACTCTGAGCTGCGCTTCGATAGGTTGGTGGTAGATGGAAGGCCGTGTTGCCAAACGTAGTCCTTTGAAGAATGTCTCTGGTTGTCAATTGGATACGTTGTAGTAACGTCGTTGGGTGATAGATGTGATACTCTGTCTGTTCCTTCCTAACCCTCGTTGCATCTGCTGTTGCTAACTCAATGGCTAGGAGGTATCACTTCTGTAGTGAATAAGTAGAATGTAGTTATTATCTGAACCATTCTGACATTGGACCGTCGTCCTCACATCATCGGAACAGGAGGTTATATTGTCATCAAGGGCTTATATAGGAAAGGAGAGGAGGGCGTGTTTGAAAAGTTTTATAGCCCATGTCCCTTCACAGGGGCGAATTTCTCACACCTACTGTAGGTGGGATTACCCCCACCTACTGATGTTCCCAGAAACTCTATGTTAACGAAGAGTTTTGCAAATGTAACCTCAGCAGGGTAGAGAGAGGAAAAAGGGGGGAAGAGGTATTTATCATAAACCTACCCCCCAGGCCAACGTCATGACACAATTTATCATCTAGTAGGCTTTGATTAAATTTCCAATATCCTCACACACGTGCAAATTCTGTAAGAGTAATATATATGCCAATTATGTGATGATCTGACTGCATTCTGTCCCTTATCAACACTTTTTAAACTTTTGGTGCCAGAGAAAATAGCATAAGAACGTAGTCAAGACGACTAGCTTGATTAAGCCTCCTCCATGTATATCTCACTAGGTCAGGGTATTTAAGTCTCCATATATCCACTAATTCCAATATATCCCTGACATTCATGATTTCCTTAAGTGCCTGAGGGTGATAGTTTGTAGTGTGATTTCCTTTCCGGTCCATAGAGGTATTTAAGACCATATTAAAATCTCCCACCATAATAGTCTAGTGTTGCTTGTAGAGTTGATAAATTGTTATATATATATTGTCAAAGATGCTTGGATCATCATTATTTGGACCGTATAGGTTAATAAGCCATATGTGTTTATTGTCCAATAAAATATTTAAAATAGTCTACCTTGATGATCTGTTTGGACAATTTGTTTGGACAGTACAGACAATACAGATATTCTTGTCACCATTGGATATTGCTGTTGATGATTAACCTGTTGCGACGAGCAATCCCGTATCCGGGATCCTATTTATAGCCTCAAGCTCATTACCATAACGCAACGTTAACTATTCATGAAAATCGCAAATGAAATTAAATAAATATATTAGCTCTCAAGCTTAGCCTTTTGTTAACAACACTGTCATCTCAGATTTTCAAAATATGCTTTTGAACCACAATCATTTGTGTAACAGTATTGATAGCCTAGCAAAGCATTTAACCTTAGCATTCAGCATGCAACATTTTCAAAAAAACAAGAAAAGCATTCAAATAAAATAATTTACCTTTGAAGAACTTCAGATGTTTTCAATGAGGAGACTCTCAGTTAGATAGCAAATGTTCAGTTTTTCCAAAAAGATTATTTGTGTAGGACAAATCGCTCCATTTTGTTCATCACGTTTGGGTAAGAAAACCCCGAAAATTAAGTCATTACAACGCAAACTTTTTTCCAAATTAACTCCATAATATCGACAGAAACATGGCAAACGTTGTTTAGAATCAATCCTCAAGGTGTTTTTCATATATCTATCGATGATAAATCATTCGTGGCAGTTTGGTTTCTCTTCTAAAGAAAATGGAACGAGCATGGACCTGGAGATTACGCAATAATTTCGACGGAGGACACCGGGCGGACACCTGGTAAATGTAGTCTCTTATGGTCAATCTTCCAATGATATGCCTACAAATACGTCACAATGCTGCAGACACCTTGGGGAAATGACAGAAAGTGCAGGCTCATTCCTGGCGTATTCACAGCCATATAAGGAGACATTGGAACACAGGGCATTCACAATCTGGACCATTTCCTGTATGAAATTTCATCTTGGTTTCGCCTGTAGCATTAGTTCTGGGGCACTCACAGATAATATATGTGCAGTTTTGGAAACGTTAGAGTTTTTTCTTTCCAAAGGTGTCAATTACATGCATAGTCGAGCATCTTTTCGTGACAAAATATCTTGTTTAAAACGGGAACGTTTTTTATCCAAAAATTAAAAGAGCGCCCCCTATCTCGAAGAAGTTAAGCACATATTATATTAGCCTAGAATATTTGTGTTCATACTTTCCTTAAGTACTGTACCAGAGTCACACATATCAGGTACAAGAAGTTCTACCTGTATGCACATATAAGGTACAATGATTCCAATGGGTTCACGGAATAAGGACCTGTCCCATGAGACATTGGGCGACAGTGGAAAACTGCACTGTAAGATGCACTCATGTCGACTAAGGCCTAGATTCAATCCGTATTGCAGAAGATCTATGCTATAGCGCAGATCTTTCATGCTACGGATTGAATCTAGCCCTAATTTCCAGCAATTTACACACATAGGTTGCATCCATTGTTAACCAGTGGAGGGTGAACTACAGACTTCAGAGTCTTGTTCATTAGGGATTACCCATTAACCAAATTGTCAATTTAAAAAAGTTTTGTTACAGTGTGGACTACTGGATATGACACAGGGCTGTTCAGGTATATGTTGACCTTGTTGAGATACCACCGCCTGTTAACATTGAGCTACAATCTGCGACTGAGTTTGCCATGGATTCATCATCTGCTTTTTATTTTCCATAGAGCAATCAAACAGGGAGGGGAGAAAAGAGAAAGAACGGGGAACAGTTGCAGGAGGATGAGTGGGGGTGGGGAGGGAGGGTTTCCACGTGCTGAGGGAAGAAGGGGCCCAAGGAAAACAAAGCCTGGCTGCTAAAGAAGAATGGAACCATGATTCATCATGCTGCAGATCCTGTCACTGCCATTGGCAATGAGCAGACAGAGTGCATGCTGGTCCTGTTGTTGTTGTGTTAGAGACGGCGGGCGCGAGTGAGGAGAGCAAGGGAGGGCAGTGACACTGTAATAGATGGAAAGAGAGGAGTGGATTCATATTAACCTAGAAACAAGAGCAGCTGAGCTTCCACTGGGTGTGGAGGGACGCAGGGAGTGAGGAAGGGAAAGGGAAAAGTGTGGAAAGGAAGGAGGGAGGGATAAGGCAGTGTGTGCTGCTACAAATCTGCCTAGTTATTCCTACCCACTGGGCACAGACATTAGTTCAACGTCTAGTTTTGATTTACATTTGGTTGAGTTGTCAACTAACGCAAATTCAACGTGAAATCAACAAAAATGTCAACCCCGTCATTGGATTTAGGTTAAAGTTAGTTGAAAAAAATACCAAATTCCCTTATGTTGATGATTTTTTAAAAATCCAATCAGTTTTCCATGTTGATTCAATGTCATCACATAGCTATTTTGTTGTTGAAATGAAGTGGAACACTGTTGATTCTACCTGTTTTTGCCCAGTGGGTAACCACTAAAATAAATGTATACTTTCGATTCTCAGTCCAAGTCTCATTTTATTTGGTAGGGTTAGCGTTCTTGGTGTACTATTTAACAATTGAGCAACATGTGTTTGGCTACTGTGGGAGCCACTTGTGGTAACATATACTGTATGTTGGTATATGATGGTATGTATGGTATATTACAAACCGGGTGGTTCAAGCCCTGAATGCTGATTGACTGAAATCTGTGGTATATCAGACCAAATACCAAATACCATTATGTTGGTAACCAGATTATAATCGCAATAAGGCACCTCTGGGGTTTGTGGTATATGGCCAATATCCAGGCACTCCGCGACCATATACCACACCTCCTCAGGCCTTATTGCTTAATTATACCATATGTTAGGGTTTTTGGTCTACGTAAAGCTGGATATGAAGCTACCAATGGGTAAGGTGTTGGGGCTGGGTATGAGACATAGAAAGAGAACGAGAAAGACAGAAAGAGATAACAAGGGAGAGCTTTCCTTCGGTGGGTTCAGTGGTGGTCTCCGAGTGAGAAGCGTGCCCCGAGAGAAGCTGATCACATCCCTCTAAGCCTTACAACAACGTACAGTCCAGAGCCCCGTGAGAAGGAGGGAGAGAGAGACAGAGAGAAGTAGAGAGGGTGAGGAAGAGAGAGGAGGAGTGAGAGAGGAAGACAGAGACCGCACTGAGCCGCATTGGGAGTGGGGAAGAGAGAGCAAGAGAGCAAGAGAGAGAGATGGTTCACAGGAGTCACAATAACATGTTCATGCTCTGATTAGCACGTTTACTCGGAATGTTGTCAAAACAGAAGTGGAAGGCCTTGAACTACACTATGTCTTCATGTCCTTCACACGCAAATAGCTGTGTGTGGGGTACTGAAAGCCTGGGTAGACTTAGTTAAATTGTTTTTTATGCGTTGCTGGCAGATTGTTTACCTTTCAGGTCTGCTTTTTACAGTAAGGACTAACTGTAGTGTCTTGTCAGAAATAGGAGAGTTAGAAGGCTTTGTAAGGACCCTCTAAGCATTAAGGGCCCTATACTACCTGTCCAAAACTGTACTACATGTACTCCATACCTCAATCATTCTGCCTATGACTGTTAGTTAGGTCATAATTGTGAAAGACAATGCGTTCTCAATGACTTAACTGGTTAAACAAAGGTGAAATAAAAATAAAAGTAGTATGCCATGGTACGTTTTCAGAAGTATGTCACTGAAATGGATTTCAAATGAGATCAGATCAGTTCTAATTTAGTCACACAAATGTTTTTAATCGGGCCCTTCTAAAAGACTACGTATCAGAAATGTCCCCCTCCACTTGTCTTAGCCAGGAAACATTTTCTTTCTGAGAGAGGCTATTTGGCTTACAGACAGCCCTTGTCCACAGTGACTTACGATTCTAATGGCTGTAACTCCCTGCTGGGGAGTGACAGTGTCATTCAACTCACTGACCACTCTGGGAAACATGGGGTGCGTTGCCAATGTTGACACAGTGTGTGTGTGTGTGTGTGTGTGCGTGTGTCTGTGTGAGAGAGAGAGTAACGGATTTGGAAAGAGTGTGTGCTGCTGTCATAGTACGTGGGTGGGTGTGTGTGTAGGTGGGAGGATAGTATACGGAGGCAGGTGAGGCATTTATCATTGGGCCTCAGTGAGTCAAATAAAATATATGAAAATCCCCTCTCAAATTGATAGAATTACGGAAACTGTTTTCCCAGCAATCCCACAAAATGGGTAAAGACTTTCGGAAAATGACTCTCCTAGTGTCTTTCCAAAACACTCATAAAGATGAGTGGGATGTTATTGGTCAGTTGTCAAGAGCAACTCAAGAATCTCACAACTATAGTCTGAGGTTTGCTGACATAGACACAAATTTGGGTCATTAGAACAATGGCCCTGATTTCCAAACTCATCTTCGGGAACCTCCTACATATAACTGAATCACTTTCTGTCTCCCTTTTCCAGAGACGAAAAAATCTTTGCACATCTCCATCAGACCGGTGGTCTCTGCTATAGTATGACAATGAAGGGGCTTTCTGTAATCGAACAGGGGAGGTGAGACATTGCTCGGGTCCTGCAGTCGACTCCCGCACCGTCAAAACATTGGGTAAAGAAACCAAAACAACGATGGCTGCCACTCTAACGAGCTGTGACCTGAAGCCCGGGTCTGTGTGTGAGTCTAGGATGTGGGGCAATGGGAGGAGGGAGGGGGGAGAGCGGGATGGGGTTTGGGATGCCGGAAAGGGGAAAGGAGGGGGGAGGCATGGGGTTGAACTGTCGACCCGTTCCCTCAGGTTCACTCTTGCCTGTTTGTAGTCAATGGGGTGAAAGGAGGGGGAGAGATGGAGATTTACTACGGATTTTGATCCTCAAAGAAGCCCTGTCTGGGTGAGGTAGCTAGGCCCTTCTGCTCGCTTCCTGCTTTGTTGCTCTTCCAAAACTAGGTCAAAGTTTTTTTAATGTTTAATTATGTTTTGTGAAAGGGAGAGGGCTCGGGGTTAAAGGCGGTGTGCGTGCGGTACCCCCTCGGCCAGGCTACACGATTGGACAAACAAACCTTGCTGTGATACCTGGCCATGTTTGTGGACTTACAGTACTTACTCCTTATACTTACACATGCCCAGGATTCAAGACACTAACAGTCTATTACCCGTGCATATTTACTGTATCTAAAACTACATCTAATAGGCCTACATTACCAAAAAACATGATTTACATGTTCTCTGTTATTGCTGCAGCCTTAACAAATTCTCCTTGTGATCATAGTGAAATTTGTTATCATTTAGAGACCGTCAGGTCAGACAGTTTTTGGTCTATACTTGTCCATCGTCTTGCATCCTCCAGACTCGGGTCCAGACAATATGTATGCATTTGTTCACTTCCCCTTGATGATTTGAAAGGACTGGTATAAGATTTATGGATCAGATTCCCTTTAGCAGCCCATGCCTACACCAATGCTTTTAAATGCATGGGGAGTAGTGTACAAGTGCTCACTACAGGAGAAAGGACAAATGAAGAAGATCCAAGTATTGTTGGTTGATCAGTTCAGTTAGGAGAGAAATACAGGCAAGGAAATTAGGCGAAATATTTCAGCAACAATATACAACAACAAAACGCAGATTTCACAATTAGATTGAAATGAGTCCCTGATTAGTCATCTGATTGTATCTCTTATCTAGCATCAATAATTTGTAAGTTTAAAAGGCTGCTTCGACTCCTCCACATTTTCCATCATTGCATCATTGTGTGTGTGTGTGTGTGTGACAGAGAGAGTGTGAGACAGAGAGAGAGTGTGTACTGGAACTTGTTTACCAGAACCCCTCGAAAATATCCCAGTCATGATCCAATTTCCTCACACGTTAGATAACATTTCGTCCTATAGACGTCAGACAAGTCAAACACAGAGTCGAGTTTCAGCAACATGTTGCACCATCTTGGTCTGGATGAGTCTCTCCAATGAATTTTGAATTAAAGCAAAACACTAAATCTCTTGGAAGAGGACAAACACTTAAGGGGTGGACAATACGGCCTGTCTGCATGGAACCGCAAATGAGCCTCAGCTGCTGCTGCTGCAGTGTCTACAGAGAGTAGAGAGTCATGTGTGTGTGTGGTGGCGTTGTGATGGGCCACGGCATGTGGTGGTTGGCGTGGAAGCCGTTGAGGTGGGGAGCACTGGCCGCAGCCTTGTGTTTATGGGCTGTTTCTATGGCGGGCTCATTACAGCAATGCCAGATACACACCTCAGGCCTGATGAGCCGATCCCTGTGACACATTTTGATCACCTCCGTGCCACCTCCGGAAATCACAGGCTACACCAGCAGAACCATGAGCCACGGAAAATTCCCAATCCTGACCTACTACGACATTATACTCCCCCAAAATACTTACTCTCTCAGAGACACACATATGCTCACACACACACTGTAGCGAATGCACGCACTCACACACAGGCACGCTGGCTGGCAGTCATTCATCCTGTTCACAACAACGGTATCAGATAACGATTGAAACTCCCATCAGCTCTTCCAGGTAGTGATGTCTTGCCCATGCCTTCATGTGTATGGAGGCTAGTGTTACACCAGCCTGCTTTCAGATCCAACGGCCAGACGACCAGCAGCACTGCCAAGCCTTGGCAAAGAGTGACCATGATACTCTTAAAGTGGGGACGGTGTTTTGTATACTGTAGCTTGCTGGGCCTGCGTCCCAAATTGCACCCTCGTCCCTTAGTGACAGTACGTTTGACCAGAGCCGTCCCAGCTAGCACGTTTGGGTCCTTGGAAGTTGTTGGAACGTATGGTCTTGGTTTCACATAGGTTGTGGGAATGAAACCATACGTTTCCTGACGGGTATAATTGAACGTTTTTTTAAGCGTTCTGAGAACAGAAGCAAAAATGTTGCCTGTTCTGTTTATTTTTTGGTTGCAGAGAGGTTCTGAGCACGTTTTACAATGGTTCCTTGAAAGTTTACCTGTGAGGATTTATTAACGCTCTTAGTACGGAAATTATGGTTTATTTTGAGATTTTTGAATAACAGGGGGCAGTATTTTCACGTTCGGATGAAATGCATGCCCAAATTCAATGGCCTGCTACTCATTCCCAGAAGATAAGATATGCATATTATTAGTAGATTTTGATTAAAAAAACACTCTGAAGTTTCTAAAACTGTTTGAATCATGTCTGTAATTATAACAGAACTTATTTAGCAGGCAAAACCCCCGAGGACAAACCATTCAGAATTTTTTTTTGAGGTCACTCTCTTTTCAATTGGTTTTCATTGGGAATTCAGATTTCTAAGGGATCTTCTTGCAGTTCCTACCGCTTACACTGGATGTCAACAGTCTTTAGAAATTGGTTGAGGTTATTCCTTTGTGTAATGAAGAAGTAGCACTGTTCAGAACGAGGGTAACTTGAAGTGTACTGTTAGATAGAGGCGAGTGACCAGAAAGCTATCTACAGTTTGTTTTCCTCCTGTATTGAACACATGTCATCCCGTCTTCAATTTTGTAGATTATTTACATTAAAAAATACCTAAAGTTGTACTACAAAAGTAGTTTGAAATGTTTTGGCAAAGTTTACAGGTAACTTTTGAGATAGTTTGTAGTCACGTTGAGCAAGTTGGAACCGGTGTTTTTCTGGATCAAATGCGCCAAATAAATTGACATTTTGGATATATATCAACGGAATTAATCAAAGAAAAGGACCATTTGTGATGTTTATGGGACATATTGGAGTGCCAACAAAAGAAGCTTGTCAAAGGTAAGGCATGAATTATATTTTTATTTCTGCGTTTTGTGTCGCGCCTGCAGGGTTGAAATATGCTATCCTCAGATAATAGCATTGTTTGCTTTCGCCGAAAAGCCTTTTTGAAATCTGACATGGTGGCTGTATTGACAACAAGTGTAGCATTAATTTAGCCTCTTAGAGCTACCCCCCTACTTTTTTCAATTTCCCGCCTGAAGACATACCCAAATCTAACTGCCTGTAGCTCAGGCTCAGAACCAAGGATATGCATATTCTTTATTTCATTTGAAAGAAAACACTGAAGTTTATGTGAATTGAATGTAGGACAATAGATCTGGTTTAGATAATACAATGTAAGTTGTTTCAGAATGATAACCTCCAAAATGAGTGTGCTACATGACATTTATCATGAAGTCACCCAGGTGTCCCACACAAGTAGCCCAAATGTACCCAAGTGGCCAAATTGGTGAAGTTATACATTTTGAATGGAATAACTATATACAAAATACCAAAATGGTATTCTAACACACATAATTTTTTATAGAACACAGCGATGCCTCCATGCTGAGCCCTTTTGGCCCTGAAGCACACCCATGCCTGCAGAAATACATATGGGCAGATGAACACCAGTTGTGGCAGGAGCTGGATGATGAACCAGCTTCAGTGGGGGATGGACACCTTGGCACTGGGGGCTCCCATTCGGAGTCAGTGTCACTGTGAAAGAAAATGTTCAGTTAGAATAGTCTCACATATGAGCCCTGTATCAACAGGTATAATAAACAGATATATATATATATATATATATATATATATATATATATATATATATATATATATATATATATAGTACAGAGCATATGGTTGAGTATATTATTATAGGCCTGCTAGATCTACTGTCTCATTTATATTTTGACAGACCAGCTAGATCTACTGTCTATTTTATATTATGACAGAATAGCTAGATCTATTGTCTTTATTATATTACAACAGACCAGCTGTATCTACTGTCTCCATTTCACTTTGGCCATTGTTGTGGGCCTGCCCTCCCCTCAAAAGCCTCAAATAGGCTATTTCATTTCACAAATAATATTTAATATTATTAATTTCAAACAACGGCATTGGCATGAGAAAAACTTACCAGTCCAAAATGATGTCCTCTCCGTTCAAAAAATATTCCTCCATTTGGGAATTGCTAAATGAATCGTCCTCCAACAATCTCTGTCTCATTTTCCCGATCAATTTCTTCCAAAATTGTGTGTACATCTCGACTTAGATTTAGCTTTCCCTGACTTAGTCGCCATACTGATTGATATATAAACAGCTGAAGACGCGCTTTACCAAAACACTGCTGTGCGTAACATGCGTTGCTCCTTCCGGTATGAAACTTCAATGGCGAATGACCCTCTTTACACCGGAGTTTACTACATGGGTTGGTCTTCCAACACATAAACATTACATATTGCCGTTTACCTCAGCTCATTGGCTATCTACCCAGCTAGTTAAAATACAGTCAATCAACGAAACAGCGGTCATATCATTGGTGCACAATGATGTCATTACTTGTTGTCTTCAAATCGGTTTCTTTCAGTTTCTTTCAGTCAATAAGTCCCGCGAAATAACCCATCAGGTTTGGTTGTGTTACAAACAAACCAGTTGATTGCAATGAAACCAAACATGACTGGAAAAGTCACGTTTCGTGTGTGTATTTACATCGAATGTGTCGTCAAATGGAATGAGACGGAATTCACGACACAAGCGGTTCACAAAATGTTTCGTGTTAGGCTATAACAATGGATTTCATCAAACAAAACATTCATTGTGTAACAATGAGCATTGGGATTGCAAACAGAGGAAGATCGTCAAAGGTAAACTATTTATTTTATTGCAGTTTGTGATTTTGTTACGCTTGTGCTGGTTGAAATAGTTGTTTTTTATGGGGCTCTATCCTCAGATAATCACATCGTATTATTTTGCAGTAAATCCTTTTTTAAATCTGACAACACAGTTGGATTAGCAAGATTCTAGGCTTTCGACCCATGTGAGACACTTGTATTTTCATGAATGTTTAATATGACTATTTATGTAGCGATCACCGTATGTTGTCGAATTGAATCCCGCTAACGGGTTCGGTACGCAGAGAGGTTAACACAGAGTCCAAAAAAGGGCCAGAAGTATACAGAATTGTGTTGTCTGCGTAGAGGTGGATCAATGACTCACCAGCAGCAAGAGTCACATCATTGATGTATACAGAGAATAGAGTCGGTCCAAGATTTGAACCCTGTGGCACCCCTATAGAGACTGCCAGAGGTCCGGACAACAGGCCCTCAGATTTGACACACTGAACTCTATCAGAGAAATAGTTGGTGAACCAGGCGAGGCAATCATTTGAGAAACCAAGGCTATCGAGTCTGAGGATGTGGTGATTGACAGAGTCGAAAGTCTTGGCCAAGTCAATGAATACGGCTGCACAGTATTGTTTCTTATCGATGGCGGTTAAGATATCGTTTAGGACCTTGAGCATGGCTGAGGTGCACCCATGACCAGCTCTGAAACCAGATTGCATAGCGGAGAAGGTATGATGGGATTCAAAATGGTCGGTAATCTGTTTGTTGACTTGGCTTTCGAAGACCTTAGAAAGGCAGGGTAGGATAGATATAGGTCTGTAGCAGTTTGGGTCAAGAGTGTCCCCCCCTTTGAAGAGGGGGATGACCGCAGCTGCTTTCCAATCTTTGGGAATCTCAGACGACACGAAAGAGTGGTTGAACAGGCTAGTAATAGGGGTTGCAACAATTTTGGCGGATAATTTTGGAAAGAAAGGGTTCAGATTGTTTAGGCCGGCTGATTTGTAGGGGTCCAGATTTTGCAGCTCTTTCAGAACACCAGCTGACTGGATTTGGGAGAAGGAGAAATGGGGAAGGCTTGGGCGCGTTGCTGTGGGGGGTGCAGTGCTGTTGACCGGGGTAGGGGTAGCTAGGTGGAAAGCATGACCAGCCGTAGAAAAATGCTTATTGAAATTCTCAATTATAGTGGATTTATCGGTAGTGACAGTGTTTCCTATCCTCAGTGCAGTGGGCAGCTTGGGAGGAAGTGTTCTTATTCTCCAAGGACTTTACAGTGTCCCAAAACTTTTTTGAGTTTGTGTTGCAGGAAGCAAATTTCTGATTGAAAAAGCTGGCCTTGGCTTTTGTAACTGCCTGTGTGTATTGGTTTCTAGCTTCCCTGAAAAGTTACATATCACGGGGGCTGTTTGATGCTAATGCAGAACTCCATAGGATGCTTTTGTGTTGGTTTAAGGGCAGTCAGGTCTGGAAAGAACCAGGGGCTATACCTGTTCCTGGTTCTAAATTTCTTGAATGGGGCATGCTTATTTGAGATGGTGAGGAAGGCATTTAAAAATAATAACCAGGCATCCTCTACTGACGGGATGAGGTCAATGTCCTTCCAGGATACCTCGGCCAGGTCGATTAGAAAGGCCTGCTCGCTGAAGTGTTTCAGGGAGCGTTTGACAGTGATGAGTGGAGGTCGTTTGACTGCTGACCCATTACGGATGCAGGCAATGAGGCAGTGATCGCTGAGATCTTGGTTGAAAACAGCAGAGGTGTATTTAGAGGGCAAGTTGGTTAGGATGATATCTATGAGGGTGCCCGTGTTTATGGCTTTGGGGTGGTACCTGGTAGGTTCATTGATAATTTGTGTGAGATTGATGGCATCAAGCTTAGATTGTAGGATGGCTGGGGTGGCATGTTCCAGTTTAGGTCGCCTAGCAGAATGAGCTCTGAAGATAGATAGGGGGCAATCAGTTCACATCTGGTGTCCAGAGCACAGCTGGGGGCAGAGGTTGGTCTATAGCAGGTGGCAACAGTGAGAGATTTGTTTTTAGAGAGGTGGATTTTTAAAAGTAGAAGTTCAAATTGTTTGGGTACAGACCTGGATAGTAGGACAGAACTCTGCAGGCTATCTCTGCAGTAGATTGCAACACCGCCCCCTTTGGCCGTTCTATCTTGTTCTTGAGAATGTTGTAGTTCGGAATGGAGATTTCATCATTTTTGGTGGTCTTCCTAAGCCAGGATTCAGACAAGGCTAGAACATCCGGGTTGGCAGAGTGTGCTAAAGCAGTGAATAAAACAAGCTTAGGGAGGAGGCTTCTAATGTTAACATGCATGAAACCATGGCTATTACGGTTACAGAAGTCATCAAAAGAGAGCGCCTCGGGAATAGGAGTGGAGCTATGCACTGCAGGGCCTGGATTCACCTCTATATCACCAGAGGAACAGAGGAGGAGTAGGATAAGGGTACGGCTAAAAGCTATGAGAATTGGTCGTTTAGAACTTCCGGAACAGAGAGTAAAAAGAGGTTTCTGGGGGCGATAAAATAGCTTCAAGGTATAATGTACAGACAAAGGTATGGTAGGATGTGAATACAGTGGAGGTAAACCTATTTATTGAGTGATGATGAGAGAGATATTGTCTCTAGAAACCTGGGGATGTCATCGCATGTGTGGGTGGTGGAACTGAAAGGTTGGATAAGGTATAATGAGCAGGGCTAGAGGCTCTACAGTGAAATAAGCCAATAAACACTAACCATAACAGCAATGGACAAGGCATATTGACATTAAGGAAAGGCATGCTTAGTCGAGTGATCATAAGGGTCCAGTTAGTAGTGAGGTTGGTTGTGGTAACGGCGATTCAGACAGCTAGCGTAGGGCGGTGTTCTGTTTACCCACTTTGTGCGTTTCCGTTAGTAGATTAGTGGGGTTCCGTGTGGTAGAGGGGATCAATCCAATTGGCAAAATAGATATAGTTATAGTGACCAAGAAAAATTGTCAGAGACCTATTCAGATAGCAGCCGATAAGACGGCTAACGATTAGCGGGCCGCAGATGGCCGTTCAGGTAACGTCGCGATGGAGGAGCCAGTTGGATAACTCCCTCGTGCAGATAACGTCTGTAGTACAGTCATGAAGGCCCGGTGGGGCTCCGCATTGGCAGTAAAACGGGTCCGGATAGGTGATTGTAACCCAGGAGCGGTTGATGGAACTCTTCAGCTGGCTAGCTCCGGAATAATTGAAGTTTGCTCCGGTACCGACGTAAGCCAATAGTCACACGGATAGCAGCTAGCTAGCTGCGAGATCCAGGTGTAAATGTTCAGAGCTTTCGGTTGAAATCCGGGAATATGGAGAGAAAAATAAGTCCGGTATATTCTGGTCTGAGTCGCGTTGTACAAAACTGGCGATAGCTTTTCGAGCTAAAGGATAGCTGATGACCATCAACCGTGGTTAGCTAAATACTAACATTAGCTTCTGGCTAGCTTCTGGCTAGCTTCTAGCTAGCTTCTGGTTAGCTCCTGGTTAGCTCCTGGCTAACTTCTGGCTAGCTTTTAGCTAGCTTCTGGCTAGCTTCTGGTTAGCTCCTGATTAGCTTCTGGTTAGTTTCAGGCTACCTTCTATTGTGGATTTCAGATTTGAGGTAAATAATATAATTTTTTTAAATTGGTGAGGCGGGTTGCATGAGAGTGTTTTGAAGTTGAGTTTTTGGAAAATAAAATATATAAAAGATATGCGAAGAAAGATGTAAATATATATATACACTGGACACGACAAGACGAGGACAAAGGACGTCTGACTGCTATGCCATCTTGGATGAGAAAGAGCTGGGTTGCATCCGGTTTATACAGACCAATATCACATGCGCACTATCACTCAGTGTGCGAGCAGTGACAACGTCATCCAAAAACATGGCAGACATGGTTAAATATAAAATGTTAATACTGTATCTTGGCCTCAGAGACAATTATTTGAATAATCCAATGGATGTTTTGTGCACAAAGGTGACTTCTCTATGTGGCCGTCTATGGAAATGTTCTTCATGGACTGGGTGTCAGTTAAAACCTCTTGAGACTAGGGGGCACTATTTTCATTTTTGGAAAAATAACGTTCCCAAAGTAAACAGGCTATTTTTTCAGGACAAGATGCTAGAATATGCATATAATTGACAGCTTAGGATAGAAAACACTCTAAAGTTTCCAAAACTGTAAAAATATTGTCTGTGAGTATAACAAAAAAAGAAAAAGAAAGAGAAAAATTCAATCAGGAAGGGACTCTTATTTAGAAAGCTCTGCGTTCCTATGCGTCCCTATTGAGGAGTGAATGGGATATGAACCAGATTCCTTTTTCTATGGCTTCCCTAATGTGTCTAGTGTTACAAAACATAGTTTCAGGCTTTTATTTTGAAAAATAAGTCTGAACGACAACATTGCGTCAGTGGTCAACTGGAGGCTCTCAGAGTGTTTTGTGCGTAATTGACAAATGCGGCCATTGTTTCTCTCTTTCCTACTAAGAAGCCACCTGTCCCGGTTGATATATTATCGAATAGATATTTGAAAAACACCTTGAGTATGGATTATGAAAAATGTTTGCCATGTTTCTGTCGATATTATGGATCTAATTTGGAATATTCTTCGGTGTTGTCGTGACCGCAGTTTCCGGTGGACTTCTCAACCAAACGTGAAGTACAAACGGAGATATTTCGGCTATAAAAATAATCTTCATGGGACAAAATGGACATTTGCTGTCTAACTGGGAGTCTCGTGAGTGAAAACATCCGAAGCTCATCAAAGGTAAACTATTTAATTTGATTGCTTTTCTGATTTTCGTGACCAAGCTGCCTGCTGCTAGCTAGGCATAATGCTATGCTAGGCTATCGATAAACTTACACAAATGCTTGTCTTGCTTTGGCTGTAAAGCATAATTTCAAAATCTTATCTGTATGGATGACTGTAAAAGGGAGGAGGAGACGAGGGGGATGAGAAGGAGGAGTGGGGGCATTTGCCCATGTTTATTTTCTTTTTCCCTGGGGGAAGCCTCTTAACTTTTCAGGGAAATCTGGTCATGAAAAAAAACTACTGTAAAATGCTGAGACAGACATTTTTTGGAAACTGAAAATATCTCTGTTGTATGTACTGTATATGCATATGGGAGACACATTTACTGTGTGTGTGTGCTTTTAAAGACATACATCACATAATGCATTTGAATCTATATATATGTATGCATTCGGAAAGTATTCAGACTCCTTGACTTTTTACACATTTTGTTACGTTAGCCTTATTCTAAAATGTATTAAATAGTTTTCCCCCCTCTACACACAATACCCCATAATGACTAAACAAAAACATGTTTTTGGAAAGTTCTGCAAATGTATTACTAATAAAAAACGTAAATATTACATTTACGTAACTATTCAGACCCTTTACTCATTACTTTGTTGAAGCACCTTTGGCAGCGATTACAGCTTCGAGTCTTCTTGGGTATGACGCTACAAAAAGCTTGGCACACCTGTATTTTGAGAGTTTCTCCCATTCTTCTCTGCAGATCCTTTGAAGCTCTGTTAGGTTGGATGGGGAGGGTCGCTCAGACAGCTATTTTCAGGTCTCTCCAGGGATGTTCAAGTCCAGGCTCTGGCTGGGCCACTCAAGGACTCAATGACTACTCTTGTCTTGGCTGTGTGCTTAGGGTCCTGAGCGCCCCAGTCTGAGGTCCTGAGCGCTCTGGAGGACGTTTTCAGAAAGGAACTCTCTCTACTTTGTTCCGTTCATCTTTTCCTCGATCCTGACTCGTCTCCCTGCCTCTGAAAAACATCCAAACAGCCTGATGCTGCCACCACCATGTTTTCTCCAGACGTGACATATGGCATTCAGGCCAAAGAATTCAATCTTGGTTTCATCAGACCAGAGAATCATGTTACTCATAGTCTGAGAGTCCTGTATTTGAGTGTGTGCACGTCTCATATATGTATCTGTGTGTTTACGTGCGCATGTAACCACTACCAGACCTACTCCAGTTGGATAATCTGAACAGTGCAGACTCATAAGGTTTGTGCTCCACATATGGACAGAGGCTAAGTCCCAGTAAATAACATTTCACACATATCATCAGCCCTTCCTCTCCCCTTCTTATCAGGTCCCAAGCACCTCAGTGATAAATGCTATTTTACCTTTTTTTAACTAGGCAAGTCAGTTAAGAACAAATTCTTATTTTCAATGACAGCGGTTTAATTAACAACCCTCCAGACGAGCTCCAATGCCATACAACTCTCCTTCCGTGGAGAGTCCGTCCTTCCAATTGCTCTTAAATATAAGTAAAACTAAATGCATGCTCTTCAACCGATCGCTGCCTGCACATGCCCGCCCGTCCAACATCACTACTCTGGACGGTTCTGTCTTAGAATATGTGGACAACTACAAATACCTAGGTGTCTGGTTAGACTGAAGACTCTCCTTCCAGACTCACATCAAACATCTCCAATCCAAAGTTAAATCTAGAATTGGCTTCCTATTTCGCAACAAAGCCTCCTTCACTCATGCTGCCAAACATACCCATGTAAAACTGACCAGCCTACCGATCCTCGACTTCGGTGAAGTCATTTACAAAATAGCCTCCAATACCTTACTCAACTAATTGGATGCAGTCTATCACAGTGCCATCCGTTTTGTCACCAAAGCCCCATATACTACCAACCACTGCGACCTGTATGCTCTCGTTGGCTGGCCCTCGCTTCATACTCGTCGCCAAACCCACTGGCTCCAGGTCACAAGACCCTGCTAGTTAAAGTCCCCCCTTATCTCACCTCGCTGGTCACCATATCAGCACCCACCTGTAGCACGCGCTCCAGCAGGTATATCTCTCTGGTTACCCCCAAAACCAATTCTTACTTTGGCCGCCTCGCCTTCTAGTTCTCTGCTGCTAATGACTGGAACGATCTGCAAAAATCTCTGAAACTGGAAACATTTACCTCCCTCACTAGCTTTAAGTACCAGCTGTCAGAGCAGCTCACAGATTACTGCACCTGTACATAGCACATCTATAATTTAGCCCAAACAACTATCTCTCCCCCTACTGTATTTATTTATTTTTGCATCCCCATTATTTCTCTCTACTTTGCACATTCTTCCACTGCAAATCTACCATTCCAGTGTTTATTTATTTATTTATTTTACTTGTTATATTGTATTTACTTCGCCACCATGGCCTTTTTTTGCCTTTACCTCCCTTCTCTCACCTAATTTGCTCACATTGTATATAGACTAATTTTTCTACTGTATTATTGACTGTATCTTTGTTTTACTCCATGTGTAACTCTGTGTTGTTGTATGTGTCGAACTGCTTTGCTTTATCTTGGCCAGGTCACAATTGTAAATGAGAACTTGTTCTCAGCTTGCTTACCTGGTTAAATAAAGGTGAAAAAAAAGATAGACAGTCCATGAATCATTGTAGGCGAACGTGAGTAGATTACCTTGAATGCAGTCTCCAGTTGTTAATACAGTATACCTCAGTGATGGCGGCTCCAGCCGCAGTGAGTGACACACTCGGCAGTGGCTCAAAAGTGTGGTTAGACCAGGATAAACAAGTTATCCTAAACCCTCCTCTCTCCCCTAGCTAACCCCCACTCCCCTCTCCCCCAGCTACACCCTTTGGGCAGTGTGGAAAGTGAATGCTGATGTTATAGGCAAAGGTCTGATACTTAAATTCAGATTAAGGACTGTTGGAGTTTAATACATTCTTGATCCAGAGATTACATTAGACTAGACATTCGGTTCTACTGCAGCGCAGAGGCAGACAGGTTGGAAGACAGACACACACCATGAGAGGAACGACGCAGACACACACCCCACCACTGACAGCCAGGCCACACTCCCTACCCACTCTATTACCACACTCTCCACCCACTCTACCCACCCACACACACACAGGAGAGTGAAAGAAGTGGTGAGGGAAATTCATCAAATCTCCAGCCCGGCCACCCGAGTGGCGCAGCAGTCTAAGGCTAGAGGTGTCACTACAGACCCGGGTTTGATCGGGAGACCCATGAGGTGGCACACAATTGGCCCAGCATCATCCGGGTTAGGGGAGGGTTTGGACTGTCGGGATGTCCTTGTCCCATCATGCTCTAGCGACTCCTTGTGGCGGGCCGGGCACATGCAGGCTTCGGTTGCCACCTGTACAGTGTTTCCTCCGACACATTGGTGTGGCTGGCTTCTGGGTTAAGCGAGCAGTGTGTCAAGAAGCAGAGCGGCTTGGCAGGGTTGTGTTTCGGAGGACGCGTGGCTCTAGATCTTCGTCTCTCCCGAGTCTGTACGGGAGTTGCAGCGATGGGACAAGACTGCAACTACCAATTGTATATTGGGGAAGAAAAAAAATTCAGCTGGAAGACTTTCCCAAAACCACTTTACCATACTACTCTCAACTCTCTAGAAGGAATGCAAAAGTAACTGTGCTTTTCAAGGCACTCTTTCCCCCACAGCCTGACAATGCCTTTAATTGTTTCCACTTGGCCAGAGTAGGGCTTTTTGAACTAGGATTAAGGCCCAATTGCAGAAACTTGCTTGCTGGATTCTGGATCCTCCATATACTGTACTTAGGGGAATCATTGATCATTGGGACACAAACACCAGCATGGCACACGTACACACGCAAATGCATGCACACATACACTACATACACATGCCAATCTGTGTTGCAGTACACGCAAATGCACATTCTACATATACAGGCACACACATGCATGTGCATGCACAACCACACACACACACTTCCTAGAGGCCTGAGGTTTGTCAGGTGACACCATCATAAATCAAAGAGTGTATGACATCACTCTGAGACCGGGGACCATGAGAGAGATTACCTATCTCCAAAGTCCAAAGTCACATAGCCAGATACACACACACACCCTGCTCCTACATGCAAATGTATTGCTCCCCGGGGGAAACATTGGCATACCTGTGTGTGTGTTTGTGCCCACGTTCATGTCTGTGTGTGTGATGGCACGTGTGAATGAGCCCTTTTATAAGCCTGCTCCTATTCTTGGCACTGGGTGGTCACACAGGAGTCATAGACTCCCCTCTCTCCTTGTCTCTTTCAGTTTGAGCCCCGATGGCTCGCCTGTTTACTTTGGTAGGCCTGACGCTGTTGCACAGCGGGACACTGCTCTCGCCATGCTGACGGCTCATTTTGGGGAGAAAATTCATCATTGTTTTCCTCCTGAGAGAGTATAGGCAAAAATAGCCGATCCTGCTGCGACTGGCTAGAATGAATGGTAAGACGATATTCACAAATCCATCGTGAAGTATAGTATATACAGATCTTGAGTGGCGCAACAGTCTAAGGCACTGCATCGCAGTGCTAGAGGCGTCACTACAGTCCCAGGCTGTGTCACAACTGGCCATGATCGGGAGTCCCATAGGGCGGCTCACAATTGGCCCAGCGTTGTCCAGGTTAGGGGAGGGTTTGGCTGGGGTAGGACGTCATTGTAAATAATAATATGTTCTTAACTGACTTGCCTAGTTAAATAAAGGTAAATTAAATACAGAAGGCAGTGCATGGATAACAATTGATATTTGACAAGCAGATCCCTATTCCTAAGTTTAACTGTAACACACTCATGCAGTGTCTTCAGAAAGTATTCATAATCCTTGATTTATTCCACATTTTGCTGTGTCATTTAAAAAAATTAATAAACAATCTACACACAATACCTCCTAATGACAAAGGAAAAACATGTTTTTAGAAATGATTGAACATTTATTGAAAATGAATACAGAAATATCTCATTTGCATAATTATTTTACAGCTTTAAGTTGTTTTGAGTCTGTGTAAGCACATCTGGATTTGGGGATTTTTTCCACATTCTTCCTTGCAGATTTTCTCAAGCTCTGTTAAGTTACAATAGATGGGGAGCGGCAGTGAACAGGCAGTGAACAGGTAATCTCTCCAAGTATTTCCCAAGATTTTCAATAGGGATTCAAGTCTGGGCTTTGGCTGGGCCACTCAAGGACTTTCACATTCTTACTCTGAAGCCATTCCAGCATTGCTTTGCTGTATGCTTCGGGGTCATTGTCCTGTTGAAACGTAAATCTTCACCCCAGTCTAAGGTCATTTGCACTCTGAACAGGTTCTCATCAAGAATTTGCCTGTATTTGGTTAATTCATTTTTCCCTCTATCCTTACCAGTCTCCCAGTCCCTGCCGCTGAAAAGCATCCAAATAACATGATGCTGCCACCACCATGCTTCACGGTAGGGAAGGTGATAGATGAGTGATGAGATGTGCCTGGTGTTCTCCAGACATAGCATTTTGCATTCAGGCCTTTTTGCAAACTCCAGGCGTGCTGTCATGTGCCTTTTTCTCAGGAGTGGCTTCCGTCTGGCACACTCTCCCATAAAGCCCAGATTGGTGAAGTGTTGTAGAGACTGTTGTCCTTCTGGCAGGTTCTCCCATCTCAGCCAAGGAACTCGGTAGTTCTGTCAGAGTGGTCATTGGGTTCTTGGTCACCACCCTGGCCAAGGTCTTTCTTGCTCGGTTGCTCAGTTTGGTCGAACGGCCAGCTCTTGGCAGAGTCTGGGTAGTTCCATATTTTTTCAATTTCTTAATGATGGAGACCACTGTGCTCTTGGAAACTTTCAGAACTCTAGATATTATTTTACACCGTTCCCTAGATATATGTCTCGTCACTATTCTAGAGATCTACAGACAGTTTCTTGGAATTCATGGCATAGTTTCTGATTTGATATGCATTGTCGACTGTGGGAACTTATGTAGATAGGTGTGTTTCTTTATAAATCATGTCCAAACATTTTAATTGGCCTCAAGAGGACTCAATCAAGTTGTAGTGATGTCTCAAGGATGATCAAAGGAAATTTAATGCACATGAGCTCAATTTGGAGTGTAAATGAGATATTTTTGTATTTCATTTTCGATACATTTGCAAACATTTCTCAAAATAGGTTTTCACTTGTGTGTAGATGGGTGAAAAAACACCAAAACCAACACCAATGTTTAATTCAGGCTGTAACACAATAAAATGTGGAAATAAGTCAAGGGGTATGAATACTTTCTAAAGGCACTGTATATATGCCGGTGAAACATCCACTACCCACTACCCAGGAATCAAACCCAGAACCTTGGGGTTGCAAGCAGCATGGTTTAACCAACTGAGTCATCACAACTAAGTCATAAGGCCCCTATTTGTTTTTCTGACCACATGGCCTAACCAGGGAAAACTCTGGTGGGGTCCTAGTCAACCATGCACCAAAGCAGGCAACCAACCTCCTGTTGGGTCCCCATCAAACCACTACCCTAGCAACACCGTGGCCATACAGAAATGCTGCACAGTTCTTTGCCAGTGGCTCTTGGCTAACTGCTAATAACTGAGTCATCAGAACCACTATGAGTAAGGCTCTGAAATTTGGTCACCAAACCATTAGGCTAGCAACACTTTGACTGTGCAACTATGCTAAGCTGTTCCACTGTCTCTTGGATAATTGCTAACTGCACATCAAATCGGGTCATGGCTAAATGGGATGCAGTTTATGTCAAACTGAAGTCAAAAGTTGCATGTTTGGGGAGAATATTTTCATTTTAGCTAATCCAAACCCTTTTCCAAACCTTAACCCAATTCTCTTAACCTGCTACAGTGCCTTGCAAAAGTATACACATTTAAAACCGAAATGTGGTGGGTGCATATATATATTCACCCCCTTTGCAATGAAGCCCCTAAATAAGATCAAGTGCAACCAATTATCTTCAGAAGTCACATAATTGGGTAAATAAAGTCCACCTGTGTGCAATCTAGTACAGATCAGGGTTGGGTTATGAAAAAAAATATCAAAAACTTTGAACATCCCACGGAGCACCATTAAATCCATTATAAAAAATGGAAAGAATATGGCACCACAACAAACCTGCCAAGAGAGGGCCGCCCACCAAAACTCATGGACCAGGCAAGGAGGGCATTTATCAGAGGCAACAAAGAGACCAAAGATAACCCTGAAGGAGTTGCAAAGCTCCACAGCGGAGATTGGAGTATATGTCCATACGACCACTTTAAGCCGTACACTCCACAGAGCTGGGCTTTACGGAACAGTGGCCAGAAAAAAATAAGAAAACATGTTTGGTGTTTGCCAAAAGGCATGTGGGAGACTTCCCAAACATATGGAAGGTACTCTGGTCAGATGAGACTAAAATTGAGCTTTAAGGCCATCAAGGAAAACACTATGTCTGGCGCAAACCCATCACCTCTCAACCCCCAGAGAAACCCATCCCCACAGTGAAGCTTGGTGGTAGCAGCATCATGCTGTGGAGAAGTTTTTCATCGGCAGGGACTAGGAAACTGGTCAGAATTGAAGGAATGATGGATGGCACTAAATACAGGGAAATTCTTGCGGAAAACCTGTTTCTGTCTTCCAGAGATTTGAGACTGGGACGGAGGTTCACCTTCCAGCAGGACAATGACCCTAAGCACAATGCTACAGCAACACTTGGTTTAATGGAAACATTTAAATGTCTTGGAATGGCCAAGTCAAAGCCCAGACCTCAATCCAAATGAGAATCTATGGTATGACCTAAAGATTACTGTATACCAGTGGAACCCATCCATCTTGAAGGAGCTGGAGCAGTTTTGCCTTGAAGAATGGGCAAAAATCCCAGTGGCTAAATGAGCCAAGCTTATAGAGACATACCCAAAGATACTTGCAGCTGTAATTGCTGCAAAAGGTGGCTCTACAATGTATTGACTTTGGAGGGGTGAATAGTTATGCACTCTCAAGTTCTGTTTTTTTGTCTTATTTGTTGTTTCACAATAAAAAATATTTAGCATTTTCAAAGTGGTTGGCATGTTGTGTAAATCAAATGATACAACCCCCCAAAAAATGTTTTAATTCCAGGTTGTAAGGCAACAGAAAAAGAAACATGCCAATGGGGTGAATACTTTCGCAAGCCACTGTATGTTAATTCTCCTTACTTGCTGCCTAAGTTCTTCTAAGCTGCTACGAAAATTAACTTTTGTATCTAATCAAAATGTTTAGACCCAGGTTACCAGCAAATGCTAGCCTAACTTCTCACAGTTACTCTTGGCTAACTGCTCCTTAGATCCGCACTCCTTCACTGGAAAGCATTTGTGGGGTCCCAGTCAACCATACCAAAGCAGACAACCAAACTCCTTTAAGTTTACTAAATCACTAGCCTAGCATCACTTTGGCTGTACAGCAACTATTCTGTGTCCATTGGCTAACTTCTAACTGCTTCTTTAACCAACTGAGTCAACAGAACCCCCATGAGTAAGGCTCCGAATCTTCATCACCAAACCACTAGCCTAGCAACACTGGTCATATAGCAACTATGCTACTTTATTCCAGTGGATTTTGGCTAACTGCTCACTCCTCGTTTCCTCACATCTTCTTTTTCATGAGATGTAGCGGAGCTGCAGCATCAGTGTGCTGCTTTAGCACCCTGCCTGTAGTTCACTGGGGGCACATTTGGCCAACACATGTTCTCCCCTAGGGCCTTGTTTCTCGCTGGGCTGGGGTGAGGCTAGAACCCGAATCAACAGGACCACAGATTACAACAACACGGCAGCTCAGGCAAAGGGCTTGGTCAGCAAAATACAATGTAAATCTACCTAACTAACCCATTCGTCTTCATCTAATGAAATACTGTCTACTTTGTATTTGTGTGTATTTGTGTGGGTGTACGGGTGTGCATGTTTACAGATGTAATATACAATGAGCATACAAAACCTGCTCTTTCCATGACATAGACTGACCAGGTGAATCCAGGTGCAAAGCTATGATCTCTTACTTGTTAAATCCACTTAAATCAGTGTAGATGAAGGGGAGGAAACAGGTAAAATAAGCCTTGAGGCAATTGAATTAAATGGTTGTGTTCATGTCATTCAGAGGGTAAATGGACAAGACACTAGATTTAAGTGCCTTTGAACGGGGATATGGTAGTAGGTGCCAGGCACACAGGTTTGTGTTAAAAACTGCAACGCAGGCTTGGTTTTTCATGCTTAACAGTTGTCTGTGTGTATCAAGAATGGTCCACCATCCAAAGGACGTCCAGCCAACTTGACACAACTGTGGGAAGCATTGGAGTCAACATGGGCCAGCATCCCTGTGGAATGCTTATGACACTTTGTAGAGTTCATGGCCTAGCGAATTGAGGCTGTTCTGAGAGCAAAAGGAGGGAGGGGGAAGCAACTCATTATTAAGGTGTTCCTAATGTGTGGTATACTCAGTGTACACTGATCACAAGGTTATCAGAGAGATCTACATGAGTCCTCTAGATTATACAATCAAAACCTGATTAATTCTGGCGAACCACCTGAGACTAGTCTGGCATGTGGACAGTCAATCGCGCTGACATTGAGATTGAGACACTGCAAGTGTCAGCATCTGGGTTCAAACCCGGATCTAATGCATGCCAGAAGAGTGCATGATTAGCCTGTTAAATCAAACAATATGGCCTTGGGCATTGTTCAGGAGCCAATGTACTGTAACTGCAGGTCTTAACCAAGGTTACTCGTCACGTGTGTGTTCAACAAATCACCCGCGGACACCGATAAATCTTCACTCTTTACATGTTGTCTCAGCAAAAGATTTGTCACCTTGTCGGCCCCGGTATTCGAACCAACAACCTTTCGGTTACTGGCTCAATGCTGTCACCTCGAGGCTACCTGCGGCTGCCTATTAGTCCATGTGTGTATGTGTGGGGAGTGGTGGTGGATTGTATGTGTGTATCTGTGCGCACATCTTGCTGTGCTTGCACTCACGTGGGTGCGCATATGTGTGTATCCTGTGTGTGGTAGTGTACCACAGCTGTGCCAATAAAATATTTTCATTGCTGCTGGCTCTCATCAGAGAAGGAATATCTAATTCTGTATGTGTTTTAGTTACCGATTCCTCTCCTATTTCCTCTCGACCATTCTAAATTACACTCACAAGTAAGGACTCAGCTTTTAATTGGAGTAGCCACAGTGGCTTCTACTATAAAATAACATGTGTTTGAAACATGTAAATTAATCTCCAACAATGACTCATGACTAGAATAACTATTTCAACTCCTTTCTGTATCTTTAGCTATATCTGAAAATCCTATAACGACCTTGCAATTTCCTTTTCCGTTCTCTGGTATCCTTTAATTTAGAAGTTTGACTTTGATCACAATGTAACACTTTATATTAAGTTGTCGCGTAAAATGTGCCAACTGCCAACGGAGGACCTTTGCAATGATTGAGATTTGAACTCCAACCAGATCCTTCTTAGAATTTGTGTTTCCGAAACAGTAGCCTACCAGTTATCTTGAATACGGGCCTCAAATGGATCATGCATGTGCAACTGATTTGAGTTGGTTAAATTCACTCAGGTTGAAATATCCCCACACGTGGCATCGAATTGCTAGCTTTTGGTGGTGCAGCTAGCTAAGGTATATCAAGATGAAGGTCACAATTGTTTCCAAGACAAAGGATCCGAAATCGACTCCAGGGTGAGCTCGTGTGGAAGGAGGCTATACTGTTGAGCAGCAGCATGACACTTGGTTTATTTGTTGATTTTATTAGGATCCCCCATTAGCTGACACCAATGGTGACAGCTAGTCTTACTGGGTTTTGAGACATTACGAAAAAGACTTTACAATTTAAAAAACATGAACATGTAGTTTGCATCTGTCAGTTACACATACATGTCAGTACATACACACAAGGAGTAGGTCAATGGGGGAGAGGCATTGAGCCGTGAGGTGTTTTATTCATGTTTTTTTTTAAACCAGGTTTGCTGGTTACTTGTGCTATATGGAAGGGAGTTCCTTTAAGTCATGGCTCTGTATAATACTCTGTTTCCTTGAATTTGCTCTGAACTCTGAAAAGACTCCTGTTGGAATGTCTGGTGGGGTAAGAGTGTGTGTCAGTGCTGTGTGTAAGTTGACTATGTAAACAATTAGGAATTTCCAACACATTAGTATTTCTTATAAAAACAAGTAGTAATGCAGTCAGTATTTCCTCAACACTTAGCCAAGAGAGACTGGCATACATAGTATTGATATTAGCCCTCTGATTACAATGTCAATCAAAACTTGCTGCTTTGTTCAGAGCCACCTGCAGTTTAACTAGGTCCTTCTTTGCAGCGCTTGACCATATGATTGGACAATAATAAAGATAAGATAAAACCAGAGCCTGCAGGGCTTGTGGGGTGTGGTGTCAAAAAATCCATTCATTACCAGATTCAGCTGAGTTCTAGAACTTAGGGAAGGATTTGTACCAAATACAATGCTCTTAGTTTTAGAGATGTTCAGGAGCAGTTTATTACTGGCCACCCATTCCAAAACTGACTGACTATTTGTTAAGGGCTTCAGTCACTAGCTGTGGTTGCTAATGAGTATATGGTTGACTCATCAGCATACATGGACACACGTGTTGTTTAATAACAGTGGCAGGTCATTGGTAAAAATATAAAAGAGTAGATGGCCTAGAGAGCTTCCATGCGGTACACCACACATTATATGTTTGACATTAGTGAAGCTTTCATTAAAGAAAACCCTCTGAGTTCTATTAGATAGATTGCTCCTCTGAATCCACAACATGGCAGAGGTTGAAAAGACATAACATGTTGTTGAGAAACATATGTGTTATGGTCAATAATATCAAAGGCTGTACTGAAATCTAATAATACATCTCCCACAATCTTCTTATTATACATTTAATTTGTTTACAGAATAATTGCATTGTATATGGTCAAACATTTTTCCCTAAAGCAGCAAGCTGATAAGCTGGCTGTTATAACCAGTAGTCTTGGGTAGTGGAATGACTTTGGCTTCCCTCCAGGCCTGAGGAAAACACTTTCCTCTAGGCTCAGATTAAAGATATGACATCTAGGAGTGCCTATAGAGTCAGCTACCATCCTCAGTAGCTTTCCATCTAAATTGTCAGTGCCAGATGGTTTGTCATTATTGATTGATAACAATAATTGTTCCACCTCTCCCACACTAACTTTACAAAATTCTAACTTACAATGCATTTCTTTCACTTTTATTCGTTTTTTATGCATGAATACGATGATGCACTGTTCGTTTTTTTCCTGATTAAGTTTGCCCACTTTGCCAATGAAGTCATCTTTAAAATAATTGGCAACATCAAATGGTTTTGTGATGAATAAGCCATCTGATTTGACGAATGATGGAGATGAATTTGTCTTTCTGCCCATCATTTAATTTAAAGTACTCCGAAGTATCTTGTATCTTCACAAACGAGGAAGAATTTGGAGTTTTGGTACAGGGAGACAGAGTTGGAAATCAGTCTGTGCGCGAGTGATGAAGAGCATGCACACTTGCTAATGTTGCTTTTCTATTGAACATACTTCTTTCCGTATGAAATATTATAGTTTAATTACATTTTAGGGTACCTGAGGATTGAATAGAAAAGTATTTTGACTTGTTTTAACAAAGTTTAGTGATAGCTTTTTGAATTCCTTTCTCTGTTTGTTGAAGGAGTGGATAACTCAAATCGTTGGAGCCAACTAAACAGACTTTTTGGGATATAAAATGTTGATGTGGTGTGCCGTCTTCAAGCATGCCATGCGATTGTTTTCAATGTAAAACCTATTATAAATTGGACAAATTGTAAATTGTAGTTAGATTAACAAGAATTTCAGCTTTTAACCGATATAAGACACTTGTATGTACCTAGATGTTTAATATCCATAACTTGAATGATTATTTAATTGAATTGCACGCCCTCCAATTTCACTGGAAGTTGTACAGGTGTCCCACTGATAGGACGCCTAGCCCAAATTCGATGAGAAAGATATACTGCTCTCCGGGAATAGGCCCAGATCCCCATCATTTGCTTGAAAAAAAGACAGGAAAAGAGGACGTCTGTCTTTTGAGAATCTGTAGGCGAGCGAGAGAACTCCCACTGCCATTAATTCTACTTTCTAACATGCAATCACGATTATCCTCCATTCAATTACGATTATCCTACAAACCTGCCCGGGGACTTTAATGCAGGCAAACTTAAATCAGTTTTACCAGTTTTCAGCATGTCACGTGCAACCAGATGGAAAAACATCTGTAGACCACCTTTACTCTACACACAGATGCATACAAAGCTTATCTGACAATAATTCTATCCTCCTTACAAGCAAAAACTAAAGCCGGAAGTACCAGTGACGCGGATGCTACACTACAGGACTGTTTTGCTAGTAGAGACTGGAATATGTTCCGGGACTCATCCAATGCCATTGAGGAGTATACCACCTCAGTCATCGGCTTAACCAATAAGTGCATCGATGACGCCTTGCCTGGTTCACCAATTACTTTGCAGACAGAGTTCAGTGTGTCAAATCAGAGGGCATGCTGTCCGGTCCTCTGGAAGTCTCTATGGGGGTGCCACAGGGTTCAATCCTCGGGCCGACTCTTTTTTCTGTATATATCAATGATGTTGCTCTTGCTGCGGGCGATTCCCTGATCCACCTCTACGCAGACGACACCATTCTATATACTTCCGGCCCGTCCTTGGACACTGTGCTATCTAACCTCCAAACGAGCTTCAATGCCATACAACACTCTTTCCGTGGCCTCCAACTGCTCTTAAACGCTAGTAAAACCAAATGCATGCTTTTCAACCGTTCGCTGCCTGCACCCGCACGCCTGACCAGCATCACCACCCTGGATGGTTCCAACCTTGAATATGTGGACATCTATAAGTATCTAGGTGTCTGGCTAGACTGTAAACTCTCCTTCCAGACTCATATCAAACATCTCCAATCGAATTTTCAAATCAAGAGTCGGCTTTCTATTCCGTAACAAAGCCTCCTTCACTCACGCCGCCAAACTTACCCTAGTAAAACTGACTATCCTACCGATCCTCGACTTCAGCGATGTCATCTACAAAATTGCTTCCAACACTCTACTCAGCAAACTGGATGCAGTTTATCACAGTGCCATCCGTTTTGTCACTAAAGCACCTTATACCACCCACCACTGCGACTTGTACGCTCTAGTCGGCTGGCCCTCGCTACATATTCGTCGCCAGACCCACTGGCTCCAGGTCATCTACAAGTCCATGCTAGGTAAAGCTCCGCCTTATCTCAGTTCACTGGTCACGATGGCAACACCCATCCGTAGCACGCGCTCCAGCAGGTGTATCTCACTGATCATCCCTAAAGCCAACACCTCATTAGGCCGCCTTTCGTTCCAGTTCTCTGCTGCCTGTGACTGGAACGAATTGCAAAAATCGCTGAAGTTGGAGACTTTTATCTCCCTCACCAACTTCAAACATCTGCTATCTGAGCAGCTAACCGATCGCTGCAGCTGTACATAGTCTATCGGCAAATAGCCCACCCATTTTTACCTACCTCATCCCCATACTGTTTTTATTTATTTACTTTTCTGCTCTTTTGCACACCAATATCTCTACCTGTACATGACCATCTGATCATTTATCACTCCAGTGTTAATCTGCAAAATTGTAATTATTCGCCTACCTCATGCCTTTTGCACACAATGTATATAGACTCCCCTTTTCTTTCTTCCTTTTGTGTTATTGACTTGTAAATTGTTTACTCCATGTGTAACTCTGTGTTGTCTGCTCACACTGCTATGCTTTATCTTGGCCAGGTCGCAGTTGCAAATGAGAACCTGTTCTCAACTAGCCTACCTGGTTAAATAAAGGTGAAAAAAAAAAAAAAAAAGTCCCCACAGTGACCGTGTCTAACTGTACACATCCCAACCAGAAGCCATGGATTACAAGCAACAGCCACATCGAGCTAAAGGCTAGAGCTGCCACTTTCAAGGAGCAGGACACTAATCCAGACGCCTGTAAGAAATCTTGCTATGTCCTCAGACGATCCATCAAAAAAGTAAAGTATCAATACAGAATTATTATTGAATCTTATTACACCAGCTCTGACGCTCGTCAGATGTGGCAGGGCTTGAAAACTATTACGGACTACAAAGGGAAACCCCGACACGAGCTGCCCAGTGACTTGAACCTACCA